>NC_084847.1:18085066-18401733 GCF_033115175.1 Lepus europaeus
TAGTAGGGAGCTGGGTTGGAAGTGCACAACCAGTGCTCATATAGGATGCCATTGGCATTGCAGGTGGTGGCTTGACCCACTGCACCACAATGCCAGCCCCTAGGCCACATTCCTCAAACAGGGTTTGCTAGGACAAACGGTGTGCACCTCACATGCTAACAGGTCTCCCACTTGGACTGCAGGTTGCAGCCATACGCATTCCCACCACGGGCAGCGAAGGGGCGCCTCTGACCCCAGCCTTTCCAGCTTCAACAGCATCCTCAGTGTTTTCATTTCCTTTTCCAATCAGAGCGGTGAAAATGATATCTTGCTTTGATTTGCATTTCGTGAAGAGTGAAATTGAGCAGCTTTTCTTATGTTTATTAGCCATTTCAGCAGAGTACTTTTCCAGTTATCTCTGCTTTTGGCAATCAACACGCATGACTTGTATAATCATCATTTAAAAAAAAACAGTAGGCTCCCTCTTTCTTGCAAGGTGCAGACTCATGAAGGAGTCAAACAGAGGTTTTAGAGGTTGAGCACAGGGTGAGCCACCACGACCATTTCCCCAGGACCTGGGATATTCAATGCTAAAACCAGGAAAGTCGCAAGCAAACCCAATGAGAGGATCACCTAGCTCAGGGCGTCACACAGCAAGTCAGCAGCCAGCCTGGGAGGAATCTCTTCCAGATCCCAGGTGCCCTGCTCAGGGCTTCTTCTCCTCCCCTCGGCACCCATCACAGAGAGACAGAGACGGACACAGGGGAGCGGGGCCAATTGATTTATTAATCCCTCCCAGCTAGACAAGTTGCTCATTTACCTCTTAAGCCCAGAGCCTGGCAAAGGGTGGGCAGCCAGATGTAGACTGAAGTCTACAATCTGCAGAATCAATCCACACACAATCAGAAGCCCCGCGATGGACGAGGACCCCCGACTTGGGACCGAAGCCTTGAGCTCTCAGCAACCAGCTCGGGAGGCGGCTCTTTCGGATCTCATTTCTCTTCTTCCTGCAATGGGGCCAGTAACGCCCGCCTCACAGCGGAGTGGTGAGGACATGAAGAGAACGCAGGGAAGAGACAACAAAGACAGCAGGTCTCGTTCTTCCTCGCAAGGCGGGAACAAGCCAGCAGTTGAAGCCTTGTCCAGTTTCCGCAAGAGTGCGAGTGAGGGACGCTTCAGGACTCTGCACACAGGTGCCAAGCCAAGGGGTCGCCACCATGCCACGCTCCCTGGCATGGGGCAGAGTGTGCCGAGACAAAGGGGCGGCTTGCCTTCCTGAACGGAGCCCTGCCCTTGCCACACTGTGTGGCTGGGAGGCGGTGTCCGGGCAGATGGCGCACGCTCTGCCAATCCATGCAAAGGCGCTGCGGAGGCTGCCCGCAAGCCCTGCTCTGCCCACCCCTGAGTTTTTCTGGTCCCCGCTCTGACGCTCCCATCCCACAGGGCATGGAAGATGAGGGCCCCGGCCCCAGGCCAGGCTTACCCTGAGAGGCGGCCTGAAGAGCAGATCTGGTGCTCTCGAAGAACCTAAATTGCTGGTGAAAGAGGAAATTGTCCCAATGCTGGAATGCCAGTTAAGAAGGGACCTGGGGCCAGCACTGTGGTGTAGCGTGTAGAGACACTGCCTGTGATGCCAGCATCTCATATAGGTGCTCACTGGACTCTGCTTCCAATGCAGCTCCCTGCTAATGCACCTGGGAAAGCAGAGGAAGATGGCCCAAGTGCTTGGGCCCCTGCCCCCACATGGGAGACCTGGAAGAAGCTCCTGGCTCCTGGCTTCAGACCAGCCCAGCTCCGGCCATTGTGGCCATATGGGGAGTGAACCAGCAGATGGAAGACCTCTCTGTCTCTCTGCTCCTTCTCTGTAATTCATCCTTTCAAATAAATAAATAAATCTTAAAAAAAAAAAAATAGAGACTTGGGTTCACTCCCATAAGGCTTTGTTCGCAAGCTAAGGCGCCAGCTGTCAATGAGGAGGCCTTGTGTGTTCATGAGCCCACCAGGAGCTCGGCTGCCGATGCTCCGGGAGGTCTTTGGGCAGAATACCAATGCTCCCGGCAGCCAGCCTCCGTTCAATTAAGAGAAGAAGAAAAGATGATTGCTAAATGTTCGGTTTACTTCCATCCCTGCATATACCCAACCCAAGGGAGAGGCTAATCTAATATATTCCGCGATGATTTACACTCATTTAAATAAAAAAGAAAATTCTGCGGCAGTGAGCTGCAGAGAGCACGGGGGTTTGATGACTTCACAGAACAAGCCAGAAATGTGGCTCAGGAAACAGAGGAAATGAGCGGTTTGCTTTAAAATCTGACCCCTCAACCAGCTGGCTAACCAACTAAACAGACAAGCCAACCAGCCCCCGGAGAGAAGACTCCCTACGACGACGTGTGAAAGCAGGATGGATAGTCCTGATTTCTGTTGTCAGTGTCCAACGCAAATGAACGACCCTGGGGGAGGGAGAGCTGTTATCAATTAAACCGAAACAGTACGCAGACAAAAGAGGTGGGTGATGATAAAAATTAAGCACATTCCTCGGGCAGCTGCTGCCACACACTATACACCTCGCATTCAAGGCACAGGCCCCACGCTTCTCACAGTCACACCAGCACAACTCTGCAGCCACGCTGTCGCTATCAGCTGCAAACTGCCTGTGAGCATACACACCCCTCACTCAGCAACCCCACACACACAGTCACACACACCGTCACTCATTCACCCACCTCCAAGCTACATAGATTCCAGTGGCCGACCACCCCGTGCCTGACTGGATCATGGGAAATTCTGCAGCTCTGCTGGTGACCACGCTCATCCCTCAGGAAGGTTCCATTCCCCTGTGGCCTTGTGTGGCCTTGGGACCAGGTCACAGTGCCACAAAGTGCAGTTCTGCTCTCCCTAGGGGTGGAAGGACCCTGTTGCCTCCTGGGGCCCCAGGCTGATCATCTGCAAGTTTGCACCTGAGGTCTATTCTAGACCAGGGGGACTCAGAGGGGACCCACACCCACCTCTGCTCTCTGGAAATCCTGCTTGCTCGGTTCCCAAAGGCAGGGGAGCTAACATACAGGTGGGACCGAGAGCCAGCCTGGAGATATAATCAAAGGCATCCAGGGCGGGGGGCTCTGCTGAATGGAGACCCACGGCCCATGGCCAGAAGATACGCACAACCCCTGGATGATAAGAGGAGCTGGAAGTGGGATTTTAAAATGAGCCTTCCCATTATTCAAATATTTCAAATGCGTTGAATTCCCCTCACTACCACCTCCAAGAGAGAACCAAACAAAACAAAAAGTCGGTTTGCAACTTGGCCTGCTCTCCCAACTATCGGGTGAATGGTGGCTTTTACCTGCATTTCAGGGCTATATCCAGAGCAAGGCACTCTGGGAAATGTAGTCTTGGGGGCCATGTGCTTTTCAGACCCAATGCAGGAGGTTTTAAAGTCTGCTGATGGTTGTTAGCCTCTGCACTACCCTCATGGTGAGACAGATGTTTTGCAAATGATGGGTCCTATCACATCTTATGTGATTTGGTGGTTGTCAGCCACCTGACCAATCTTCTCATATATTTGCAAGGCAAAAGTTCCAAAGAAGAGCGTGGCAAGGTTGCAGAAGGTTGGATTCTGAGGAGGGGAACCTTGCAGGTGGTGCCTTTGTGAATCCCCACTTCTCAGTGGATTCACCAGACCTTGCCCATGGATTCATTTCTCTGAGACGGACTCACATGAAACTGAGTTTGACACGTAAGCTCCAGCTCCAAGCAGTCATTTGCAATGAGAAATTTGGTTGTTCACTCAGGCCCAACAGTCAGCATACTCTTTGCTATAGAGAAAGCCATATGGGAAGCCACATCATAACCAAAAGTGTGCCAATGAAGGGGCCGGCACCATGGCTCACTTGGTTAATCCTCTGTCTGTGGCACTGGCATCCAATATGGGTGCCAGGTTCTAGTCCCAGCTGCTCCTCTTCCAGTCCAGCTCTCTGCTGTGGCCCGGGAAGGCAGTGGAGGACGGCCCAAGTGCTTGGGCCCCTGTACCCGCATGGGAGACCAGGAGGAAGCACCTGGCTCCTGGCTTCAGATCGGCACAGTGCTGGCCGTAGTGGTCATTTGGGGGGTGAACCAATGGAAGGAAGACCTTTCTCTCTCTCTCTCTCTCTCTCTCTCTCTCTGTCTACAACTCTATCTGTCAAATAAATTTTTAAAAAAAAGTGTGCCAATGAAAAGTAGAACTCAGTGAAATGAATTGCATTCATCTCGGATGGGGTGGCCATGACGAGTGCGGCCAGGATGCAAGGCCTCTGTCGTCTCATGCAGCTGCTGAGTCTACCACGGTTTCTTGAGCAAGAGGCTGCTCCAGGCAAAATCCCACCATCTTCAAACTCAGATGCATTTGTCCTGAATCCAAACCTTTCTGGCCATTCCAGAGGCAAGCCCAGGTCCTGCTCCCAAGAAGGCAGACCTTCCTCCCTGGCCGCTACCCCTGTGTTCACCTCTTGGTCTTGTGGGAGAAGGGGGAGATGCACTATTAGGATTTCCCTGCAAGAGACAACACAATCTCCAGAAGTAACTTCAGGGGCCACAGCGATTGAACCAAGGTTAACTTCTTGGGGAGCCCCCGCGAGTGACAGCCAGGTGGAATCCCAGGGCCTTGGTGGATGTGCCCAGTGCAGGAGTCTAACAGGCTGCCTTTGCATCATGGCGTCCCCCAGGCTGGCAGAGACCTGGCGAGGTCTGCAATACAGTCCCCAGCGCACTCCTGTCTGTTTCTACTTTCTTTTCACAAGTATTATTCTCCCCACAACATTGGTGTTCCAACTCCACTGTGGCATTGGAGGAGCCCAGCGTGCAACAGTTCTCCAGATCAGTAGTCAGCAAATTGGACCCAGGGCCTTTGGTTTTGGTCTATAAACTTTTATTGGAACTCAGCCAACACCTGTTTGCTCACTTATTTCTGGCTGGTTTTGGACTGTAATAGCAGAGTTGAGTAGTTGTGACAGAGACTAATCTAATTCAGATGCTCCTGGATCTATAGTTATGTAATAACACCTGCATCACATACGAGAGGCCCTGGGTTTGACGCCCTGCTCTCGCTTCTGACTCCAGCTTCCTGCTAATACAGAACCCAGAGGAGTAGTGATGGCTTAAATAACTGAGTTCCTGCCTCTCATGGGGAGAGACCTGGATGGAGCTCCTGGCTTCCATTATGAGCATGTGAAGAATGAACCAGTGGATGGGAGCCCAAATAAATACATACTTAAAAAAAAAAACACATGTAATACACCCAACCTGTGGATCCTCCTGGCTTAACAACACAACTCATTGTGGAGTCTTGGTTGTTTCCCTTGGGACACAGGGCTGACCGGGAGCTGTGGATCTCCACCACAGCCCAGCATCACGAGACAAGATCATACTGCGTAGTGCTAGCCTGGGGAAAGACCCAAATCCAAATTTCAAAGTATGGGTTCCACTGAATGGATATTGCCTTCATATCATTGTGAAATCAAAAACTCATACGCTGAGCCATTGTAAGTTGGGAATCATTCTAGGTTAAAATATCATGCATCTGTAATAATATTTACAGAAAAATTTTTGCCAGTCCCTGCCGTGGATAACACAGTGCTGATGCCAGGAACAGAGGTGTGCAACGAACAAAGCCGCGTTAGCCTGAGACACCCACCTGGTGCCTCATTTTCTGTGTGTCCTCCGTGACTCACAACTGCTCTCAGACAAGACCCTGAAGTAGAGGAAGGCACTGCAGATCCAGAGTTCAGACCCTGGCAGGTTTTTGGAAGATCAAGGGTTGGCTTTCTGGGTCTTCTCACCATGTCCACAGTGGCTCCTCCCACAGCCACCTCTTTCGCGGGTGAAGCTGCACAGGCAAGTCTACGATAGCCAGTGTGGGTCTGAGCACAAGTGCATTTGCAAGTTTTGACCGCGACCGTGAAAATCAGAAGGCAAGGATGGGGGCGAGGGGGTGGGGGGCGTGGCAGGGCAGCAGGAATCTGTTATTGCTACCAGCAAATATCGACCCCCCCATTGCTATTCCAGTTTTTCTCTGGGAAGCCATGTGGTTTGTGTAGGGGTCAATCCTACCTCTGGCCCCAGGGGTGGGCATGTGACCTCTGTCTACCCAGTCTGAATGCTCCACCTGTTAGGAAAATGGTGCAGTTTTATCTATGGCATGATCTACACCTTGATTTACATCCTAGGCCCTAGCCCCCGCCGCCATTGCTAGAAGCCAGGTGGCCACATGGCCCAACCGCTGGTGTCAAGCTCCACCCCCATCCTAATGGGATTTGCTGCTCCTGCTTCCCTGCCCGCCCTCGGGCAAAGTTTTAAAAGGACCTGCTCCTGAACACGTGGCTCTCTTGGCTCTTCTCTCCTGCTCTCTGCTCTCTCCTGCTCGCTCTCTCTTCTCTTGTCTCTCTCTTCTCTCTCTCTCGCCTCCTCTTCTCCTCTCTCACTCCCCTCTCTCCTCTCCTCTCTCCCTCTCCTTTTCCCTCTTCACCCCTTCCCTCCGCTCTGCTGGGTTTTCCCAATAAACCCTTTCCCTTACTCCGGTGTGTGGTGTGTTTTGTGATGGCATGACACCACCACTGCCGGCCACCACAAGGGCACGTAACTCAAGCTACATTTGACCAGTGCTATCAGTAAAGAGAAGCAGTTTCTTTATTACCAGGAGGATGTATAAACATGGTGCTTCCAGGGACCATCTTGCCCCCACTAAGGGAGAGTTTGTCTGAGACTGATGCCAACACACAGGAAGGCAGAGGCCAAGAGACGGGGGGGGGGGGGGGGGTAGATCCCTAGAGACGTCATGTCGGCACCTGGATCCAGCCATGCCTGAACACAGACCTAGCCCCAGACGTTTCATTTACATGAGCCAACAGGTTTCCCATTTGGCTTGAAGGTGACTTCGGCTTCCTGCCACTTGCAAAGCCAAAGACCTTACCCTAGGACCATATTCAAACCACATCCCCATGACGCACTGGTTATTCCCAAGAGGAGACTGGAAGCTTCAAGAGAGGGAGGGAGAGGAGAGCCCAAGCAGAGGTGCACTGAGCGCGCACCTGTGCATCCTGAGGCCTGGGCAGAGACGACGGCACCCACACGCCAAAGCCTTTCACTGCACTGTGCTCTCAGCAGCGATGTTTACGGTTGCAAGGAAGCAAGCCTGAGCTGACTTCCAAATCTTCAAAGCCGGGTGACCAGGGGGATTCTATTTGATATGTTTATTCTCTAATCCAACGTTTCGCAAGACATCCAGAAGTTTCTTTTAAGCTGCTTCCCCTCCCCTACTCCCCAGGCAGAATATTCCTGTTGCTTCTTGGACACTAAAAATAAGATGAAAACGTCCCTGCGCACCAGCCCAAGGCAGCTGAGATGCTGCCCGCCCCACCCCCGGCCCGGCCAGCTGGTGGACACCTGCTCCTGCCTCCTTCCCGGCTCTGCTTAATCCTCTTGTGGCTGGGAGCCCTCATCCACCATGGTCAAGCCGACTTGACGTCGTTGCAGCCCGAGCAATGGTTGGGCTGCAACACAGAACTGCACTATTTCTATTAGACCTTTATAATGATTTCTTATTGAACTGCAGCTTAAATGGCTCAAGACTGATTGTAATAGAACATTTAATTGTTTGCTTGTCTAACTCTCTCAGTCCTAATTAAATATTGTTTTTCAGTGAGCAGGTTGCACAGGGATTTTTTTTTTCTTTCTTTCTTTTTGCTGTCACTGAAGAGCGCAAGGGGATTGAGGCGGAATTCAGATGAGCCCAGGCTCACTTCCTGCTCCTCCTGGTTGCTTTCCAGTGCAACCGTGGGAAGCAGCGCCCTCTGGTGGGGGAATCACTGAGTTCCAGAGAACAGCTTTGGGAGATGATCTCACGCAGATGCTGGGAGAGGAGACGGTGGATTGTAAGGATGGATGGGTGTTTGGCCCGCAAGTTAAGGTGCCACATCCCATATCTGAGTGCCTGGGTTTGAGTCTCAGCTCTGGCTCGTGAGCCCAGCTTTTTACATTTTTATTTGTTTATTATTTAAAAGGCAAAGAGATAGAGAGAAGGAGAGAGAAAAACAGATCTCTCATTCGCTGATTCACTCCCCAAATGCCCACGACAGCCAGGGCTGGGCCAACCCAAAGCTAGATGCTCAGAACTCAATCTGAGTCTCCCACGTGGGTGGCATGCACCTGGCCACGTGAGCCCTCACTGCTGCCTCCCAGAATGCACCTTTGCCGGAAGCTGGAATTGGAAACAGAGCTGGGACTTGAACCTAGGCACTCCGATACGGGATGCTGGCATCCTAACCGGCGTTTTAACCCCTGCTGCAAACACAAATGCGCACTAGGAGGCACTGGTGATGGCTCAAATAATTGGGTCCCTGCCACCAGTGGGAAACCTGGATGGAGTTCCTAGTCCCTAGTCTGGCCTGGCCCAGCTGTTGCAAAAATCAGAGGGAACCAGCATACAGGGTTGGCCTGTCAGCCTGTCTGTCTGTCTGTCTGTCTCTCTCTCTCTCAAAAAACAATGGATAAAATACAAGTTAAAGAGCTCGCGTTACCTTGTGGGGCTTCCCATGGAAGGTGCAGAGTCCCCAAGGCCTTGCCCAGTTCCTGGAATTCCCCTCCCTGCTGCCCCCTACCTCCGCCCTGGCCCTAGCCTTCCTTAAAAAGGCCCAGCCCCCAGGAGTCCGGGCCTTCTGCATTGTACTCCATCGTGTACACGCAGGCAGTTGGTCTCCCACCTCTGCGGATTTATTTCCTCTGAATAAATTCGGTCTGGCTGTAAATTCGTACACTGCCTCCTCTCTATTCTGTGACTCTTTTCCTAACATCTTGGTGCCCCGTGTGAGGAGGCTCCAACCCCCACCTCTACAGCACTCCCTTCCGTATCTCCACATCCTGCCACTCCCCTCACCAGGGCCAGGCCACCGTCAGCTCCCACCCAGGGGCCTGCAGGGGCCTCCTGACCCGCCTCCTGCCTCTCTCAGCTTCCCTGAAGTCTGTTCCCAGGAGAGCAGTCACAGGGCTTGAGTGCCGCATTGCTCCCCATCCCAGGACGCTGCTCTGAGCTCCCGGCTCTCAGAACGAAAGCCCAGCTCCTGCTGGACAACGCCCTCCACCCCTCTGGGATCCCCTGACCTCATCTCCTGCTACTCCCCACCCTCCCCACTCTCTCAGCTCCAGCCATACTGACCTCCTTGTGGTTTTCTTGAATATTCTGTCTACATCTCCTCTTTAGGACTTTTCCCCCATGGGTCCCTCCACCCGGAGATCTCCCTCCAAACTGCATGTTTGGTTCTGCCATCAATGTCAAAATGCCACCTTTCTGGGGCTGGCGCCGTGGCTCACTTGGTTAATCCTCCCCTGCAGCGCCAGCATCCCATATGGGCACCGGTTCTAGTCCCGGTTGCTCCTCTTCCAGGCCAGCTCTCTGCTGTGGCTCGGGAGTGCAGTGGAGGATGGCCCAAGTGCTTGGGCCCTGCACCCGCATGGGAGACCAGGAGAAGCACCTGGCTCCTGGCTTCGGATCAGCTCAGCTCCGGCTGTAGCAGCCATTTGGGGAGTGAACCAATGGAAGGAAGACCTTTCTCTCTGTCTCTCTCACTGTCTGTAACTCTACCTGTCAAATTTAAAAAAAGAAAAAAATGCCACCTGTCAGTGGGACCTCTAACTGCCCTGCTGAAAGTTGCAACCACCATCACCCTGCTCTTCCCTGTATATTTCACTACTGACATACACATCCGTCAGCTGACCTATTTGTTTTATTGCTGTCTCCCTTTCTAAAATGTTACCTCCAAGAGGGCAAAGATTTCCTGTTGGTTTCCCTGGTGACTCCCCAGTGCCCAGAAAAACGTCCAGCACACAATGGGTGGACAAATATTTGAGTGAATGAGTATAGAAATAAACGCTTTAAAAACTGCACACATGAAATGAATAGTCTGTCATTTGTTTCTAGCCAAGAATACCAATGGCCAAGAGCTATCTGCTCTAGACCAGGAGGCTGAATGCATTTGCACCTGGCATCCCAGGACTCTGGGTGCTAAAGAAGAAAGCTTCTCACTGGAGATGGAGCTGTCGGAGGCAGAACACGGTCCCGGGTTCAGAATGAGCCCCAGCTTTTCTTCCCTGACTGCGGATTCTTCCAGGCTTTGAGCAAAGTGGTAAAAGAGGAGGGCTCTTTTCTGAGCCCGGGAAGGGTCCTTGTTTATAGACGAGTGCAGTTGAAGCAAGCTTCAGTGGAAGCAGCAGAGACAGGGAGAGCTCAGGGAGTGGGCCCAGGCTCCACTGGGACCACCCGTATTGCCCAGGGCTCTCCAGGACCCTGGCGGTGAGCTGGATTCTAGCTCAGGGACTGGGCCCAGGCTCCACTGGGACCACCCGTATTGCCCAGGGCTGCTCCAGGACCCTGGCGGTGAGTTGGATTCTAGCCTGTGAGGACAACACAGAAGCTTCTAGATGGGGAAGAGGGCAGAGAAGTGGGGTAGCCAGGACCACGCCTCCTACCCAGGATGTGGAGGGTCATGGGGACCAGGGCTTGGATAACTGAGACACAGCCTGCTCCAGGGATGCACTGTTGGAGGAGGGGCTCCCCTCCATCCCCCACTCAGCAGGTGCAGGACTCAAACTTCCACAGAAAAAGGAATTTTTTTTTCATGAGCCTTTGCATTTGAGAGGTTCATTCATTTCGATCTAACATTTATGTATTCATCAAATTTGCAAGTTATGCACATTTTACATTTTATCAGTCCTGTCAAACCACCCACTGGAAACGTTGGACCAATTTATTCCGTCCTTTTCCCACACCTTATGCTGGATGTCTCTGCATTCGTCAGTGTTGCACGGAGTCCAGCTTCCCAGAGATTGGTCTGTTTCATTGATCATTTCAAAGTTCTGGTTCTTGATTTGATTAATCAACTCGCGGCCTCTTTCCTTGGTGATTAACGCATGCTCTTCTCTTTATTAATTGTTTCCTCTCACCTCCCTTGTATTTAGCTGCTCACTTTCTACTTTCGGAATTCTTACTTCAATTTTTCTCAATCTCCAAATATTTAAGCATACTTAATTTAGTGAATGACAGCTTTAGAATATGCATTTTACCAAGAATAACCTTAATCGCAGTCCATAGGAATTTGTGTACAGTGGCCTCATTGTCTCAAATGACTGGATAGCCTCTCCTTAGCATGACCTTAGCCATGCCCCAAGAGGTATCTGTGTATGTTGGCCTCATTTTTTTTAATGACTAAACAGCCTACCTTTGCAGTGTTGATTTCTATTTTGATAGGAGAGGTTTGGTTTTTTTTTTTTATATATATATATTGTTTAGCTTCTATGTAGCTCTCATTTGTCTTAATTTAGGCCCACTCTTCTATTAATACAATCAGGAAATATTATTTGTGAAGCTTTAATTTGGAGGATTCACTATGGATTTCTCTCTAACCTGGCACGCATACTGCATCAGTCAGGGTAGGTTAGGCTACAGTAACAAGAAACCAAAAACATGTCTGTGGGTTGAACATGCTAACTGTTCATGTGGGACCTGAGCTGATGGAAGGTCTGTTTCAACACAGGCTTCCACAACCACAGAGCAGAGAATGGAGCCTGGCCCTTGAAGCCATTTCTGTTCCCATTTCATTGACAGCAAAAAATGCAGAGTTCAACAGAGTGTGATGTCTCCCATGAAGGGAGGAGCCCTGGATATTTGTGAATACAGATCCTACCATATGCATTCAACAGGTGTTCACAAAGGACCAGGGCGACACCTGCTGCTCTGTCAGCAGCTGTCTGGCAGTTAGTACTGATGCTGTTCATGACACCTCCTAGGCCCATGCCTACCCCGCCCCCACCTGCCATCCACTTCCTAGCCAGACCTGCTCATGTGGCCCAATTATACCTGGGGTCCCTGGGGAAGCTTTTGCCTTTCCTATACTGATGCCGCTTCTCACTCCTTCCTCTTTCTTCCTGTCCTGCTATTGTGCAAAAGGCCAAAAAGATCCCAGAAATATTTGTCTTGGCATTGTTGAGCTTCTGAACCAATGCCAGAGATGTCTACCTCCAGATGGCTTATATTGAAAAAGAAAGACACATGGGTTTGTAAAAATCACTGTGGTTGAGCTTCCTGTTACTTTAGCCGAAAGTAATGATGGGAGAGAGAGAGAAGTCAGCATGTGCATTAGTGAGCTTTTCATTACTTTAGGATACCTGCGAGGAGCTCTTAGGAAGGGAGACGATTCTGGAAGGTTCACAGCCCAAGATCCGGTGCCCCATTAGTCTGCTGCCTGCTACAGGCAGAGCACACGTGGAGGGAGATGACACGGTGAGCCTGGAAAGAAGCAGAGAGTGCGGCCAGGCCAAGGTCAGCTTAAATAAGCACCTTTCCTTCTCAAAGCATTCCGCCAGTGAGCCAAGACCTCCCACCGGGCCCATTTTCTAGGATCATAAGCCCATCAAGTCTCTATCCTTACTCCATTAGCCATTAACAGACGACTGTCCGGCACTGTGGCATAGCAGATAAAGCCGCTGCCTGCAGTGCCGGCATCCCATATGGGTGCCAGTTTGAGTCCCGGCTGCTCCACTTCTGATCCAGCTCTCTGCTGTGGCCTGGGAAAGCAGTAGAAGATGGCCCACGGACTTGGGGCCCTGCACCAGCATCAGAGACCCAGAAGAAGCTCCAGGCTCCTGGCTTTGGATCAGCCCAGCTCCAGCCATTGCAGCCACTTGGGGAGTGAACCAGCAGATGGAAGACCTCACTTCTCTCTGTAACTCTGCCTTTCACATAAAATAAATCTTAAAAAAAGACTTGGGGGAACCAACCCACCAAATGGGACTTTGGGGGCCACCCAAACCATAGCAGCAAGTAAACAAGAGGCACAATTCCCATCTTCATAATCCTTTGATAGTATTCTGTGGACTAAAAAGAATGCTAAATATGCATTTTTTAAAAGATTTTATTTATTTATTTGAGAAGTAGAGTTACAGACAGTGAGAGGCAGAGACAGAGAGAGAAGTCTTCCTTCCATTGGTTCACTCCCCAAATGGCCGCAACGGCTGGAGCTGTGCCGATCTGAAGCCAGGAGCCAGGAGCTTCTTCTGGTCTCCCATGTGGGTACAGGGGCCCAAGCACTTGGGCCATCTTCTACTGCTTTCCTAGGCCATAGCGGAGAGCTGGATTGGAAGAGGAGCATCTGGAACTAGAGCCAGCGCCCATATGGGAAGCCGGTGCCACAGGTGGAGGATTAACCTACTGTGCCACGGTGCCAGCCCCCCTAAATATGCATTTTTAAACATGGAAGAGAGTTTAGATGCTTCCATGTATATATTTATAGATGTATGCAAAATTACACTATGAGAGGAAGGTATTGAGGCACAGTGGGTTAAGCTGTCCCATATCAAGTGCCGCCTCTCCACATCCTCTCCAAGCCTCTTGTCCTTTTCTGTACAGCAATTACAATGGGTGTGAAGTGGTGACCTCTTCATACATTTGATTTGTATTTCCACGATGGCTAACAATGCTGGCATATTTTCATGTACCTTATCGGCCATGTGTATGTCTTCTTTGGGGAAGAGCCTATTCAGACTCTTTGCTCATAATAAGTAGGTTATTTGTCTTTGTGTTGTTGAGTTTAAGTTTTTTTTCATTTATTAAACTTTTATTTAATGAATATAAATTTCCAAAGTACAGCTTATGGGTTACAATGGCTTCCCCCCTCTAGTCCCGGTCGGGGCACCGATCCTGTCCCGATTGCCCCTCTTCCAGGCCAGCTCTCTGCTGCGGCCAGGAAGTGCAGTGGAGGGTGGCCCAAGTGCTTGGGCCCTGCACCCCATGGGAGACCAGGAGAAGCACCTGGCTCCTGCCATCGGATCAGCGTGGTGCGCCGGCCGTAGCAGCCATTTGGGGAGTGAACCAACGGAAGGAAGACCTTTCTCTCTGTCTCTCTCTCACTGTCCACTCTGCCTGCCAAAAAAATAAAATAAAATAAAATAATAAAATTTAAAAAATTTAAAAATAAAAAAAATGGCTTCCCCCCTCCCAGTTTAAGTTTTTTATATATACTAGTACAGGCTCCTTATCAGACGGATGATTTGCAAAGATTATATTCCCTTCTATAGAGTCCTTTCTCATTTTTTTGATGGAGTCCTTCGAAGCTCAGATGTTTTTAATTTTGATGATGTTTTATGTATCTATTGATTTCTTATTTGTGCTTTTGGTGTCATAATTAAGAAATAATTACCTAAACCAAGGTCACAAAGATTTGTGATTGATTTTGTGTATTGATCTTGTATCCTGCAACCTCACTGAACACATTTATTCTTTCTAATGGGTTTTTTGTTGGTGGATTCCTTAGGACTGTCTATATGCAAGATAATGTCACCTGCAAATAGCACTACTTTTGTTTTCTAGCGTAATCCCCCACACAACAATGAACAGAAGTGACAAGCACCCTTTGTGCTGCTGACCTCAGGGGAAAACACCCCATTTCTCTCCATTGTGTAGGACATTAACTGTGGGGTTTGCATAGATGTCCTTGAACAGGTTGACGAAGTTTTCTTCTATTCTTAGCTTGTTGGGTGTTTTACAAGGAAAGGGTACTGAATATTTTTCAGACCTTTTCTTTGATCTGAAAAATGTTCACACCTGTTGAGAATATCATGTGAATTTTGTTCTTTGTTCTGTTCATATAACGTGTTAATTCCCCCTCCCCCTCCTTCTTCTTTTTGAAGAGTTTGACATTAATTCCTTCTTCAGTTTTTGGTATAATTCACCAATGAAGCCCCATTGGCCTGGGCTTTCTTTATGGGTAGGTTATGAGGTTTTTTAAATTTTGCTTTGCTTTATTAATTCAATTTCTTGTTAAAAGTCTATTTAGATTTTCTACTTCCACTAGAGGCAGTTTCGGTAGTTTGTCTTCTAAGAATTAGCTTACTTCATTGAAATTATCTAATTCGTTAGCATGTAGTAATATTCATATTCAAATGCTCTCTTATTATCCTATTTATTTCAGTAAGTAGGAACGTCCCCTCTTTCATTCCAGCTTTTAATAATGCGAGTCTTCCTTTTTCACTTGGTAAGTCTAGTTCAAGATTGCCAATTTGTTGACCTCCTCTAAGTATCAACTTCAATCTTGCTGATGTCTTTGGTGTTACTTTTCTGCTCTTTATCTCACTAATTCCTGACATAATCTTTACTATTCCCTTCAGCTTGCTTTGGGTTTCTTTCTCCCATGTCCTCAGGTGGAAGGATATGCTTTGGATGGGAGAGTTTCTTTCTTCTTCCTTCCTTCCTTCCTTCCTTCCTTCCTTCCTTCCTTGTGAGGTAGAGTTACAGACAGTGAGAGGGAGAGACAGAGAGAAAGGTCTTCCTTCCATTGGTTCACTCTCCAAATGGCTGCAACTGCGCCGATCTGAAGCTAGGAGCCAGGGGCCTCTTCCCGGTCTCCCACATGGGTGCAGGGGCCCAAGGACTTGGGCCATCTTCTACTGCTTTCCCAGGCCACAGCAGAGAGCTGGATGGGAAGATGAGCAGCTGGGACTAGAACCAGTGCCCATATGGGATGCTGGTGCCGCAGGTGGAGGATTAACCTACTGCGCCACAGCGCCAGTCCTGAGAGCTTCTTTTTTAAAATGTAGGTGATTACAGATACATAGTTTACAGTTTGAGTTGCATCCTGTAAGATTTGCTGTGCTGCCCCTTCCTTTTCATTCATTTCAAAGTATTTTCTAATCTCCTTGTGATCTGTTTTCCAATCATTTAGTGTGTGTTATGTGCCCACTTCGGCAGCACATACACTAAAAAATTTAGCGTGTGTTGCTTAATTTCCACCAATCTGTGAATTCTCTACCTTTTTTGTTATCAATTTACAACTGGCTCCACACAGTCGCAGAATATACTCTGTACGATTTCAGTCGGAATTTATTGGAGTTTATCTAATGACATGTGTTGTGATGTACCATGGAGCCTGTATACATGTGAATTGGAAAAGAATGTGCATTCTGCTGTTGGATGGATGATTCTATAGATGCCTGGTAGGACTGGCTCCATTCAGTGTTGTTCTCATTTCCTTGTTGATCTTCTGCTGAGCTGTTTCTTCCAATTTGAAAGTGATGTGTTGAATCCTTCAACTATTGTTGTTGAGTTATAGGTTTCATCCTCAATTATGTCCATTTCTGTTTCGTGTATCTTTGGGCTCTATGGCTAGGTGAATATATATATAGTTGCTGCACATTTTTGATGCATCAAGCCTTTTACCTTATAAAATGCAGCGCTAGAATCTGTTTCTGTTTAAAGTCTCTTTCATCGGTTAATCACATAGTCACTTCAGCTTCCTTATGATGGCTGTTTGCATATCACATCTCTGCTCATCCTTTTATTTCCAATCTATTTCTGTCTTTGAGTCTCAAGTGTATCTCCTATAAAGAGCATATGGGCTGGCGCCGTGGCTCAACAGGCTAATCCTCCGCCTTGCGGCACCGGCACCCCGGGTTCTAGTCCCGGTCGGGGCACCGGATTCTGTCCCGGTTGCCCCTCTTCCAGGCCAGCTCTCTGCTATGGCACGGGAAGGCAGTGGAGGATGGCCCAGGTCCTTGGGCCCTGCACCCCATGGGAGACCAGAAGCACCTGGCTCCTGCCATCGGATCAGCGCGGTGCGCCGGCCACAGCGCGCCAGCCACGGCGGCCATTGGAGGGTGAACCAATGGCAAAGGAAGACCTTTCTGTCTCTCTCTCTCACTGTCCACTCTGCCTGTTAAAAAAAAAAAAAAAAAAAAAAAGAGCATATGGTGGGCTGGCACCGCGGCTCACTAGGCTAATCCTCTGCCGGCACCCCAGGTTCTAGTCCCGGTTGGGGCACCGGATTCTGTCCCGGTTGCCCCTCTTCCAGGCCAGCTCTCTGCTGTGGCCCGGGAAGGCAGTGGAGGATGGCCCAAGTCCTTGGGTCCTGCACCTGCATGGAAGACCAGGAGAAGCACCTGGCTCCTGGCTTCGGATCAGCGTGGTGCACCGGCCGCAGCACACCGGCCGCAGCAGCCATTGGAGGATGAATATACAGTAAAGGAAGACCTTTCTCTCTGTCTCTCTCTCTCTCACTGTCCACTCTGCCTGTCAAAAAAAAAAAAAAAAGCATATGGTGGGGCCAGCACTGTGGAATAGCAGATAAAGCCGCTGCCTGCAGTGCTGGCATCCCACGTGGGCACCGGTTTGAGTCCTGGCTGCTCCATTTCCAATCCAGCTCTCTGCTGTGGCCTGAGAAAGCAATGGAGGATGGCCCAAGTCCTTGGGCCCCTGCACCCACATGGGGGACCTGGAAGAAGCTCCTGGCTCCTGGCTTCAGATCGGCACAACTCCGGCTGGTAACAGCCAACTGGGGAGTGAACTAGTGGGTGGAAGATCTCTCTCTCTCTGCCTCTCCCTCTGTGTGTAACTCTGACTTTCCAAATAAATCTTTTAAAAAAACAGCATGTAGTTTGTATTTTGTAACCCAGTGGGATTATCTGGGTTGTTTTGTTTGATTGGATTGTTTACTCCACCCACAACTAAAGAAATCATTGCTTCTTGAATACCACATATTCCCTTCGTTCAGTCCTTTATTTGTATTTTTTTCCCACTTTATAGAGAGCTGTTCCAGGTCTCTGTGGATGGCACCTTTTCTGAGTCCTGGAATGTCTGAAAGTATTTCTCTCTTATTCTTATGCAAAAACAGTCCTCTGGGAGACCTCAGAACTCTGGAAGCCCCCTGCAACTGTCTTCTCACATTCAGTAGCGCAGGGAAGCAGGCCAGCACCACGCTACTTCTTCCTTTGAAATAAGCGTATTTTTATTTCTCTCTTTTAGTATTTATAGACTTACAATATAAAATTCCATAAAATATGTCCAAGTGCAATCATAAATCAGGGGTTTCTTTTGATATAAAGATTTAAATATTCAGAGCAAGAAATTTTTATTTCTTTCCCTCCATCTACTTCATTATATATTTCTGGAACTTCTTTTTATATAAAGAAGTTTTGAGCCATTTGATCTAGTCTCGTATAGTTGTTTTTATGATTTTCGCTTCTTTTTAATATCAATGTTCACCATTAAAATAAAATGAAAATGTAACAAGATTGCCTTTTCATTTAATCATATGATTCAATTTTTTTTTTTTTTTTTTTTTACAGGCAGAGTTAGACAATAAGAGAGAGAGAGAGAGAAAGGTCTTCCTTTTCTGTTGGTTCACCCTCCAAATGGCTGCTACAGCCAGCACACTGCTCCAATCCGAAGCCAGGAGCCAGAAGCTTCCTCCTGGTCTCCCATGCGGGTGCAGGGCCCAAGGACTTGGGCCATCCTCCACTGCCTTCCCAGGCCAGAGCAGAGAGCTAGACTGGAAAAGGAGCAACTAGGAGAGAATCCGGTGCCCCAACTGGGACTAGAACCTGGGGTGCTGGCGCCGCAGGCGGAGGATTAGCCTAGTGAGCTGCAGCGCTGGTCAATTTTTCTTTTCTTTCTTTCTTTCTTTTTTTTTTTAAATTTTTTGACAGGTAGAGTGGACAGTGAGAGAGAGACAGAGAGAAAGGTCTTCCTTTTCCATTGGTTCACCCCCCAAATGGCCGCTGTGGCCAGCACACCGTGCTGATCCGAAGCCAGGAGCCAGGTGCTTCTCCTGGTCTCCCATGCGGGTGCAGGGCCCAAGCACTTGGGCCATCCTCCACTGCACTCCCGGACCACAGCAGAGAGCTGGCCTGGAAGAGGGGCAACCGGGACAGAATCTGGCGCCCCGACCGGGACTAGAACCGGGGGTGCCGGCGCCACAGGCGGAGGATTAGCCTGTTGAGCCGCGGCGCCGGGCCCCGGCCAATTTTTCTGCCAACATCCTTTGCATCTCCAAAAATCCCGTTCGCTCTCTGGTAAAACCATCTCGCAGCGCCTTGCTTCTTGCTGCCGTCATCGCCTCAACCTTGAACACCTCCCAGCCGGCCGTCACCGGCTTCACGACGCCTCGCTTGTCCAGGTTCCTCCCGAGTCCCCGTTTCACTCTGAGGACTTTCTTCCCGTACCTGAAGGCTTTTCTCAGAAAGGAGGTCAAGAGACTGCAAGGCCGGTAGGGGAGGGCGGGTTTCACTCACTGTCCCTCGTGTGGGTGGACTTCGAGCCCAAAGGGGAGGCAACCCTGTGTTTTTTGGATTGTTCGTTTCCTTAACTGGTCTTAGCTGCAGAAAACCGAGGTGCGCTCACCCTCCCGCCCGCGGCACGTGATCATCCGCAGTCTGTGAAGGGCCCCTGGTCTTATTCTCTCTCGTTATCTCCCTCCCTGTGCTCATCAGCCCCTCTCCAGACGGTGGTCTTAGCAGGGTGTCCGCTCCGGGCAGCTCTGTGGGACCCCACTGCCAGGAACCTTCATTCGTGGCAGGCAGGGGCCTCTGAGTGTCCTGCACTTGTTGATTCTCTCTCTCTCTCTCTCTCTCTCTCTCTCTCCTTTCACTAATTGGACAGAGGTGGCTGAAGGTGTGACAAGCCTATTACTTTTTTGGCAACTGTCCTCTTAAGGCAATGAGTTTCAGTGGGCCAGAATCCCTCTTCCATGAGCTTTCCCTAGATGCCTTTATATAAAGATTTATTTGTTCGAAAGTCAGAGTTAACACAGATAGAGAAAGAGAGGCGAGAGAAAGAGAGAGAGAGATCTTCCATCTGCTGGTTCACTCCTCAATTGGCTACAATGGCTGGAGTTGTGCTGATCTGAAGCCAGGAGCCAGGAGCTTCTTCCAGGTCTCCCATGCAGGCGCAGGGTCCCAAGGACTTGGGCCATCTTCCACTGTTTTCCCAGGCCACAGTAGAGAGCTGGATCAGAAGTGGAGCAGCTGGGTCTCGAACCAGCACCCATATGGGATGCCAGCACTTCAGGCCAGGTCGTTAACCCGCTGTGCCACAGTGCCAGCCCCTCCCTAGACACCTTTTGACATTTTGGGTGCGCAAAGACTTCACTTCTATTTCTAGTAGCTTCATAGGGTATCTCCTTTGTTTGAGGACACATCAGAGAGATATTAGACAAGAGAAAAAGTCACACTTGTGGCTTTAAATTGTCATCCCATATGGGTACCAGCTCATGTCCCTGCTGCTCTGCTTCTGATTCAGTTCCCTAATGGCCTGGGGGAAGCAGCGGAAGATGGAGCTGGTATTTGCACCCCTGCCATCCACGTGGGAGACCCAGATGAAGCTCCTGACTTCTGGTTTGGCTTGGCTCAGCCCTGGCCATTGCAGCCACTTGGGGAGTGAACCAGTGGATGAAAGATCACTCTATCTCCCTGACTCTCCCTCTCTCTTTCAAATAAATAAATAAATCTTTAGGAAAAAAAATTGTCATTTGGCCCATCGGAGGGGAATCTGTAGGACTCAAGATGATGCTGGAGTTCTTCCTCACTACCAAGAGAAACAGTCCCAATGCTTGGCACGCCTCTATTTTGCTAATAGACCTGAGCAAAGATGCAAATGTGAGAAAGATGCAAATGTGGGTCAAGGGACTTATTCAATTAATCTCTCCCCTTGACCGTAAGCTACAGAAAGGCAAAGAATATGTTGGTTTTGCTCAGCCCCAACTCTCCAGGGTCTAGAATACAGCAGCTGACACACAGTAGGCATTCAATAAATATCTGTTCAATGAATGAGCAAATCTTCAGCAAAAATACTGGGCAGCCAAGTGGAATCTACAATGAAATGTAGGGCTTCAGCTGCCTGCACAGCTCTGTGTCTGGACCCCAGGGACAGGGCGAGACAGGAGCTGCAGAGCGTTGCTTCCTGGTGGCAGTGGGACAAGGGGTCAGGGGACAATGTCCTGTTCCCCCTGTTCTGGCAGGCTTTGGACAACAAACTCAGAACCTGATCCAGCTGAGAGCAAACGTGCAGATACACAAGAGCCAGTGGAGTGTACACAAATCACGATCATGCTACTGTGGTCACTCAGGGGCGCACAGAAGCAAAGCAGCATTTGACAGTGGTGCGGTCAAGCCCATGGCCTGGTCGCACAGCCACGGAAACCTTTCTGGTATTTGAGAAGAGATTCATGCAGATTCACGGGGCGAGGAAAGGAAGGAAGATCCTCCTCCTCCCTCCTCTTCCCTCCTCTCCTTCCTCTTCCCCCTCCTCTTCCCCCTCCTCTTCCTGGACAAATGAGGGCCACGGGAATTAGGGCATCGGCGCTGTGCTGATGAAACAAAACCCCAGTGACAGGGCCTTGAATGTGTCTGCATTTTCCCTCACATATCCAGAAAGTGGAGTCTGGAAATGGACACTTCCACTGGCCTCCAGACGAGCACCTTGTGTCTGGGTCTGAGGCAGCTGCTCCGGGCACTGCCATTTCTCAGCTACCAAGAGAGGGAGAGGAGAGGACAGACGTGGAAGGCAACCTGCTTGCCTCTTACAGACACGCTCTGCGGGCGGCCATTCGGCACTGCGGTAAAGAGGCCGCCTGGGTTGCCCACATCCCGATCACAGTGCCCGGGTTCAAGTCCTAGCTGCTCTTCTGATTCCAGCTTCCGGGAAATGTGCATCCTGGGAGGCAGCCGGTGATAGCTCAGTACCAGCTCCACGGGAGGCCCTGATTCAGTTCCCAGCTCCTGGCTTCAGTCTTGGCCACTGGGGAAGTTTAGGAAGTCACTCACCTCATTGGGGCGCTCTCTCCACTGCCTCTCAAATAAACACAAAAGCTAATTAATTAATTAAAAGATGATGAGTCACATGACCATACCTACCTGTCCAGAGGCTGAGAAATGCAACCTCTGGCAGGGTAGAAAAGAACAGATTATAGTGGACAACGAGTACTTTCTACTGCAGGAGACAAGGTCATTAATCCAGAAAAACATATTTATTTCTCAATGCCACTTCATGTTTGTCGAGATGTTGACACAAGCACCTATTTCACAGGCTACAGCAGGAAACCTACTGGTCCACCCAACCCCCAGTCACAGTGAACGCTCTGCCCCAGAGTCTCCCCAAACCCCAGACATTTTAGAATCAACTTTACCATTTTTACCATATTTACCCTGCATGCCCCTCGCAAAACTGTGTGGCAGCTGCTCCTGATCTCATCACCGGCCCTACACGCCTCCTGCCAGGTCCCTCGCTTGTCCCCTCCGCAACAAGAGCGTGCATTCCAGAATGAAACATTACAGTGATCAGAGTGTTCTAAACCAGTGGTTCTCAACGTTGCTGCACATCAAAGCCACCTGGGGAACCATAAAAACCCACGAGTATCTAGACCTCCGGGGAGACCAATCACATCAGAATCCCTAGGGGGGTTTCCAGATTGCAGGCATTGCTAAGAATTCCCCAGGGAACTCCTTTGTGTAAAAGGAAATAGATCTACCAGCTCTCTGCTATGGCCTGGGAAAGCAGTAGAGGATGGCCCAAGTCCTTGGGTCCCTGCACCTGCGTGGGAGACCCAGAAGAAACTCCTGGCTCCTGGCTTTGGATGGGCACAGCTCCGGCCATTTGGGGAGTGAACCAGCAGATAGAAGACTTCTCTTTTTTCTCTTTTTGCCTCTGCCTCTCTGTAACTCTGCCTTGCAAATAAAATAAATAAATCTTAAAAAAAAAAAAAAAAAAGGAAAGCGATCCAGACAGAGCCTTAACATTGGGAAGTACTGCTGGGAGGGGGTGTTGGGCCAAGTAGTTAGGATGCCATTTGAGAAGCCCGTGGAGCATGTGTCGGTACAGTGGTCAAGCTGCCACCTGGGCCTGGGTTCAAGTCCTGGCTCCACTCCCAATTCCAGCTTCCTGCCAATGTACACCTTGGGAGGGAGCTGGTAATGACTTGAGTTGTTGGGTCCCTGCCACCTGTGCGGAAGATCCAGATGAAGTTCCTGGCTGCTGGCCTTGGCCTCGCCCAGCCCCAGGTATTGTAGACATTTGGGGAGTAAACTAGAGGATGGAAGATGTCTGTCGCTGTGTATCTGCCTCTCACATAGATATAAAGACCCATCATGTTTAAGAAATAAAACGAGACACCTGCCTCCCATATTGGAGTGCCTGGGTTGAGTCCCAGCTCTGGCTCCCAGTTCCAGCCTCCTGCTAATGCACACCGTGGGAGGCAGTGGTGAGGGCGCAAGGAGTTGGATCCCTGCCACGCAGGTGAGAGGCCCAGATGGAGTTCCCAGCTCCTGGCTTCAGCCTGGCCCACCTGCTGTTGTGGGCATTCAAGGAGTGATCCAGAGTACAAGGGGTCCTTCTTTCTATCTGACTCTGTATTTCTCTACCTCTCAAGTAAATAAGGAAAACAATAATTTTTAAAGTAATATTACTAAATGTCTGCAAAAGGTAGTTCTACTCCTTAAGAAGAGAGCGCCTTGCTTGGCCCTGGCCGGGACGGTCTAGCTCAAAGAACCCTAACATCACATTTACACCCATCCTGGGTAGGGGAGCGAGGAGACACGGATTTCTTTCCCTTTAGTGGGTCAGCAAGACAGAAGAGGATGTAGATTTTCCCCAGGTCCACTCAGCAAGATCCCAACTCCCACTCCCAAGCTCCAGCAAGACTTTCCCCATCCTGCAATGGCCGGAGCGGCGCCGACCTGAAGCCAGGAGCCAGGAGTTTCCCACGTGAGTGTACGGGGCCCAAGCACCTGGGCCGTCTTCTACTGCTTTCCCAGGCCACAGCAGAGAGCTGGATCTGAAGCGGAGCAGCCAGGACTAGAACTGGCATATGGGATGCGGGTGCCGCAGGCGGAGGATGAACCAGCGCCGGCCCCTTGTCTACTTTCTGCGCATCCTCAGTGAGGCTGCCTTGCATCTCCTCACCGGGCCCTGAGCACAGGGACTTCTGCCCTCACTGGGCAGGTACGGAGCAAGCAAGCAGCACAGAGTCTCAGCCATCAACCCGAAGCCTCTTTCTGCCCCGGGGCCCTCGGGGAGGGTCTGACCACTGAAGCCCCGTTAGCGCCAACACGCAGGCTCCAAAAAGGCATCCAGGGAACAGAAGGGTGTCGCCCTTCCGTTATTCCCGTTCTGCACTGTCACTCTGACAAGCTCGGGCTGACACGGGGCCATTAATTTTTCATGCCGCCCTGCTGCAGACACATAGATTTGTTTGGAGCAGTGATAAATGAAATGCAAATGTGGCTGCGAGCCGGGGGCTGAGCCGCCTGGACGACGGGTCACAGCAGGCTCCAGCCTCAGCCTCCCCTGCCTCCCGTGAGGCCGGCGGCTGCTGCTTCACATGGCTGTGAGGGCCACCCCGAGCAGAGGTGGTGGGTGGGTGGGTGGGGAAAGGGACCAGAACCCGCACAGCTGGTAGCACGCCCTCGATATGGTGTCTGATCGCCTGTTTATCTCCATTTGGACCGTCCTGGGTAGAGGTGTTTTAATTGCAAACCACTTCCATTCTTTTTCCAGAAGCAGGCAGGGCATACATTATTAAATAAATAAATGATTAAGAAACATCTAATTATTATTACTTTCCTACTGGAAGGTTACTTCCAAGTTGCTTCTTATTAAAGTCGTTCATCACCGAGCCACCGTGCCCTTTCCCGGGGCGTTGCTCCTGGGACCAATGGGGGACGCCGCCTCTCGTGGCTCGCAGAGCTTAATAAACACGAGGATATTGATGGCTACGAATTCCTCCCTCAGCCCCAACTCCAGCGTGATGGATGGATGCTTCCGAAACATGGTGGCGATTCCTCTGGCCATTCGTCAGCACCACCGCAAACACAGGTGTCAGCGCCAGCAGCCACAGACTCTAACTGCCTCCCCCGGAGCGCACGGAGAGAAAAGCCCGCCGCGTCCCCCGCATGGGGACCTCGTCCATTTTTCACACCGCGCTGCAGTCCCTGACTTATTAAATATTTATAACAATGTCATTATTTACCAAACAAGCTACCCGACTGTGTTGACGGCCCCTGGAGCAAGACTCCTGAGTGTACAGAGCAGAGAACCCCCTCCTCCCTGCGCCCCTCCGTCCTGGGAGAACCTTTCGAGCAGAGGCGAGTGGGTCTTGCAGGCAGCTTCTCTGCCTTCCATCCAAGATGCCTCCCGAGGTCTCTCTGAGGCTTTGGTCCAGGGGGCTGTCGGGCCACCAGGGCAGGGTCCTGCTGCAGACCAAGACCCGCTGAAGAGCCGGGGACTGTCCCACGAGAGACCTCCCCACCTGCCCTGGTCCCATGGTCAGGAGCTCCCAGGTTGCCAAGCAATGGCTGCGTACAAGGCTTCCGGCAGCAGTTAAAGAACCTCATTCACTGCACAAAGATGCGTGCGGGGGACTTTTCCAAAAGTCCGCAGATGATGGAATTGAAAGGTAAGCTTAGTGGTGGTGCTTGGCTTCACAGTTAAGATGCCGCTGGGACTCCTGCATCCCTTATCCAAACACCTGGGTCCAAGTGCCAGCTCTGCTGATTCTAGCTTCTTGCTAATGCACGCCCTGGGAGACAGTGGAGACTTCTGCCTCTGCCCAACTAGTGAATTTCCACTAGTTGGGTCCATGTCAGGGGAGACTGGCTCCCGACTTTAACCTGGCCCACCCCTAGCCACTGCAGACACTTGGAGAGTGAACAAGTGAACAAGGTGGGAGATCTCTGTCTCTCCACCTTTCAAATGAATAAATCATTTTTCAAAGTTTGCTTTGATGCAAAAGTTTTTGAAGCCCATGCAGTTTTTTTCATCACACACACACTTCCCTGCGAGCTTTTTGGAGACTCTTTGGATGCATGTATTGGAGACTTGACACTGACATAAATGTTTCTTTTAATTCCAACTGTCCAGGGACTTCCTGAATTCCCCTCACATGGAACAGTGTCAGGCCCGGGGCACTGCCCTGGGTGCTCAGGGGCCAGATGCTATGGCTGGCCTCCCAGCATGGCTCTCTCCAGGGAAATGTGCCTACTACTTTCTTCTCTTCCCTTACAACTTGGTCATAGGCCAGTGACCCGGATCCTGCTCAGTGGGATCTGAAGGCGGCTTTGCAGACAGCGATGGTCACTCTGGGAAACACTGTGCTATAGATTCCTCCACCCTCAGGTGGATGTTCTTGCATTACAGGTCTGTGGCCAGCACTGGAGCCCAGATCTGAGGACAGAGGCCAAGGTGCTGAGAATGACAGAAGTGCCCTGGTCCTCAACGACACCGTGAAAGCACTGAGCCCATCCTTGCCCCTGCCAGGCCTCTGAACTTCTGAGTGAGGAGGCTTTTAATAATTTCTTTCTGGGGCCAGCGCTGTGGCACAGCAGGTTAATGCCCTGGCCAAAGCACCAGCATCCCATATGGGCGCCGGTTCGAGACCTGGCTGTTCCATTTCCGATCCAGCTCTCTGCTATGGCCTGGGAAAGCAGTAGAAGATGGCCCAAGTCCTTGGGCCCCTGCACCCACGTGGGAGACCTGGAAGAAGCTCCTGGCTCCTGGCTCCTGGCTTCAGATCGGCGCAGTTCCAGCCGTTGCAGCCAATTGGGGAGTGAACCAGCGGATGGAAGACCTCTCTCTCTCTCTCTCTCTCTCTCTCTCTCTCTCTCCGGCCATTGCAGCCAATTGGGGAGTGAACCAGCGGATGGAAGACCTCTCTCTCTCTCTCTGCGTCTCCTCTCTCTGTGTAACTCTTTCAAATAAATAAATAAATAAATATTTAAAAAAATAATTTCTTTCTTGCACTGTTAGAATACTGCGATAATGAAAACTGTTGCAGGCACGATCCATGCTAAAATTAGAGGGCCAACATTTGCAGAGACACAGGACATTCGTATGGCCTTTAAAAGCATCTCCACCAAGATAAAGAGTGACGATGAGGGGAGAAGCAGGAACTTTGCCACGGGAAGCCCTCTGTCACCAAGCAGTCAAGGTTAAAATCACCCGATTTCAGACATACGAAAGCCTCCGTATAACCCCACGAAGCTCTGGGAAGTACAAATTGCTTTTGTGACATCCTGGCCCCCAAATGCAAAACCTCAGCCAATTCACAAGCACCCATGAGACAAACCCCGAACCGAGGGACAGTCTGGAGAAGTGGCTTACTTCACAGGTGTCAAGGTCACGAAAGACTATGAAGGAGACCAGAAGAACCAAGGACACAGGAAAACTAACTGCACTGTGGGATCTGGGATTGAATTCTGGTACAGGAGGGGGAAAAAGGCATTAGAGGAAAAACTGACGAAGCCAGATCAACTCTGCAGTACGGTTAAGAGTATTGCACCAATGTTAACCCCTGGTTTTCACAACCGTATCCTGGTTAGACAAGCTGCTGCCAATGAGGCGCTCCTCAATCATTACCAGAAAGTATAAATTTCATTATTTCCCACATTCGCTGCCATAAATATGACTTGGGGATTACAAAGAACAGGACTGTGTACAATACAAAAATATTCCCTTACTGTACTTGCATGTGTTAACTGTAACTTTTCCTATTTAATATTATATAGGGTATTGGAAATCTTTAAACACACACACACACACACTCACACACAAGCTTTGAGTAAGACAGGCCTAGGTTCTTAGCCAACATGCACCATTCACGACAGGTGTGGCTTTTAGGCGAGTGGTTTGCTCTAAGTGTGAAGTTGAAATAACGGGGCTGACTGCGGCTGGACGCTGTCACTTACAGCAGAAAGCAACCAGAACGCGACAGGCATCCGAGCACAGGCAGACAAAAGGTCCTGCTCTCATGGGAGCTGCAGTCCGGTGTGGAAGACAAGTGATGACACTGGGGCCAAGTGAGAAGGAGCGGCAGGGGCCGGGGGGGGGGGGCTGCAGCAGAGCAGGGTGGCATGAGACACAGCAGCAGGGCAATGGGGCGGTCGTGCGAGGACTCTTGTAGGTGCCCTTAGAGAAAGGACAGCCAATGAACACACAGTGGGAGGGCATTCCCCGCAGGGCAAGGAGCCAGCGGCCAAGCCCCGTGGTCAGGATACTCGAGGGAGGCTCTGTCTGAAGAAGAGTGGTAGAGGGTGGGGCTGTGGTCTGAGTGGTGGTGTCTGCCGTGGAAGAGGAGCTGGACAGGGCTTGCCAATGGAGGAGATGTAGGGAGGGGCTGGGGGGTCGAGGGAAGGGGCAGCTTCAAGGATGGGGCCCTGGATCCTGGTAGGGGTGGACGATGCTATCATACAAAGCTGGGAGGAAGGATAAAGTGGAAAATGAACCATGTTTTGTTGTATCCTTCCATATCTTTTATTTTTTATTTATTTATTTATTTGAGAGGTAGAGTTATAGACAGTGAGAGGGAGAAACAGAGAGAAAGGTCTTCCATCCGATGGTTCACTCCCCAAATGGCTGCAGCGGCCGGAGCTGCGCCGATCTGAAGCCAGGAGCCAGGAGTCTCTTCCTGGTCTCCCACGTGGGTGCAGGGGCCTGAACACTTGGGCCACCTTCTACTGCCTTCCTAGGCCATCAGTTGAGAGCTGGATCAGAAGAGGAGCAGCCAGGACTAGAACCAGCATCCATATGGGATGCCAGTGCCACAGGTGGAGGATTAACCTACTGTGCCATGGCACCAGCCCCTTGTTTTTTAATTTTTAAAAACATTTATTTTATGTGAAAGAGTTAGAAAGAGGAAGAGACAGAGAGAGATCCATCTTCCATCCTCGGGTTCAATCCCCAGATGGCTGCAATGGCCAGCACTGGGCTGGGCTGAAGCCAGCAGCCAGGAGCTTCTTCCAGGTCTCCCACGTGGGTACAGGGGCCCAAGCACTTGGGCCACCTTCTGCTGCCTTCCCAAGTGCATTAGTAGGGAGCTGGATTGGAAGTGGAACAGCCAGGACTTGAACCAGTGCCTATATGAGATGCTGATGTCACAGGCAGCGGCTTTACCTGCTGTACCACAGCACCGGCCCCAAACAGATTTATTTGTTCATTTGAAAGGCAGAGTAACAGAGGGAGAGAGGAAGAGACAGAGATAGCTTCATCTGCTGGTACATTTCTCAAATGGTCACAACGGCCAGGGGTAGGCCCAGGCCAAAGCCAGGGGCCAGGAACTCCATCCAGGTCTCTCACAGGTGCATTAGCAGGGAGCTGGATCAGAAGTGGAGCAGCCAGGACTCGAACTGGCACCCATATGGGATGTCAGCATCGAAAGCAGCAGCTTAACCCACTGCACCACACTCCCCCACCCCTCATTGTTTTAATATCAATTTATCTCCACCCTTCCATTGCTTCAGGAAGCCAGCCCCAGATAGGGTCAATCATTACTAACCGTCTGTCTCTTCCGGATGGGCAGTTCAGCCAAACTAGGGGAGGGCCTTTTCTTTCTCTGCTCACTGGTAGCTCCTGAGCCCCCGACTGGTGCTCCCCAAACACTTGTTAAATGAATGCCCAATTTTCATGGAATGACCCAAAGGCAGAGCCTTTTAAAAACTACCACCCAGCTTTGAGTTACTCTGTTCCTACCACCAGCGGAGGAATAAGGTGGAGGCGCTGGAGAAAGACAGCTTCACCTGGGGCCTTAAATCAGAAAGCAACCAGGAAACAGAAGAGAAGAAGGAACAGGGACTAGAAATGAATCCTCCTGTGGCTGGAGAGTAAGTGTTAGCACACACCGGCTGGACAGTAAGTGAAGGGCGGATATTGGGGGCAGTGGGTTAAGCTGTTACTTAGGACACCTGTATCCCATGTGGGAGTGTCTGGGGTCAAGTCTCACCTCCACTTCCCATTCAGCTTCCTGAAAATGCGCACTCGGGGAGGATGGCTCAAAAACCTGGACCCTCACCACCTGCAGGGTACAAACGTAGATCAAACTAAATACACTAGCGATAAAATGAAAGGCTAACGGGGGCGGGCGCTGTGGCGTAGTGGGTAAAGCTGCCACCTGCAGCACCAGCATCCCATATGGGTGCCAGATCAAGTCCTGGCTGCTCCACTTCCAATCCAGCTCTCTGCTGTGGCCTGGAATAGTAGAAGACGGCCCAAGTCCTTGGGCCCCTGCACCCATGTGGGAGACCTGGAAGAAGCTCCTGGCTCCTGGCTTCAGATCAGCACAGCTCCAGCCATTGCGGCCATCTGGGGAGTGAACCAGTGGATGGAAGACCTCTCTCTCTCTCTCTGCCTCTCCTTCTCTCTCTGTGTAACTCTTTCAACTAAAATTAAAAAAATTTTTAAAAAATGAAAGGCCAATGAACCAAGCACCCCGATTCAGCCTCACACCGATCATGCAGACACTATCACCCACGTTCTACAGGTGCAGAAGTCAAGGCACAGAGAAGCACAGGCACCCGCCCAAGGTAGCCCAGCGTGGGAGTCGCATGGCCTCTCTCCTCTCTGTCCACCCAGCACTGCCTGAGCTCAGCCCTTCAGAGACGGCACCCAGACTCCTGCAACCAGCTCCCAGCTGGGCTCCCGGGGCCACAGGTTGTCATGGTGACCTTGCTAAGGCACAAACTCCATCAAAATCTCTTCCTGGATGCTCCAAAGGTGGCTCAGGAAAGGATCCTCTCTAGATCTCTGCCCACCTCTCACCCCCCGCTCTGCCCTACACTCCAGGAAGTTCTGGGGTTTCCAGAAACTACATGCAGCTCCCCCCGCAGCCCGCCCCACTGCAGGTGGATGTGACACATGATCCAGCGCCCCCTCCCGAGCCCTCCTCACCGCTCTTGTTAGGAGGGTCAGTGGCACCCTGAGGGTCAGAACGCGCCACAGCCACTCCATTCCCGAGCAGCCCTCGCTACGCTCCTGGGTACACTCATTCTTCTTCCACCCCGAATGGTTAAAGCAGCCTACCCGACCCGGGTAAATCCGTCCAGGTGGCGCCTACGTCTTTACTGAGTCATCAGCATGTGCCGGGGAGCATCCCAGGGGTTGGGGAGGAGAGATGGGCGTGGCCTAGGCTGAGTTCCCACATGAACCTGAACTTGCACCTGCACTAAGGTGGGCGGTGGAAAGTGATACAGAAATGGGGGGGGGGGGGTGCAGCAAAGGCCCTGGGGATACCTGAGCCTGAGATGTAAATGAGGTGAGGGAGAGAGCCATTCTACACAGGAAGAGCCAGGAGTTCCAGCTGTGCCTGCTGGCCTGACCTCCATGAACCACCTCAGGCCCCGCATTGGGCACTGGGTTGGTCCTAGCCCTGGCGTCAGTGCACCAGGAGGCACGGCCAAGTGAGGGAGCACAGACTGATTCCAAATGAAGACAGGAAGGAGGCACCATCTCCACTGGGCTTGGAACCTAAGGCCATTGCCCTCTGGTCCTCGCCTGCACTGCACAAGCCCATGGGGCGACCTGTTCCCAACTCGAGGGGGACAGATGCGTCTCAGCCCCTGCCCGGAGTCTTTGGCATTGGCTCTGTGCACCATGGGCCTCCAGGGGCTGCTCCTCAACAAAGGGAACATCCAGAGACCCCGCCAACACCGGGCAGCTCTGGTTTCCACCACACACCGCAGTCCCATTCGCATCACCTCAAGCAACACGGAGTTGCTGGGAATCCAAGGAGCCAGTTGGGTTCATGTCTCACCTCCACAAGCTCTAAGAAACGAGGCACGAGGCCATGGGGTTACGTGGGGAAGGCAAACATGCATCGGGGGACAGCAGCCTTCCTGAGCCACACATGGTGGCGGCGGTGGGAGACAGGGCTCACACCAGACCAAGACCCAGTTCCAGAGGGTTCCGCATGTGGTGGACCAACCCACCTGGGGTGAAATCCACCTGAGGACTCATGTGGATATGCCTGAGAAAGGGAGCAGGGCCACCTCCACCATGAACTGGGCTTGGGGACAGGGCTCCAAGGCAAGGGGCTTCACCCCCAACCTCGCTGTCTTCTGCAGTGGCGGGGGTGGGCAGGTTTGTTCAGGGGCGCATCACCCACACTCTAACACTCCTTAGACCGCTGCATGACTGCTACCTCTATGCACTTAGGACACGGGAAGACCTTGGGCATGTGAAGCCCCTTGAGCCAGTGTCCTGTGGTTCAACTCTGTAATAGACTACTGCGACATTTACCATAAAAATTAGAGATGGGGTTCAGAGGTGCTGAACCTTAGTTCATGCTCATCTTCCCAGCCCCAACCCTAAATTCTAACACAGTGGTACAGGAAGACAAGATCTGCTCTGTAATCTGGAGTCGAGTGACTGGGAACAAACTCACCCTAACAAAAAGTCCTGCTCACGGACACTGCACCCCTCAACTCACTCCACACTGGAGGTGAGCCATCTGCAGCCTGGGCTTCTAAAACACACTGGACTACTGCGATCTTTAGTGCCCCCAAGTGGTCACGAGCGATATGACACCCTCAGTAGGGCGTTCTGTGCTGAAGACTAAAGACAGCTGGAAAAATATCAGAACCCGGTGGTTAAATAGGATATTAAGTACCAGGCCTAAGAGAGGGCTGAGAAAAACCACCGCTCTCTCTTCCTCATAATAAAAACGTGACAGAAGAGGGGAAATAACACATATGAAACGTGGAAAACCCGGGGTCGTGTTAGAATGGAATTCTGGGGCTCAAGATCAAGTCCCTCTGCTCTGTCATGGAGGAAATGGTGAATGCTAACCCCTGATTATGCAACCACGTAAGCATGGACGGCACTGGCTGTCTTCAAGTTCTCCAGAGCATCTGTATTTATCCTTCTGTAACCAGCTTTCTTAAAAGTTGGATTTAATGCAATTTTAAGGCATTTTGTTTAGACAGATGCCCTGTACAAATTATTAGTCGACACCAAAAAAAAAAAAGACCTCCGTTGGCAATGGGGAGAAGAGAGGAAGATGGCTTGAAGAGGGCATCGCGTAATAAATTTATTATGTTTCGTTACATTTTCCACTTTTAATTCCAACCGTATGCTGTATAGTCAACTGCTGTTTCAGAAATAAAACGTCTTAAACATAAAAATAGAGACTCTGCTTCTTAAAAGTGCATTCCCCTTGAATAATAAAACATACAAATAAATAACAGAAGTTGGCGACACATCTCATGCACTTGTCTTCTAAAATAATTTAAAACATTATGATACACTTGCTTCCAGCCTCCAGGAAAGACATCCTGCCTTCCAGATCATTGTACAACCAAAGAAGAGACTTGCACAGAAATCACTCCTCGGGGGGCGTGAGCAATGCCAAAGCAACTCACGTACAGTGGTATGACATGCGGCTTTCAAGAGTCAGCGTAGAAACCGAAGACGCTGTTTCTGTAGTGGGGCTTGCATTCAGTTTTAACCAGTGGTGAGAGGCACGATTGGCGAGCGAACCCAGCTAGAGCGTCAACTGCACGTCGGAAAGCCTTACGAGGTGGCCCTCGGCCTCGGCACCACGGCGACCGTTGTGCTGCTCTGTGTGATGACACCACGCCACTTGGAATAGCACCTGGGAGACCTCCTGTTGCATTTTCAGATACCGTCACTCTGGGTGGCCTTGCCAAAGACACATTTCCTGGAATCCTTCATTCCTGAAACCTCTGGGACCACCACCAGGCCAGCTGGGTTTATCTTCCTTTTGTGGGCAGCAGAATGCACAAGAAGCTGAAACACCTGAGCACCCACAGGATTCTGAAGAGGCCACGGCGTACTCAACTCACCACAGATTAAAACCGTGGATCAGGTACTGCCAGATGTCTGGATGAGGACTACTTGGTATGAAAAAACAGCAATGAGAATTGCAAAGAAAAGAAAAAACTGAATAGAATGCCCTACATTCATTTCAACTGGAAGAGAATTCCTGGAGCTACACTCTGTGAGGAGGAAGTCCAGTGGAGAACAGGCCGTAAGGGGGTCTGCTAGGACCACAAGCAGGTGACCGGCCTAGCTCAGCAGGCACAGCTTTCCAAGGCTGGAGAGGCGGTTTGCCACTTTCTAACTCGGACTGACTTCCCTCCTGCCCCAGCTGGAAGTGCGGAAGGGACACAGCCCACAGGGGCACTCCCTGGGAGCCCCAGTGCCCGCCCGCGGACGGGCAGGTGCAGTCAGCAGCTGTCCGTCTGTCTTTGCCTCCCGCACACAGTGGAGGACTCGGAGTCCTGAGGGCCCCGCCTGGCAGTGATGGTCGCCGTGACGCTTGCCTTGGCTCTCAGCAAAGGGACAGAGGATCACAGCTCCAACTGCCACCTGGGAACACCAGGGCTGGAAAACAGGAGGCAATTCCGGGACCCGGCCCCATTTCCCAACGTTTCCTGGCAATGATTCCAGGGAACACTGGGTGCTCTGATCTCAGACACGTCATTCAGGAGAGGCCTACGTGTGCCATTCTAAACGGCCTCTTAGGAACCCCTCTCCTCCCCCAAACTGGGAAACACTGGTTCTAGGTGAATGAGAGATGGATCTAGAATCTATCCGCTGTACGACACCCCCGTGAGTCCCTCCGGCCTTAATCTTATTGTAACCAGGGGATGGGTCTCTCCAGGGCCTTCCAGAACAAATCCAAGTCTCTACGAAAGCATTTGAAAATCATTAGCACTACTTGAAGCCCCAGTCTTTCCTGGTGACAAGAGAACTCTAGAAGATATAAAAAATTAAAATCTATAGAAAATGGCAGGTTATTTTTTAGAACAAAATACTTCGGGAAAGTCTTCAGGCTAAATACAGTATATACACCGATATGTGTTCAACATAGCCAATTCCATTTCTGCTTGCAAAACACTTATTTTACACATAATCTTGCCAAAGATAAAAAACCTCATCAGAGACGTTTGATCAAAAACGTCGTCACAGAAATATATGTAAAGCAAGAAATCACATTCATGCGCTCCTATACTGATTAAGCCACATTTTCAAAAGTTACAAATTCAAAAATAGAGCTCCATAACCTAAGAGTGGCCTTTTTGTTGTTGTTGTTGTTGCTTTTTTTAAAACTTAACATTTTGTAAAGTCTGTATTTTTCATGGGTTGCTTGCATAGGTAGTAAGAGCATGCATTCTGGGTTAGATGGAGGCCATGCAAAAAAAATTGTTACTTGGGACAGAGATGATCGGTCATGCTAAAGTGCAGCTGCAAAAACAAACACTTTGGGAATTGATCAAAAGGCAGTGTGAGACACAGAATGTTCGTTCAGATAAAAGCATTGGATCCCCCCCTCAAATATGTGGTCAGGTTTAACAATAATATGCCTTTTAGGAAATTAAAGCCTGCACGGTAATAGCTACTTTTTGTATTTATGCTTATGATAGGCACTGGTTTGTCAATACATTTTGCCCTTCTCAATTCCAAGTAACACAAAGTTCAATGCACCTCCGGAATGTGGTTTGATGAAACTGTGCTCAGGATTTGCACACTGTCTCAAAAGTCCAACCCAAAACACTAATGATCTTTGCACCCATTAATTATAATAACCTATGTAGGAAACAGTAACTTCAGGAGTTCAGTAATTAGCGTGAAATGTTACATGTCCATTTAGAAACACATTTATTTGGAACTTACGGGAGCTTGGTCACAGCTGCAGCTACTGTTCCCTTTACACGCTGTCCCTTTTGTCATGATAGTTATTACACAGGGATGACAATTCTTCCCAGTTCCCCAGAAAGCCCCCACACCCATGCCATACAGAGATGACCAAATTCTAATGTAAAGCGACTGGGCCATGGATCTCCCACCCCTCCACGGTGCAGACAGCTCCACCTCAACTGTGAGAGTAAAATGTCTCCAGAGACAAAGCAGGGGTCTTCTGGTTCCCAGACAGAGCTGACCGGCTCCAGGGGAGTTGACGGACCCAAGTCCACGTGGTCTTTTTACCGAGGACCGGCAGGGACATCCCAGCATTGCTGGCCGGGCGGTGCTCCCCAGGATCCTCCTTGGCAAATTCCTGAGGCGGTCAGCTGTGCCTTGACAGGCAAAGCAGGCTCTCCGTGAACGTCTGCACAATGAACGAATGAAGAAAGAATGGCTGCCAACGAGTATGAAGCCGCGCACTGGTCATCACAGTGCTTCAGGCCAGGGGCAGTCCCACCCCCGGCCCCGCTGGTCCACGTGTGTGTTCTCACTTCGGGCCGCTTTCAGGATTTGAAAACACAAAAGGGGTGGGAGACCGAGTAAGGTGAGAGGAGCCTGCCAGTGGTTTCTTTGTGCTTGCAAGTTATCTAAGGGCAGGGCCTGAAGGAATGAGCCAAGCTAGGGCACTGGCAGAAAGAAATCAAGAAGAAAGCCCTTTTCTTTTTAAAGCAACACGACAGCTACAGCACTACTGCAGGCGATCACCCGGTGCCTACCAGGACACGCCTGCTCTCAGCAGGCCCTGGGTGTCAACCAGAAACCTAGGTTGGCAAATGAGTTTTAACCCCAAAACACAAAAATGTTCATTTTGCCAAGTATCACCAGGAAAATAAAAAGGTAAACACACGTCCCTAACCTTACAGAGCAACTGAATTGAACTAAGTGAACAATCTTCCCTTAAGATACTTTATGCCCCAAAAAGGGCCTCCCAAATTTTAGGCAAGATATCCTTTTCTGTGGCTTACAGTTGTACCACGTAGCTAGGGACAATGAAATTTCCACTGTTCACCAACCAGGGAAATACAATGGCTTAACGATGCCTAGGCACGCCATAACATTCCCTGTTTTTTTTTTTTTTTTCCTATTCCAGCAAATCTGAAACAAGGACTAAACTCCAAAGACAGATAGTTTACAGATTTTATTAAATTATAGAAATTTTATTTCTAGAGCTCATGGAGACGTAAAGGGAGTTCTGAAGGTTTCCTCCCCCCCCCCCCCCCAAAACACTGGACATAATGGAAAACACATTCCTAGAGAACTCGAAAATAAAAAAAATTTACCACTGTGAAAATTAAACCAGCTTCCATTAATGCTTGTCTGACTACAGTGAAAGAGGATTTGTTAAAACCCTCTGTCTAATCAAACGATAACTCTAGCCCAAGTCAGCTTCCTCAGACAGGAGGTATCACGTGGGCTCTACCTAGTAAACAAAGACGACAGGCTCAGATCAGACAGTCCGCTCCTCACACCGACCACCCACGTCCGGCGCACCTTCTCCAGGAATGGACATGCCGGCCCACTGGAGCACACACACTGATGGGGCCGTGAGCAGGCCGCTGGAGGCGGCACCAGCACGGACGCAGCCAGTCCCCCACGGCCACCCTCCAGCACGGCACAGTGCTTTGGGACGTCACCGAGAACTGTGGGGGGTTGGGTGGGGAGACACCGCAGGGGTGTGCCACGGGAAACAGGCTCCCGCCCGATGAAATCCACGGAGCGCTCGTGGTTGGCTCTCAGAAGGCCGAATACGTTACATCTTAGCTACTGCCAAGGTCTAAAACTCCAGCTACCTTCAACACAAAGAGCCTCGGCACTTGCAAGTTACCAGCGAATGCTCAAAATAGCAGCAAAATAAAGTTAAGTAACCTACTGGAAGTACATCCAAGAGGTATTCACGAAAAAAAATAAAAAGAAAGAAAGAGAAGGCAGTGCAGGGTTTCCAGCTCCACGTGTGTATTTTCTTTGCAAACACAGCAATACTGAAAAGGGACGACACAAACGAATCTGTGCACCAAGAGCTCAGGAGGAACCTGACACTCTGTGACCCACCCTCCAAAGTTTAGATTTTTAAAAACATATGAACTTAGCACACCATATTTTATGGCAAAGTGACAAATGCTATCCAAGGAGAATCGGGACCATGACTCTCTAGACGGTATTAAAAAAATATTAACAATAAAGAGAAGAAAAGCTAAAAATTGAGCAGACAAGTACTGCCAGGAGACCTCCAGAAAAGCTGGAAGAGCTGTCTCTTGATCATCTGTGAGGTTCTCCTTTTTCTTAACCAGAAACGCCGTTTGCAACGACACTGCCAGACGGAATGCACTCCTATCCTGCTAGTGAGCTCTGACGTGAGATTACATCTTCAGCACAGAGGAGAAATAAAGGAGTTAGTGCAGAGCGGGGTAGCTAAGACCCACGGGCAGAACCCGAAGTGCGCGTGGAACCCTCTGGCACCGGCTGCTTCCACGCACCACTGCTGACGTTTGCTCTCCACGTTACGAGGCGAGGAAACACGAGTGTGCAGATGGGGAAGCACGAAGCGGTCAACTTCCCACAGAAAGCAAGCAACACCGGGAAAGGAAAGTGTACAGATGCGTGCATCCAGTTTAGAATCCTTTTTTTTTTTTTTCCCCCAGGACTCTTCCATCTTCCAAAGGTATTCACTGCCCTCGCTACAGTTTAAAACCCTCATGGCCTTGGCTAGCAAATTCATAAGGAACTTCCTGGCTGTCCGATTTGCTACCTCTTAGGACGTACTACGGCACACACGTCTCTGCAGACACGAAGGCAGCGAGCCTCTTCCACCTCTGAAACGTCTGTGGCAGTAGGAGACACGACAGTCACCCGCGTGCCATCCTCCTCTTTACCCCGGTGACTAGACCAGCCGGTGTATACCTGAGAAACATTAGTGTGAAAATATTGCCCTTTACAAAGACTGCAAGATGGGCCGGAAAGTGCAGAAAGCAACAGTTTTTCCCTCGGTTTGTTTCGCTGTTAGCGTCACAGTTTTCAGAGCTCGCGGTGCCACCCGACAATCGGCAGAGGGAGGCCGAGCCAACAGCTCACCCCACTACTCACGAACGCCAGCGTCACTGCTTCACAGGTTTCAAATCCTAGTGTCCGCCAAAAGTCATCAGAGCGCTCCAGAAAGAAGTATGTACAACTGCTAGAGGGGACTGTCCAAAGGACCGGCTACGAGTATTCCAGTTAGCTTGGGGTCAATGCTTTGCCTATGGCTGTTATTTGGTTCAATGGCAGAATAAGGCGATGCTTTTAACAATTTGCAATTGAATTCTCTCTATCTCACACACACACACCCACACCCACACACACACACACCCACGCCCACCCAAACATACACGCAGAGTCAGGCATGTGACCCGAAAAATACAAAACAAAAGCAGAGCGGGCTTTGGTGGGAGGGGCGGGGTTCCAAATAAATAAACATCTTTACAGAGGAGACGCTCGCTCGGCGTGCAGCGACCTCACTGAGGTTTCTGGGACGGCCGTGCAGGGGTGCTAGATGACTTTCTGGAGGCCTTCTCGGCAGACTGCCTGCCGCCAGGAGACGAGGGCGCTCCGGAGTCGAGCTGGGAAGACTTGGATCTGCGAGCGGACAGCAGGGAATGTTTAGCAGAGGCAGGGTCCTTGGGGACGAGCGGCTCTTTCCCGAGCACGGTGGCCTGTGTGGCCTGTGGCTGCTGGGAGCCAGGTGGCCGGGGGCCTCGCTCTGCCTTCTCATCCGCGCTGTTCTTACAGGCCGACTTGGCGGAGCCCCCTCCGGCTTTTTTGGAGAGCAAGGCTGTCTTGCCGAGGTCCGTGGAGCGCCGGGTCTCCTTCTGTCTCAAGGCGGACTTGAAGAAGGACAGCCCCTTGTCCTCAGACTTGCTGTCCCTCTTCAGAGCCGACCTCGCGCTCGTACTGGGGGAGCGCAGGCTGGCCATGGAGGAGCTCCGGACGTGCTTGCCGTCACCCCTGCCCTCCCCAGCTCGGGCCTGGCTCACCCGGGGGGAGCTGGGCTTGGAGGTGGAGGTGACGCTGCCTCGGTCAGAACCCAGGCTCTGTCTGGAAGCCTCGCGACTCAGGCTGCGCTCCTGAGTCCTGCTTTTCCCGGCAGGGAAGGGGCCTCTGGCTGCAGGGCCGGAAGCTTTTCTGGCCGATGTCGAGGAAGCGGCGTGAGCGAGGGCAGGAGCCAACTTCTGCTTCTGCGGAGAGGGAGAGGACACAGAGTCCTGGGACTTGGGCGAGGACTCCTTCTTGGGCTGGGCGGGGGCGGGGGCCGAATGCCTTCCACTAGCCCTGGCAGAAGACTCGGCTTTGCTCCGGGAACGGGAGGGCTTTCGGGACACTTGGATGGGAACGGGAGAAGAAGGGGACGTGCTAGAAAGAGACGAGTCCTGGCTCGCCAAGGCTGGCCTCCCCTTCCGCAAGCTCTTCTCTGGCTCACAAGTGCCTCTGGGGCCAGGGGATCTCTTGGCTGTGCTCTCTGGTTTCTTTGTGAGGGAGCCCGGCTGGCTCGGGGCTTTCGCCTCTTTGACTGGAGAGCTGTCCACCGAATCGCTCTGGTCCACGTAAGCAATCTGGTTGTTGTTATCAAACGGATCAGAGATGGACGGCAGGCGCTGCCCTTGTGCCGAGTTTTTGCCCTGTGGATCTGCAACACCAGAGCTGGATTTGCGCGTGTCTGACTCATCTCTGAACACACCTTCCATGACCGCCAGAGGGGCTCGGCCCACAGCCCTGTGCTCACGCCGGCTGGGACTGTCGCTGGGCTCCTGGTAACTGCTAGCCAGGTTCCTCAAGCTACCGAAGCAAGAGATGGAGACCTTGTCATCCGCCGCCTCCCCGATCTTCTCCAAGGTGGAGGCCGAGCTATGGATCGGAGAGTCGCCCGAGAAGCGGGAAGGAGAGTTGGAGCGCATCTGCAGCTTGGCAGACAGCGACCAAGAAGGCCTCAGGCAGTTTTCGTTCACAGCCAAGGGGCTGGTCACAGAGGACCTGGATGACAAGCTCTGACGCTGGACACTTCTCACGAATGGCCGAGTAGAAAAGCCTCCTGAACACAGCAAAGAGAACACCGTTAAGCTGGACCAACAGAAACATTCCAGTAACACCTCCAGATGATGAAGATGGACCCTGGAATGAGAGGAGCACGATCCGCAGAGGCAGCCCGTCTCGGGTCACGGAGGGACTGCGCAGCTTCGACCTCCACGAGCCCACTCCCCGCACCCACACAACAGGGCTCTGCTCACTCAGGGGCCAGCCGGGTATTCTCGCTCCTTGTCCCTCCATCAGGGTCAGCATGCTTGTCTCGGCAGGGCCTAAATGCAATAGACTGTGTGGGCCGACCACACAGCTCTGCCCCTGCGGCACTAAGGCAGTCACAGCGATGCATAAACAGGTGTGCTGTGTTCCAAAGAGAGTTCCTTTATTAAAAAAAAAAAAAAAAGGGGGGGGGGGGTGGGGGGCGGCACCGTGGCTCAATAGGCTAATCCTAGCAGCGCAGGCACAGCGGGTTCTAGTCCCGGTTGGGGCGCCGGATTCTGTCCCGGTTGCCCCTCTTCCAGGCCAGCTCTCTGCTGTGGCCCGGGAGTGCAGTGGAGGATGGCCCAAGTGCTTGGGCCCTGCACCCCATGGGAGACCAGAAGCACCTGGCTCCTGCCATCGGAACAGCGCAGTGTGCTGGCCGCAGCGCGCTACCGCGGCGGCCATTGGAGGGTGAACCAACGGCAAAGGAAGACCTTTCTCTCTGTCTCTCTCTCTCTCTCACTGTCCACTCTGCCTGTCTAAAAAAAAAAAAGGGCAGGGGTCCTGTCTGTGGGCTAGTTTACCTACCCTTGGTTTAACTCGCAGGGATACTGTGAGGACTAAACGAAATGTTGGGAGTTCTAGGGCTGGCAGGGCACCTGTACTCCACAGATGCTCTCAAGGCGTGAGCCGCCGATCCAGCCGCTTCAACTCAGACGGATAGCCGGGGTGTGCAGCAGTGACGTCTGTGACCAAGATGACCCAAGCTAACGGCAGAGCCAACAGCAGACCCGGAGCCCCTTGGTCCCCACTTCCTGGCACGTGTTGAGCTAGCCCCTAGTTACTGACTAGAAAAGTGAATCAGGAGTGGGCATCTGGCACAGCAGTTAGGATGCACTCAGTAATGCCTGCATTCACACTGGAGAGCCTGGTGAGAGTGCCGGCTGCTCTGCTTCTGCTCCCAGCTAGCGTGCCACCCAGAGAGGCAGGAGGGGGTGGCGCAAGCAGCTGAGTCTCTGCCACTTACGTGGGAGACCTGGCTGGAGCTCTGGGCTCCTGGACTCGTTTTGGTCCAGCCCTGGCCATGGTAAGCATATGAGGAATGAACCAGCAGATGGAAGATCTCTCTGACTTTCAAATAAATAAAAAAAATCTGAAGATTTATTCACTTATTTGAAAGAGTCACAGAAAGAGAAGGAGACAGAGATCTTCCATCTACTGGTTCACTCCCCAAGTGGCCACAATGGCTAAAGTTGGGCCATGCCAAAGCCAGGAGCCACAAACCCAATCTGAGTCTCCCAGGGTAGCAGGGGCTCGAACACTTGGGCCATCGTCCACTGCCCTCCCAGGTGCACTGACAGGAAGCTGGCCTGGAAGCTGAGCAGCCGGGACTTGGCTTGGCACTCCAACATGGGATGCCACCATCACAAGTGGCAGGTTAACTCGTCGTGCAACAATGCTGGCCCCAATCAATTTTGTTTAAAAAAATCAACAGAAAGAACCAAAGAGACTTAGATACAACCTACTCTAATCCTGAGTGATTTAAAGCTCCCAGAGAAAATATGCGTGATTAGAACAATATAACTCCTATTTGGAGTGGCTTAAAACAACCAAAGAAACAAATCCACATTACATTCTCTGCACGCTCGATACTGCGGCTGTGGTATTTATAAACCTCTGTGAGGAGGAGCCCCTCAGAGACAAGCTCTGCTTTGTGGGCACCGCCCAGCAGCACTGAAGAAGATGTGCCTAGGTGGGTACCGATGCCAGCAGCTACACGGTTTAAAAACACACGGGGCAAACCACATCCAGGCTTCCTGCCAACACCACGGTGAATCCTAGTGAAAACAGCCTCTGCCTAAACCAGCAAAGCTCATTAGTTGGTTTTCCCAAGCTGTAAGGACTTAGAAGAGGCGTAGCAATGACAGTCCAAAGCTGTTATTTGGCAAATAAAGAAGCAACAAGACGGAAGAGGGGGCAGAGCCGGGCTGCAGCACAGACCTCCTGGTCTGACACTCGTCTTCCAGCAAGCCCCACGCCAGGTCACCCTCTCGGAATCATCCATCGTCCACACGAGCGGCTCACAGCGATCGAACTGCTGGCCGCAGAATGAGCTTGTTGCGAGATGAGTCGCCGGCTCATTCCGGAGGCTGAGCTCACCCTCCTCTCCCCCCACCTCTCAGTGCTGGCTGCTTGATCCTCCCGAGCCACCTGGGACCCTGCTGGAACTGCCTGTGTGTCCTGTAAGTAAAGGAAAGCTTAAAAAACCAGCCCGAGTCCAATTTTTACCACGTTCCCAGTTTCTACATCGTGCCTGTCTTTAGAAAACAGGGGTCTGAGGCGGAGAGCCAGGGGACTCCAAGCCAGTTTGGGAACAGTGACTCCGCTCCGGGTGGCCCTGAGCAGGGCACAACCCCTCGGAGCACTTTGAAAACAAAGAGTTGGGGGGCTGGCGCTGTGGTGCAGCGGGTTGAGGCCCCAGCCTGCAGCGCCGGCATCTCATATGGACACCAGTTCTAGCCCTGGCTGCTCCTCTTCTAATCCAGCTCTCCGCTATGGCCTGGGAAAGCAGTGAAAGATGGCCCACGTGCTTGGGCCCCTGCACACATGTAGGAGACCTGGAAGAAGCTCCTGGCTCTGGCCTGGCCCAGCTCTGGCTGTTGCGGTCACTTAGGGACTGAACCAGTGGAATGGAAGACCTCTCAGTCTCTCTGGCTCTACTTTTCTGTATAACTCCTCTGTCTTTTGTTGTTGTTGTTGTTTTTGGACAGACAGAGTTAGACAGTGAGAGAGAGAGACAGAGAGAAAGGTCTTCTTTTTCCGTTGGTTCACCCCCCAATTGGTCGCTATGGCCGGAGCACTGTGGCCAGCACTCTGCGCCAATCCGAAGCCAGGAGCCAGGTGCTTCCTCCTGGTCTCCCATGCGGGTGCAGGGCCCAAGCACCTGGGCCATCTTCCACTGCCTTCCCGGGCCACAGCAGAGAGCTGGACTGGAAGAGGGGCAACCGGGATAGAATCCGGCGCCCCTCTGTCTTTCAAATAAATAAAATAATTCTTAAAAAGAAGACGGGAGGGGAGAGGAGAGGAGAGGAGGGGAGAGGAGGAGGGGGGAGGGGAAGAGAGGAGAAGGGAGGGGAGGGGAGGGGAGGGAAAAGTAAGAGTTGGGGCCAGTGCTGTGGCATAGCCGGCAAAGCCACCTGCAGTGCCAGCATCCCATATGGACGCCGGTTCGAGTCCCAGCTGCTTCTCTTCCGATCCAGCTCTCTGCTATGGCCTAGGAAAGCAGTAGAAGATGGCCCAAGTGCTTGGGCCTCTGATCTGCATGGGAGACCCAGAAGAAGCTCCAGGCTCCTAGCTTCAGATCGGCACAGCTCCGGCCACTGAGGCCATCTGGGGAGTGAACCAGCGGATGGAAGACCTCCCTCTCTCTCTCTCTCTCTCTGCCTCTCTGTAACTCTGCCTTTCAAATGAATAAATAAATCTTTAAAAAAACAAAAAGGAAAAAAGGAGTTAAAACGCTAGTTTCCATGCCAGACCTTAAAAGGGCAACATGATGAAGCAGAAGAACGTTGTGGGAAACGCAGGAAAAGCTGCTGCTCCTGTTAGAATCACAGCTGGGCAGCCCCACTCTCTTTAACCCCCTCTGAGTTCTCCCAGGCTCCTTGAAACTCACTCCTAACCACAAGGCACTGTGCTGTGCCCGTCCAACCTCCACACCCACCATCATCTTCGCTCCTTTCCCCGGTCATCTCTACAGACTCGGAGAGCGAGGCCAGGGAAGTGCGTCTGGAGGAAGCCGCAGAGGTCACGCTGGCTTGCTTGCTCCCCGGGAGTCGGCTCACCCAGTGTTCACACAGGGAAGAACTTGTGGAGCCTGCAGAAAAGGAAGCAGGTACGGGTCAGGCAGGGTCCACAGGCAGCCGGCATAGCACGCACCCTCACAGAGGGACTGCAGCCTGCACTGCACCCACCCTCACAGCCACTGCAGCCTGCACTGCACCCACCTCACAGAGGGACTACACCCACCTCACAGAGGGACTGCAGCCTGCACTGCACCCACCCTCACAGCCACTGCAGCCTGCACTGCACCCACCTCACAGAGGGACTACACCCACCTCACAGAGGGACTGCAGCCTGCACTGCACCCGCTCTCACGGACTGCAGCCTGCACTGCACCTACCTCACAGAGGGGCTGCACCCACCCTCACAGAGGGACTGCAGCCTGCACTGCACCCACCCTCACGGACTGCAGCCTGCACTGCACCCGCTCTCAGAGGGGCTACAGCCTGCACTGCACCCGCCCTCACAGAGGGACTGCACCCACCTCACAGAGGGACTGCAGCCTGCACTGCACCCACCTCACAGAGGGGCTGCAGCCAGCACTGCACCCACCTCACAGAGGGGCTGCAGCCTGCACTGCACCCACACTCACAGAGGGGCTGCAGGCGAGCTGGGGTGCCTTGTTCCTCACCCAGAGTGCAGCATTAACTCCCAGACCGAAGCATCCACCAATTAAAACGAAAAGATGGAAAGCAGACTCTAGTACACAAGAGGTTTGTAACAATAAAATGCAAGGCAAAATGAATACCTCAGAATGCAAAGCCTGAGCCTTAAAGAGTTAGCAGGAGAAGGCATCGTGCATAAATTCATTCGCCCACATGCCAGGCGCTGTTTTGAGCACCTGCAGTGATATTTCTGTCACAAAGGAGGAACAGTACACTGTTTCCTTCTTCTTAACTCTTTTCATAAACACACACATACACTCCCTCTCTTCTGTGTGTCCTGTCTGTTCCAGGGTGGCCCTTACATGTATTTTAGGGCCACAGACACTGCTCTTGAAACGGGCACACGAAGCAGCAGGAGGAGACCAGCAGAGGGTGCTGAGTGTGTCAGACTCCAGAAAGCACAGGGCAGGCCTGAAGCCCTGGGATCCCACGTCCTGTGAAGTAAGTGAGCCGGAGGGGTCACTCCACTCCACTCCACTCCACTCCACTCCACTCGATGCTTCCTTTTAGCTGCTCTCTCTACCCTGACCACACCATGTCCCAGTCCTCTGTCCCATTCTCTGACAGTCAAATTCCTCCTTAACAGGCACCCATCTCCTTGTCTGGATTACGTGTGGTTGTGTCCACACCATGCGTGGGTACTGCTCCTGAGTTTATTAACTCAACAGACGAAATCCCATCAGGCGAAACCTCAAGTCATCTACTATGAGAGGGCTTCAAAAGTTCACAAAAAATGGAATTAAAAGACAATGCACATTCTCCACAAACTCTTTGGAGCCCCCTTGTCTTATTCAGGCTACCAACCCTTTCCCTAACGGGACAGACCAATCTTCTTACTGGAAAGACAGACCTGTGTTCAGTGATACTTTAGCCTGCACAAAGGCTTCTGCACACTTTCTCCTAATTTGATTTGAGGCGGGCAGCATCACACCCGCATTCCAGATCACAAGCACATGGCCGTGGCCCTGGCAGGACACGCTCCAACGAGGCTTCCGAGTGGCACAACGATGCGAGGTGGGCAGCATCACACCCGCATTCCAGATCACAAGCACGTGGCCGTGGCCGTGGCTCTGGCAGGACACGCTCCAACGAGGCTTCCGAGTGGCACACCAGGCTGCTTTTCAGATTCTTCACGCGCTCCTCTCACAAGCACACGTCCTGGGCTGTCTGTGAGGCAGGCCCCGCCTCGCCCCTCCGTGAACTCTGCCCGTCCACACCTGCTCTCACAGTCTGCCCCTCTTCCCAATCATGCTGGTTTCCAGATTAAACAGAAATCTTGAGAATTAATCTGATCGCACTGACAGTCAAGAGACCTTCTGGAAAGGTCCTCTGGGCCGTTAATTACAATCTTCTACTCTGGAGAAACCCCCCAAGGTCAAGAGCCGGCTTTACCTGCCACCGAGCTGTTGGCCGACCACGACGGGATCGCTGTCCGCCTCTGGTAGAAAAGGATGTAGGCTGTCTGCGTGCAGACCTCATCTTCCGACAGCTGCTGCACGTCGCTGTCGTCGAAGCAGTACCAGAGGCCGTCCACGGAGTTTTTACAGTACGCTGCAAAAAACAGCTCGCCGTCAGCACCCAGGCACCCGGCACTGGACAGCCCATTCTACCCACAGACACCCTCGCTACGGCTCTCAAGTTCATTCAAGAACTGTTTAAGGCTGCATGTAGTAACCCAGAGGTGAAATGACACTCAGGCAGACTGTCTCAAGAAATTCCAAACTAGTCCGAGTACATGCAGTTCTATTTCATCTTAGGAGACAAAACAAGCTTATTTATTTAAGCCAGTGGATCTCAACCAGGGACAATGTGGCCCTGTGGGCAACGACTGGCAATGCATGCAGACGTTTTCAGTTGTCACAGCCGTGGCTCCTGGCACCTGGTGGGTAGAGGCCAGGGAAGCTGCTGACATGCTGCGAGGCAGGGGGCAGCTGCATGACACTGCACGGTCCGGCCACAACGTCAACAGTGCCAGGGCTAACCAACTGTGATTCAAGCACCTTGTAACATCCTGGTGCTTATTAGAAATAGAAAATAGCAGGACTAGACATGAGGGTATCAGTAACAGGAACAGCAAGCATTTGCATTAAGACTTTACTATGCGCCAAGCATCTCATTTAATCCTGAGACATGTTCTATTGTGATTGCTGATTTAGCGGCTCAGTGAGATGGCCCTCTTTGCTCAAGGTCACCAAACCGGTGAAGGGCAGGGCCTGGTTCATTTCTGGTTTATCTAGTCCTTGAACTTGCACTTAAACCCCACCCTGCCTGGCACCCCTCAGTGGGGAGTGCCAACAATGCTCCACAGATATTCTCTGGAAGCTTGAGAACCCGGGAGCTCATGAACCCAGGAGGCCCTCCCTGCAGTTCAGGTCCTAGGCCTGAGCTAGGAGCACTCAGTACCAACAAGAAGAGACAAACATTTTTTCAAGAGTTCATGAAGGCAACAAGTCAGCCCGGAAACCTGCATCAAGGAGTGTCGTAAGCATGACCCAGAAGAGTATATTATTACCACACTTTCTGAAAATACCCATTTACTGGGGTGAGAATAAGTGCCAAACAGCCAGCTGCAGCTGGACTATACTCATGATGGCCCCAGGGCCGGAGCACAGAGGTCCCGACGGGTGCTGGGAGTGACTCTCTCAACAGGCCACAACCACATTCACGAGCACGCAACCCTATGACATGAAGGGGCCCAGGCGAGGAAGGGCTGTACCAGACAGGTCCCCCAAACAAGAGCAGAGTAAGAGCCTAGGAATGCAGAGAGGGAAGTGATCGGTAGCTGCAGATTCACCAGAAGCAGAAGCGGAGAGAGAGAGAGGGAGACAGAAGCGGCAGATGGAACTGTGAAAACAGCAATTGCCTGGCCGACGGTGTCAGGTCAGACCAGATGCATGGATGAGGCAGCTGGTGAGGCAGCCGCTATTCGGGAGCGGTGGGTGGGATTAGAACTGTGAGAGGGGAACACACCCAACAGACAGGGACAGAACAACCTTGCTTCAGGCTGGCTCTCCCCAGGGGGGTCTGTTCTCTGTCACAGCATGCAAACGAAGGCAGCTCCCTAACTCATTAATGGGTGAACAATGCAATTACAAAACAATTCCAACTGGCTTTCCTTCCTAGCTCTATTTTCTGAAGTGTTGTCTAGGCCAGGGCTCCTCAGATTGTGGCTCACAGATGGGCGCCAGTCCTCAAGAAGAGAAGCAAGGAATTGGAGACCGGCATTTAAAAGCCTTTATAGCAATCTGATACTGCTGTGATATTTTTATTGTATTTTTGTAGAAGTACTGGTTCATGAAGGATTGGAAAGCTTAAAATAGAAGGAGAGCCCTACCACCACAGATGGTATGAGAAGCACTGTTCCAGAATCCGCACACAAGTTAGCCGCACACATTCTGTGTAATTATAGCTAGAATCAGCACAAAGTCAAGGAGAAGCATTCCAAATGGGAGCGGACAACCAGCGTCTCTACCTCGACAACGCTGAGAGTGTTCAGAATGTTCTCTAAACATGTTATGTGCCAGGAAAGCTGCTGTGTGGCTTAAGCATGGAAAAAGGGGGATGAATCCAGAAAGTATCTGAGCCCCTTTTCTACTAATGGGCCCTGTGGGTAAGCATAGTCACTTCTGGCTCACTACTGTGGTAGCCAGGTTCTAGTAAGGCTACCTGCCGATGGCATGGAGGGGGGAAGAGGGTCTGGCTTCTGACCCAGGCTCCTTTCGCTAAGTCGTACTGCCCTCAAAGGGAGTTAAGGCATTTTCCAGCCTGTTCTATAAGAAGAACAATGCTGAAATCCAGCCCTCCATAACTTCTTGCTGGAAACCACACAGCAAGTCACTCCACATTTTCCTGCAGAGGTGTTACACATGGGAGATGCGTTCTTTACCAAAGCTGGGGCTGTGTGAATGAGTCAGGGCGCTGGCAAAGGCATGGTCAGGTTATCAGTGAAACTGAAGGGCCTCCAAGTCCCTTTCCCTGCGGGGAGCCCAGGAGCTTACAACTCTGACTCAGTATCAAAGACGACAGACGAGAAATGGCCACAGACACACAACACTGAGACAAGTGGCCTCCGGAATACAAGCATAAGACATCAAGACCTGAGAGATAAGAAGGCATATTATCATACTCAAAACTCTGTTCAAACCAAGGCAGGAGGTGAGATCACTTCAACTTTCCGTGAATGGGAACTTTTGTCTCCCCTATCTCCTTTCTCTCCTTGAAGGTGCTTCCTAGGGCAAGCAGAGGTGAACCAATCCGTTCCATTGTGAGATATGCTCCAGGTTGGGGTCTCCCTTCTCAGAAACAACTGCTTGCAGCATTTAAATATGAACTGAGGCCAGTATGGTGCCATAGAAGGTCAAGCCTCTGACCATGTGGGCACTGGTTAGACTTGGCTGCCCCACCTCCAATCCAGCTCTCTGCTAATGCGCCTGGGAAAGCAGTGGAAGATGGCCAAGTTAAAAAAGAGTGGTTTAAAAAGTAAGTGTACCCAGGCCAGGAAGGCAATGGGAAGGGGAGGCTGTGGCTGACATCTGGGGAAATTCCAGGGATTTAAAAACAACAACTGGCAGGGCGCAGACCTCCCTCACCTACCCCTGCCTTTGCAAATGAAATCAAAGGTCAGCATTAGCATTCTGGTGTCCTGATTCAGTGACAGAAGTCCCTGAGAAATACACATGGGAAAGGATGTAAAAATCTGAGGCTTGGCCACTCCTACAATTGACCAAATTAACAGTATTATCCTCACTTCAATCTTACATAAACAGATGTCTAAGCAAGCAGCCCTAAAATCTGCCTGTCTCGAAAAGGCTCCTGAATCTCTTTAGCCCAGCAAGTCCATTTCTGAGACGTGATCTCAAGGAATTACAATATTAAAACTCAGAAAGAGCAAGTACACACACAGTTATATAAAGACCAGCAACAATACAGATGTTCAGCAGTGGGCAACTGTTACGTAACGTTGGTGGTCCATCAACTGAACAGTCTACAGCCATCAAAAAGAGTGGCTCTAAGTGTCGACATCACAAGAACACTGAAGGGGCGACACTAAGTGTGAAGATCAGGATGTAGAAGCACACACAGCTACTCATTTCTCACTGTGCTTCTGTGATTGTGAAATTCTACGTGAACCTGTCCCTCAACTCCACAAGCTTGAGGTGCTGCAGGGCAGGCAGCAGGTGCTGATCCCAACAGCTTCCTCTCCAACACTCTGACCACCCTCTCTTCTGGCCCTGCCCCTGCCCACCGCTCACACTTCCACCACAGAACCTACCACACGTCACTGCTCTTCCTACGTTTCACTTGCACCACATCTCCCCCTACTGGATTATGCTTCCAGAGGGGGCTGGGACCTACGCGCCTCTGGTGTGACAGAGCCCGGTCAGACTAGACATGAGGCACTCAATAAGTGCTCACCTGGACAGAACATTCCAGTATTTAATCACAGCAGTGTAAAATAATGGTAAAAATTATAGAAAAACACTGATAGTATATACCATATATCAAAGTGTTACCCATATAAAATGGAACATTATTTAGCCTTTAAAAAGAAGGAAGAAAATTTTTTTTCTTTGAGAGACAAAGAGAACTCCTATCTGCTAGTGCACTTCTCAAATGCCTGCAATGGCCAACACTGGGCCAGGGGGGAGTCAAGAGCTAGGAATTCAATCCAGGTCTCCTGTGTGGGTGGCAGGAATCCAACTAATTGAGCCATCACCACTGCCTCCCAGGATCTGCATTAGCAGGAAGCTGGAGCCAGGAGCCAGGAGCCAGACCCAGGAATTGAACCCACATCTTCCAATATAGGATGTGGACATCTTAACCACTGTCTTAACCTCTAGACCAAAAGCTTGCCCTTAGAAAGAAAATGCTGATACATGGTACAACATGGATGAACCAAGCCATTCACGAAAAGACAAAAACTGCCTGACTCCACTTCTAAGAGGTATGAGAATAGTCAAATTCAGACAGAAAGTAGGGTGGTTGCTAGAGGCTGGCAGGTGAGAGAAGTGGGAATTCTTGTTTAATGGGATTGTTCCTGTCTGAGAAGATGAAATAAATTCTGGAAACGAACAGTGATAGTGACTATATGACAGTGTGAATGCACCTAATGTCCCTGAACAATACATTTTAAAATGATAAGTTTTGTTATCTATACTTCATCACACTCTTTCACAGTGTTACCAATGGTTGTGCTGGAGCCCATGGAAAGTGGAATCCTTTCTAACTCTCTCTAGTCTCTAAATCTCATATGCTGAACATAGTTGCTCTTATAAAAAAGTAAATTTAACTGTAAATACAAAAAGGAAAACCCTTCCAAGTCACAGTAAATAGTGGTTCACAATGACTCCAAATAAAGGAGAGACTAAAACCTCAGGACAGTAGAGCAAATCAAGTAGGAAGTGCAAGTCAGGCCAACAGAGGGCAAGCCCTCAGCGGACCAGACGATGCCGTCCATGTCTGCACCGCTCGCCCAGCCAGGCCAGTAACTACTGGATGATCCAACGCAGGAGAAGGGGAAGAGCTTTAGTGCATTCGCTCCTGGTCAGAGACCAGAGGGTGGACACTGCCTTTACTGGTGGCACACAACCTCGGGGAAGAGCAAGTGAGGTCCTGGGGCCACGTCCCTCTGTCCCAAGGACAGCCTGCCTGAAGGAACCGAAGCACAGACACGCGGCCTCTCGCGCTGCAGACCTGTGTAGTGCCCCCCTTGCATGGTGCCATGATGATTGCACACAGCATACAGGTCATAGATGTAGTCCTCAGGGTCCCTCCCGAGTCCATAGGGCCGTCTCCACGGGGACCAGTGGGATGGCAAACTCCAGCTGCTCTGGCTTCTCTTAACCACATGAGGTGTCATGTCCAGGCCAGTCAAAGGGAACTTGACCATGTTCTGCAGTTTCATACGTCTGTCTCCTTCCTATTAGAAGAAGAAAAACAAGTTCTAACGACATTTTAACGCAAGCAGACGGCAGATCAGTTTAACGTGGAACGAGGATCCTATCAGTTGAAGCTGTCTGAGTCACCTGATGTCCCTAGACGTATACATAATAGAGAAATCAACTAACCATTTTAACTATCTGGAAGAAGAGGTTTTATTATCACAAATAGCAGAACCAGAGTGCATCTACATACAGGAGGTAAATTAACCTGAGTCTTTACTTTCTCATCTGTTGAAAGTTTTTTAAATTTCTGACTTGCAAAAACAATTTCAGGTAGCTCATCCCGATACCTCTGTCACTGAGGCATGAAAATTCCGGAAGCGATGACTATGCAAAGAGCAAACCCCAGGGCCTAACACAGAAGAGCCTACAGTTAACAATGCCCTGTTCCCTCCCCATCTCCTCCGGCTTCATACAGAGGACTCCAAAAAGTATGGGGAAATAGAAAGCAAAAATAAGTTTATTCTGGTTAATGCAAAAAACTTTTGGTTTTTTTTCATAATACATGTTTTCCATGAACTTTTTCATGACCTTTCATATGCACAGATTTCAAAAATTTTTTAAAGTAAAATGAACTTCTCTGTTGATTCCAGTTTCCACGAACTTTCTGAAGTCCCTTCATATTCATTTAATTCACAATCTTGGGTAGTCTGTATTTTCCATTAAGCCCAGGGGGAAATTCAGGAAAATACAACCACTGGCTGATTAGCATTTACTACATGCATGTTTCTTATGTCTTTGGGAACTTCAAAAGCTTGATCAAGCATGGATGTGCCCACCCCAAGGAGATATGGAATTATTAAGGCAAGAAGAATGTTCGTAAGAGAAAGGGAGGATGGGGCCTGGATGGTCAGGAAGGCCGGGCTGAAGAACTGAGACCTTACTCTGCAGTTCACGGGGAAGCCCTGCGCTTTCACGGGGGAGGCAACGTCTCCAGAGAGGAGGTGAAGAACGACGTGAGCTGCACACATGACATGTTGGGAGGCGTCGCAGGAACCGACTAACAGACTGCAACCAGCTGGGAAGTAAGAGAGTCTGAACCGGGCAGCAGCAAGAGCGGGGAGGAGGCACGAGCAAGCTGCGAGGTGTCTAGTGCGGGGGACAAGAACGAAGTGGAAAGGGCGGCACGGCCCGTTGGAGTCCGAGTTGCTGGAAGGGCAATGATATGCCTTCAAAGAAACGGGAAGCAAGGGAAAGTCTTGGGGGCAGAAAGGGAACAGAGGAGGCTGGGACCCAAATCTTCAACCAGAGCCCAACAGGAGGAAGTTGGGGCACCCAAGGCAAATGCTCACTCTCAATACTACAGGAGCCAAACCCAAACATCTGGATGAAAGCCCCAGCCCAGGGCCCATGCGTGTGTCACCCCGACACCTCCACTTCCTCAGCGAGCCCTAATCATCACCATCTCCACAACTCTACCAGGCCATCGGCGCTCCATTGATGACTGCATCGACCTCCCCCCTCAGGTGCCCCGTCTTCACTCCTATAGCCTCTAATCTGTTCTCCAGACAGCAGTCAAAACCACACCTCTGGTGGTCTACCTTCCCTGCTTACCAACTCTCATCACGTCCTACTCTGCCTACAAGGCTACGCTTGTATAACCAGCCTCTGCCCACTTCTTCTGCCCCAGCTCCCACCACTATCCCATGCACTGGCGGGCCAGCTCCAGTGGCCTCTTGTAGCCCCTGCCCTTGCTCTCCTCCCTCCAGCCCTGGCTCTGCACATACTGCTCCCACTGCCACCGCCTGCATGCGCCCCTGCTCCACCTCACTTGGTGAATGCCTGCTCATCTTGCAGACACAACCCTTACAGCCAGGCCTCACAGACTCCACCAATGTTTACCTCCCATTCACAAATGGGGCTGTTTGGGATAATCCTACCTCAGAGAATAGATAGCTTTTTGTGGGGGGGGGCTGGGGGGACTAACTCACAAAGCAATACAACTCAAGTACTTTTCTTTGTGTATGTTTATGACTCATCTCCCACACTACACAGCTGCTTTGGGGTAGCCAACATCGTCATTACATCAGGTAGAAATAGAATTCCAACTTCCCCAGAATGGATCTCTGTTTATTTTTTTTAAACCCAAAGCACACATACCAAAATTTCAGCATAAGATGTACAAGTCTAGAACAAACCCTCAAGACCTGCCATGTGAACTCAAACATCTAGGACCTCAAGGATCACAGATGCTCAAATTTTGTTTTGGGAGAACAAAACGTGACACAGAACAGAGAGGCAAACGTGTCTGTAACCTATACACACAGAATCACTGGATCAAACAGGGACACCCAAGAACCTCAGCCAGTAGGGGGCATAAGAAACTTAGTCTCGGCTTGTTTTTCACTTTCCACAGAGGGTTCCTCACCTGCCGAAACCTCTTGAGATGTATGATGAGCACGTCGGGCAGGGTCCACAGGCTTAATGTAATGCTCCCCTGCTGCAGCTGCTTGCAGTGTGGGCAACGCCAGGCGTCATCTGGGGCAAGCTGAAAACAAGGGGCACAACTTGCATTAGCACCTCTTAACACAAAGCTCTGTGACGGCAACATATGGGCGCCAGTTCAAGTCCCGGCTGCTCCACTTCCGATCCAGCTCTCTGCTATGGCCTGGGAAAGCAGTAGAAGATGGCCCAGGTCCTTGGATCCCTGCACCCATGTGAGACCTGAAAGAGGCTCCTGGCTTCAGATCAGCACAGTTCCGGCCGTTGTGGCCAATTAGGGAATGAACCAGTGGATGGAAGACCTCTCTTTCTCTCTGCCTCTCCTTCTCTCTCTGTGTAACTCCTTCAAATAAATAAATCTTTTTTTAAAAAAATCAGAGAATCAGACAGAAAGGGACCTAAACTGACACTGGTGAGTCCCCATCTCTGTGACATACTCCTCATATGTGGCCACACGGCTCAATGCTTAAAGAAAATTTGCTTTTTAAGTTCCGGTATTACAAACAGATGCTTAGTGTATCAAATACACTATCAAATACACTAAGAATGTCACGCCAATGTCTAACTGCTCTGATCAGTTCTAAGCTCTATACTGATCGTGTCTGTGCTGCTCTCAGGGTAAACCACTAACTAGAGATCCCGTTCTCTTGCTGATCTACCTGACTCTGCTTAGCAATGAAGGACCTATCCACTCCAGCAGGCAGTGTGTCCACTTCCAGACTGTCTGCTACAAAGTTCTTCCTCATAGGAAGACAAACCACTCTCCTGTCATCCGTGATATTTAAATTCTGCTTTTCAGACAAAATGAAGTTCAACCCTTCATCCACAGGATGGTCCTTCAAGCGCCTGATCCCTGCTAAAGGCCTCATCGGTCAGAAGACGCATAGCTGGGTCTGGATTTCCCTCCCTCCTCTCCCTGATGTGTCCCACTTTACCATGTTCTTGATGGTGAGCACTTGAAGGAATGAAAAGAGCAGTGCCACCACCATCAGCGTTCTGACACTGTTTCTCAGGGCTCCCTAAGGAGCACGACAGGGGCTGACCCCCGTGGCCCTGCTGATCGAGAATGAGAGCTCGCAGGCACTCAGACCTCACAGTCACTGCCATGTCGCTGATGGCAGTCCCAGCTTGCTTGTATCTACTCTGCTGTTCTTGCACTCCATACTGAACTCCTGCATGCCGCGCGTGCATTCCAGTCCCCATTTACTGAACACTTTCTATGTGCCAGGCACTTCTCTGGACACTGAGCTTACTCAGTGACCGAGACACATGGAGCTTTCGCTCCTGTGGCGCGTGTACTGTTTTCTCTCTCCCTTACCTCCTGTGCTCCAGCCACACTGGTCTCCTTAATGTCTTCAACCATGTCAAGTTCCTTCCTACCTATTCAACCCCTCTACACTGTAAACTGCGTGAGGGCAGAAACACTGTCTGGGTCTCTTCTCCCACCCCAGCGCCCACAGAGCAGTACTCAGTAAACTCTACTGAAGGGAAGAGCCCCTAAAACACACCCTGCTAGCAGGAACTCTTTCCAGATCAGCAAGAGTCTTGTACTGTCAAAGCTGCCTAGTGTATGTGCTCTCCTCTAGTCTGTGTGCCATTCTCAAGCATCTCCTGAGACAATTTTTTAAAAAAGCTAAGTAGATGGGGCTGGTGCTGTGGCGTAGTAGGTTAACGCCCTGGCCTGAAGCGCTGGCATCCCATATAGGCAGGCGCTGGTTCAAGACCCGGCTGCTCTACTTCCAGTCCAGCTCTCTGTTATAGCCTGGGAAAGAAGCAGAAGATGGCCCAAGTCCTTGGGCCCGTGCACCCACATGGGAGACTGGGAAGAAGCTCCTGGCTCCTGGCTTCGGATCAGCACAGCTCCAGTCGTTGCGGCCATTTGGGGAGTGAACCACCAGATGGAAGACCTCTCTCTCTCTCTCTCTCTCTGTCTCTCCTCTCTCTCTGTGTAACTCTGACTTTCAAATAAATAAATCCTTAAAAAAAAAAAAAAAGCTAAGTAGAAAAAGGTGTCATAGAGACTGCATTCAAAAGTCAACTATGTTATAATTAAAACCAAAACTGAAAAATCAAAAACAAAGAAAAACTACTGCTAAAGGAACCAGCTATGAGGAGCCAGGGGAGAGAAGATTCAGTGAGAATAGGAAAACTATTTGCAGATATCTGAAGGATAGACAAATGGAAGCAAATTAAGAATTCTCAGGGCTGGCATTTGGCACAGCAGGTAAAGCCACTGTGTCGCAACACCAGCATCCCATATGGGCACCAGGTCTAGTCCCAGCTGTTCCACTTCTGATCTGGCTCCCTGCTAATGTGCCTGGAATGCAGCGGAGGATGCCCAAGTGCTTGGGCTCCTGCACAAATGTGGGAGAACTGGAAGAAGCTCCTGGCTTTGACCTGGCCCAGCTCCGGCCATTGAAGCCATTTGGGGAGTGACCCAACGGATGAAAGATCTCTGTCTCTCCCCGCCCCCCCCCCCCCTTCTCTCAGTAACTCTGCTTTTCAAATAAATAAATAACTCTTTTTTTAAAAAAAATTAGGACTTCTGAGACATCACAAACTCAAGAGAGAACAGCTGTTGGGTACAGCAGCCATGGAGCACAGGTCACGTTAACTCTGATCAGCGTCAGAGCTACCCAGAGGAAATGCCGAGTCAAGTCTTGAGCAGACAAACCCTCGTATTCAGACTGGAAATTGCCCATTTAAAACTAGGCAGAAGAACCGAACCAGTAGAAAAAAAGGAATTTTAAAGTCCCCTCTGATGCTGAGATTGCGTGATTCTCTAGGAGGATAAATGAACAGTAAAAACCAACAGCAGGGGCCAGTCTTGTGGCATAGCGGGTAAACCACTGCTTGCTACGCCAGCACCTCATGTGAGTGCTGGTCTGAGTTCCACCTATTCCACTACCTGTGCCTGGGAAAGCAGTCGAAGATGGCTCAAGTGCTCAGGTCCCCACACTTATGTGGGAGACCTGGAAGAAGCTCCTAGCCCTTGGCTTCAGCTCGGCCCAGCTCTGCCTGTTGCATACATTTCAGGAGTGAATCAGCGGATGGGAGACTTCTCTGTCTCTGTCTCTCTCTAACTCAGCATTTCAAATAAATAAAATAATTCCAATTAAATATTTTAAAAACCCAACAGTCAAAATTATGATCCTAAGCATCACTGCATGATTAGACGAACTCCAAGTGCTCTAGTCATGGTTTTTTAAGGTGCATAAAAACCACATAGGCCTGGGTCCCACCCATGGAAACATTTCTCAATTTATCTGTCATCTATTCACTGAAATATGTACCGTGTTCCTATTATTTACAAAGCACTGTGATGAGTGGTCCAAAGTACCACTGCCCAGCACAACTTTCTGTCCATAGCTGCACTGTTCAATACGGAGGGCCACCAGCCACATGCCTACTGGGCACTGGCAATGTGGCTAATGCAACTAAGGAACTGAATATTTATTTTATTTATTTTATTTTTATAGATTTATTTTATTTTACTTGAAAGTCACAGTTACACAGAGAGAAGAGAGGCAGGAAGAGAGAGAAAGAGGTCTTCCACCCCATGGTTCACTTCCCAGGCGGCTGCAACGGCTGGAGCTGCGCCGATCTGAAGCCAGGAGCCAGGAGCTTCTTCCAAGTCTCCCACGTGGGTGCATGGGCCCAAGGACTTGGGTCATCTTCTACTGCTTTCCCAGGCCATAGCAGAGAGCTGGATCGGAAGTGGAGTAGCCGGGACTCGAACCAGAGCCCATGTGGGATGCCGGCACCACAGGTGGCAGCTTTACCCACTATGCCACAGCGCCGGCCCCTATTTTATCTTATTTTAATAGGTCCTGGCACCTTCGCTTTTAGTACACATGTACTAGTTGAGAATCACTGTTTTAATTACTAATGAAAATAACTTAAAACTTCTAAACTGAAACAACCAAAAAATAAACTGATCTTCAGCCCCTAGTAAGAAAGAAAAAGAATTAACTACAAAGATTTACTTCTTGAGCACTTCAATTAATCAAGGTTTTCTAGAAATTTAAACTACTTTTCATTAACATCCTAAAAGGAATAGCATTGAGATGTCCCTCTGCCTGCAGAACTTCTGTAAACACAAACTCCCAGAGGGTTTTCTGGGACATAATCTGCCTCTCCACTGCCACCTTGCCATGCCCCAGCCCCTGCCACTCGGAACCCCAGAAGTGCTGGGCAGCCTCCTACCCGCTCCTCTTTGGTGTAGAGCTGGAAACACTGGGACAGAGTGCAGGTCTGAGGCTGATGATGACGCTCCTTCTGCAGACGGACACTTTCCGCATCAGGGATGTACTCGTCTTCAGTGTTCACAAACAAGCTGCAATTAGGGGGGAAAGTGTTTCAGAGAAGGTCTTGCAAAAGAGACACGCAAATACAGTCACAGCCTCACAAAGTGGCTATGAACTCACAACTAGGCTGAGGTGTGAGAAAGCAAAAGTAGTGATCCAACTTTCTTAGGTTCTAACACGTCCTTCAAAATGGCTGCAAAGTTATTTCAAGAGTTAACTTAGGAGTTGGATTTTCTGAGATTGGCTATGAGCTGTGACGACATCATAAAGTCTTATCCTGCATAGTTAAGTGCATGTATTTCCTGCAGCTTGAGTTAATGCATCTATAACTAAAAAATCAGAGTAACTGGACATATGCAGTAGTTAATGAATATATAGCTTTTCTCTCAGCAGCAAACAACTGTTCTCAAGTTTTGGGACTGAGAAGACAGAATATACAAGGAAGAAGTAATAAATTGCTTAAATAAAGGATTAACAACATACTTGTATATTTACCTAAATAGAAAACAGGTCTGTGTCTCAGTTCATTTGTAAGATCAAAGGAATGCTGCTAAAAGTAATTAAAGCAAGCCTCTCAGGGTCACCACTGTGGTGCAGTTGAGTTAAGACACCACCTGCGATGCCATATGGCTCCAGTTCAAGGTCCTAGCTGCTCCACTTCCAATCCAGTTCCCTGCTAATGTGCCTGGGAAAGCGGAAGGTGGCCCAGGTGCTTGGGCCCCTGCCATCCATGTGGGAGACCAGGAGGAAGCTCCGGGCTTCAGCTGGCCCAGACCTGCCTGTTGTGGCCATCTGGGGAGTGAACCAGCAGATAGCAGATCTTTCTGTCTCTGTCTCTCCGCCTTTCAAGTCAATCAATCTCTAAAAAAGTATAAATATAAAGCTAAAAAAATACTCACAAATCTTTTGTCTCCTTGTCCCACTCTACGACTAATTTCACATGAGCGGTACCACCTGGTCCACAAGATTTTAATGCCCTATAGCATGGAAGGAAAAAAGCCACACATTATTTTCTAAGTAAATTACTTTACTTAAATGTGATTATGTCCTTCTGAATCATAATGTGATTGCTGAAAATCCATCACAGTTCCCATCAGGAATTGCTCTTAGTGAGACCACTGTCACTTCAGATTCAATAACTAGGTTACAACTGGACTACAAACTTCTTAAACTACAATGTCTACTATAGAAATAAAGAGGCTGGAAAAATTTGCCATCACACTATAACACTGTCCACCATCACTCAGATGTTTGTCATGATCTTTGCAATCTGTCCAATTTCTCACCTACCCAAAGACTGGACAACAGTACTCTGGAAACAGAGCCTGGGCTTGCCCTACCTGCCCTCATACCATGCTCAGTCTTCAGGCTACGCAGATCTACCCTGTGCCTTCCCCCTCATTTCTGCATACAGCCACTCCCCTCCCAGCTCACCGGCCCACTGCTGTCTCCTGAGAAACCCCTCGGCATTAACAGTTAACATTACTTATCTAACCTCTTTAATGATGTGCAATATTTTGGATCATTACTAATCCATTAAATCTAATCTCTAAAACCAAACAGTGAATGTTCAAACAGGACCACGTTGTACACGTTTTAGAATCCTAAAATGCAAGCACAACAATATTTTTTTAAAAGGTCATTACCATAAGTGTGTTTATGTGTCTGTGTCTGTGTCTGTGCACAGACATGTACATATTTCTGTTGATATTCTGTCAATACAATAAAAGGCTGAAGACAGCAGGGAGGACACTGGAGTTATAAATCCATGAGGGGAGCAGTGTGAAGGCTTTAAGGAAAGCTATAAGGAAAGGAACTATGGGCAGAGGAAACCACACATGCCATGCGCACATAGAGATCAGGAAGCACAGGACAGTGGGGAAAGGACTGGCAAGGCCTGAGAGAACCATGAGAGAGCATCACACACTGCGGGACCTGGGCCAGGCCTGAGAGAACCATGAGAGAGCATCACACCCTGTGGGACCTGGGCCAGGCCTGAGAGAACCATGAGAGCGCATCACACCCTGTGGGACCTGGGCCAGGCCTGAGAGAACCATGAGAGCGCATCACACCCTGTGGGACCTGGGCCAGGCCTGAGAGAACCATGAGAGCGCATCACACCCTGTGGGACCTGGGCCAGGCCTGAGAGAACCATGAGAGCGCATCACACACTGTGGGACCTGGGCCAGGCCTGAGAGAACCATGAGAGCGCATCACACCCTGTGGGACCTGGGCCAGGCCTGAGAGAACCATGAGAGCGCATCACACCCTGTGGGACCTGGGCTTTATTGTTCAGGTCACACATCACCTTTGAAAGGTTTCACGGAGGAACAGGCATGATCAGAACACTACTCTGGAAAACTTCCTTCTCCATGAATATAAAAATGTGTAACTGGTCTGTGGTGCCAGGAAATACACTTGCTTGCTTCCCTAACATGAGTAGCCAATGGCTTTTCTAATGAAAAAAGAAAAGGTCACAATACACATCACACTCAAATAGGAGTCAGAGTAAAATAAGTACTTAATTTCTAAATGAGCCTGAAGAACATAGTGCATTTACATGGGAATTAGACCAAGTGTGACCGGAAATCACATAGGAGCCTATGTGAAATTCCAGAAGCTGATTTTTCTTCGTTACCTTTCTACCGTCGGGTGGCACAGAGGCTGTTCCTCCTGGGGCAGCAAGTATGTTATTCCCACGACGCTGACCACACGCAGACTGAACGGACACACCTGCGCCAACGTCAAAGGGCGATGAGACTAAATTTCCCCTCGAGGGCACATCTCACGGGGCAATTGAAACACGGAGGAGAGGTCTAGTGAGCTGCTCACTTCACGAGACGCATCTCTGTAACATTCTATTGGGTTGCTGAGCCACTCTAATACTTTAAGTATGACTGATCCAAATGCACTTTGCATATCACGCATTATGTGAGACAAGTAACGCATGGCTTTCACGGAACATTAACTGAACACTCTTCCACGGACACCATAATATACTAGCAATAATTGTAAAGATATATAGATAGATGCGCTACTAAAACCTTTCCAGAATGATCATGTACTAAACGTTATTAGATAAATACTCTATAAAGGATCACACAGCAGTTCAAGGAAAAGCTTGAGTGGCCAGCCCCTTTCCTACAATGAGGGATACGTTCCCAGCCTTGAAAATCTGACCACAGTAAATCCAAATTTCATGGCAACGACTGTCTCTCCTGGGAATACATGCATGCTCTGCTAGAATATCAAAGTGCTTACCAACCTGAATGCAAACTGTGGGCCTCAAGAAATACTTCATCTTCTCCAGGATTTCCTTCTGCAGAAGGTCCCATGCTACCGTCTTCTCCAGGTGCAGCATGAAAGGCAGTCCAAACCTAGCACACATAGATTTTGTAGTCACCTTAAAAGTATGGCTATTTTCCAATGATGTAATCCCTTATTTCTTTTTGTTTTTCTAGTCTGGGATGCAGAGAGAGAGGGAAAGAAAACTCCCAGCCCTTGGTTCATTCCCCAAAAGCCAGAGCCGGGCCAGCGTCAGTGTCAGAAACCAGGAACTCAATCCAGATCTCTCCCTCGTAAGTGATGGGAACCAATTACTTGAGCCATCACTGCCGCCTCACAGGGTCTGCACTGGCAGGAAGCGGGGATCAGGAGCCGGAGCTGGAGCCGCAGCCGGAGCCGGGAACTAAAGCTGGGCTCTCCAATGTGGGACGTGGGCATCTTAACTGCTAGCCTAAATGCCCACTCCCACTCCCTTGCTCTTCATCTTTCAAAGTGGAATCACAATATACTTGGTTTCAGGAAGAGTTTTCAAAGTGAAAACACAGGAAATTTAATGGTAGCTCTCATAAAGAGATGGTGAAAAAGTCAGAAGAACAGCTTGGATTTCTAAGTGGAATTTAATAGCTCGTGCACCCAAATAGCTTCTAGGGAAGTTTGATGCTACAACCAAGGGGACGGAATAGGTGATGAGAGTGGACACGAGTCTGGCAAACCACAGGGGTCAAACCTACAACAAGTGGCAGGCATGTGGGGCTGTGGGCCAAGCCAGCACTTGGGACGTCGGCCTCCCGTATGGGTCCCAGAGGATTATTTAGGGTTGGAAGATCCAAGAGGCAGCAGCCACATCCTGGTCATCTCTGAAAACACGAGAGGCCCTGGCAAGCAGGTGGCCTGCCGGAAACTGTCTGGGCTCTGCCATGTTCCTATGTCCTAAAGAATCAGAGGCAATTCTGTGCCCTGAAATCACCAAGGAAGCTTCAGGGAGCAATGGGGCCCAAATCCAGTCTCTAGAGAGTCTTCAAAGTCAGTGTGGAATGAGAATTTCCTTAGGCACACCCCAGAGGTTTTAATATGCAGTCAAAGGGGGAGACCACGAGCCTAGCCGCACCTCTCACCTACCACCCAGTCATTCAGACCTATCTGCTGTTCCTGCAGGTGTCCGACTCCCACACGTCCAGGTTTTGGGGCAGGCAATTCCCTCCACGTGGGCCACCCCTCCCCCACGTCTTCTGGGCCATCACCTACTCCGCCACAGGAAGATCCAGTGGAGGTTCCTTCTCCAGGATGCAGCCTGGCGCCGTGCTCCCGTGGGCGCCACAGCTCTAACGGCTCTGAGCCGTCCAGGTTGCCTAGTGACTGTTTACACCTCCGCTGTGAGTGCTCTGACAGCAAGAATGGTGATTATTTATTTAGTGGCCTCAACAGTCAATGCTTCAAAAATTGCAGATACTGAATGGAGGAGTGAATGAACAATCCACTAATCTAAGGATGAACTCTGACACAGGCCTTGGCTGAAGTAGAAACGCTGACATCACAAGAAACGTGTTCCTAACAGCCAGCAAACTGTGGACTCACAGGAGGACTCAACAGGGAACCCGTCTGCTGAGAGCTGCCAGGGTCTGAAACACTGAGAACAGACCCCAATCACCCGATTCTATTTTCTGTAAAACATCGAGCATCTTGAAGAGGACACAGCCAGTTCTTTATTTCACACAAACACACTGAGCTGCCACTCCTCCAGGGCTTTAAACAAGCCAGGCGCCATCTAGTCTCACTGCTCACTCCAGGTATTCCCTCTGCCCGGGATCCTCGCCCTCCACAGTCACACAGCTCCCAGCTCCTCCTCCCGGGGCACCACTCAGGGCAGCCTCCTCAGGATGCCTCTTCTGACCTGCTTTGCTCACACAGTCTTGCTTCTCTACCATCATACTCAATCATTCTTGCTGTTTTCTTTGTTTTGATTGATTTGAGGGAAGGAGGGTGGGGAAGACAGGGACATGGGGAGAGGGGGAGGGAGCCCCAGCCCGAGCTCATGAGATCACTCCCATCAGCTGATTCTCTCCTCTAATGACTCCAACAGCCAAGATGGAACCAGGCCGAAGCTGAGAGCTGGGAACTCAACCCAGGTCAGCCACATCATGCAGGGACTCAACCACTTGAGCCATCATCTGCTGGAAGCTGGCACTGAGAGTTGAGCCAGAACTCAAACCCAGGCATTCCCGTATGGGATGTGACTTCTAGGCCAAATGCTGTCTGAGTGTCTTCATCATGGCAACAACTGCCTAAAGTCCAAAGTGTTCGCTTGTTTTTACCTGGTCTGTGCTAAGGAGGAGTAAGTTAAGCTAAGCTCCCAAGGGACAGAGACCCTGTTTATCCTGTTCACTGCTGTATCCCCAGTGTTTAGAACCCGGACATACTGAAGTGTCTAATCATGAGTATCATAGATACACATATCAACATACTTTACAATGGTATTATTTACCTCCCAAGGAGCTGAGTTCAAAAAACATCCTAAGAGGCAAACAGAAAAACTATCCTGACACAAGTGTCAGAAATATGGGCGGGGGGGAGCTGTGGCACAGCTGGTTAAAGCCCCAGCCTGCAGTACCAGCATCCCATATGGGCACCGGTTCGAGTCCTGGCTGCTCTACTTCTGATCCAGCCCAAGTCCTTGGGCTCCTGCACCCACGTGGAATCCAGAGGAGGCTCCTGGCTCCTGGCTTCGGATCGGCTGAGCTCTGGCCATTGTGGCCATTTGTAGAGTGAACCAGTGGAATGGAGGACTGCTCTCTCTCCTCTGCCTCTCTCTGTAACTCTTCTTTCAAATAAATAAAATAGGGCTGGAGCCACAGCTCACTAGGCTAATCCTCTGCCTGCGGCACTAGCACCCTGAGTTCTAGTCCCGGTTGCTCCTCTTCCAGTCCAGCTCTCTGCTGCAGCCCGGGAGGGCAGTGAAGGATGGCCCAAGTGGTTGGGCCCTGCACCCGCATGGGAGACAAGGAAGAATCTCCTGGCTTCAGATCGGCACAGGGCTGGCCGTAGTGGCCATTTGGGGGGTGAACCAACGGAAGGAAGACCTTTCTCTCTGTCTCTCTCTCACTAACTCTGCCTGTCAAAAAAAAAAAAATTCCTAAAAAAAGAGAAAAGAAAAGAAAAATATAGAGGGGCCAGCACTGTAGCATAGTGGGCTAAGCCTCCACCTGTGGTGCCAGCATCCTACATGGGTGCTGGTTCTAGCCCCAGATGCTCCACTTCTGATCCAGCTCTCTGCGATGGCCTGGGAAAGCAGCAGAAGATGGCCTATGTGCTTGGGTTCCTATATCCTTGTGGGAGACCTGGAAGAAACCCTGGCTCCTGGCTTTGGAACAGCTCAGCTCCAGCCTTGGCGGCCATTTGGGGAGAGAACCAGTAGATGGAAGACCTCTCTCTGTAACTCTGCCTCTCAAGTAAATAAATCTCTCAAGTGAGAGAGAGAGTGAGAGAGAATCTTCTATTCAATGGTTCACTCCCCAAATGGCCACAATGGATGGAGCTGAACTGATCCAAAGCCAGGAACCAGAAGCTTCTCCCAGGTCTCCTATGTGGGTGCAGGGGCCCAAGCACTTAAGCCATCTTCTGCTGCTTTCCCAGGCCATCAGAAAGGAGCTGGCTCAGAAGTGGAGCAGCCGGTACTTGAGCTGGCACCTATATAGGATGTTAGCATCACAGGCGGTAGCTTTACCTGCTATGTCACAGCACTGGTCCCTTAAATAAATTTTTACAAAAAATAGATCTAGAGTCCCCAGAGGAGCCTGAACTTAAAATACATATATGAAATGAGCCTTTAAAAACAAGGTGAGCTTTAAGAACCTCTGCAACTCAGATTCTATTAGACCAATTTTATACTCTCCCCTTTCCAACCCCTCAAATCAGCTCAACTTAACACACATGTTCTTTCTAAACACCAGAATCAAAACTTAGCTATTAAAAGTCAGAACTTTTCACCCCTGCTATTCAAAACATCTAAAAATATCGGTTTTTAAAAGCTCAGTAATTACTGTGAAATCAGTTGTTTTTACCTTTTCCCCTGCTGCCCAGTGCAGGCCCGGTTACACACCAGCAGAACAATCTTGTCGCTTCCTGCTCTTGTGCTGGGCAAATCCATTTTCCCTTGCTTTGCTGCTGTTTGTGTAGGGGAAGACAGTCTGTGATGATCCAAGCCAAATTTCAAGTGGTTTAGATTGTTGTTTAAGTGAATTCCTGAAATGGAATAACAACAACTCTTTGAAGTAAAAACATCTCTTTGAAATTCTTTTCATTCATTCATTACAAAGAAATTTACCCACAGAGAAAAGAAATTGTCATTGTGTAATAGAAACTGCAGCAGGACAAATGAACAGTCTACAGTGAGATAACTTATCTAGCCATGAAGATAATTTCTTTATCCTTCTTTATTTCCTTTAAACTAGCCTTATCTTAAAAGCTGAAAATTAAAACTCTGCTCTTCAGTGAATGTTAGATACAGTTTGAGAAAGTCTGTCAAGATGATCCACCAAACTATATTCCAAGTGAAGCCACGCCACCAGCAATCAAAGAAGTAACTGAAGACGAGAACATGCAGAATGGTCGTCAACGTTCCAACGGCAGCATTCTCTCCACGATTAAAGAGCCAGACTTGCAGAAACAAAACAAACTCCACCGGCTGGACCCAGAGCCATGAAAACATGCCAACTTTGAGACCATCGACTACACTAGATCAGCCCGCAGGAAAATGGACAAAGCTATGTGTCAAACAGGTCTTCAGAAATGCCCCTGTCAGTCAGGGCTAGCCAGCAATTCAGCACCTAGCACAAGACCTGCACTTAGTGGGGACTGAGCAGTGCCTGCTACGTACCTGCTCACTTCTTCAATCCTTTCAAAGTTCAGCTCAAGAAAATGACTCCCCAACTGGAGAGCAGAAGAAAAGAGGCCTTCCCAACACCCCCATAATCATAATTACAACACGGGTAAGAAATATAATGGTTTACACAACAACAGGCCTAGCAGAATTCTGGCAATAAGCTGACTATCCATTAATAGGAACTGCAGAACCTATTGGGACAGATCAGCACGATAGCAATTTAAAATAACAAGTACATAGTTTATACCTAAATAAATTCCAAAGAGTTAAAAAGACACATATAGAGAAATTAGAAATAAGGAAAACTGAAGCCTTAGTAAGTGACTGAAGGGAGTACTTAAGCTTAAACACACACAAGTAATAGGAGATTTCACTTTACAACCATTTTAAATTCGGGCATGAAAAAATTAAAAAATAACAGAAGTCTGAATTGGAGACAATGAATGACCTCATTTCCCAGCTTCCTGGCAGAAGGAAGGGTGGGGAGGGCCTCTTCCAGGATTTCTAGTAAGATGAAGGATGTCATCTGACTGCACAGAGACGAAGCTCTGTGCAAACTGAGGACCTGTCTGTGACCAGCTGGGTGCCCGAGGGCCGGCTACTCAGTGACCCAAATCTCAGCTCCCTCATTCCTGAAGCGGGGAGAGCGGCAGACTGATCTGAGTGAGCAAAGCACAGACTCACACACACTCAGTAGTGGTCTCCTCTTCCGACAAAGGCACTCCCCGGCGAGAATCTGGAGTCACCAAATTCACTTAGGAATAGAAAATTCGTGTTAACCCTAAGCAGTGTGGGTGCATAAGGAAATTTGGGGAAATTTCCAGCTGAACAAACGTTCAACTGAGCTAAATGTTTAGCTGAGTTCCTGCTATGTATTAGAAACCGTACTGAACTGTTTAGTGCAGAAAGATGAAGTAAAAAGTAACCCAACTCTAGAGAATTTCAGTGTTCTGGAAAGGACAGAAGAGAACAGATCATTTCTTCACAACAGGCTGGTACAAAAGATTTGCTGACACCATGAATGAAAGATAGGAGAGCAGGAGTTAGCAGCCCGGAGTGGGGAAGGAGGGAAAGGCTTTCTGAACAAGGTTGATGGCCGGTTATTTCTTATTGTAATGCGATAAAATCAGGAAATAATTTAGGCAAAGAAAAGTATATGCATGAAAATGCAACATCAGGAAGACAAAACTCAAATAAGAGATCTGATAGAAAACAGTAACAATGTAAATATGAGTAGACTGAATCCTAAACTGGCACTCAACAAACTGACAAACCCAATACACAGAATCCTCCCAAGGATCAGAAGATAGAAGGCCCAGAGCCTCTGGAAGTAGTGGAGAAAATAAAAGAGGTATTAAAGGACGCAAGAGCATTCAAAAATGAGAAAAGAATAATTTGTTCAACAAACGGTACTGGGACAATCAAATACGTACATGCAAAAAGAATGGAGTTGAGGCCCTATATCACACCAGATAAAAAAACCTGAAATGTATCAAACAACCCATATCTAAGAGCAAGAGTAAAACTTTACGATCTTGGATTTGGTAATGGATTCTTAAAATCTAACACTAGGAGTAGACATGTGGCATAGTGGTTGAGATACCCACACCCCCATCAGAGTGCCTGGGTTCATGTAACAGCTCTACTCTCATTTTCAGCTTCCTGTTAACATGCAGCCAAGGAAACAGCAGGTGATGGCTCAAGTATCTGGGCCCCTGCCACCCTCGTGGGAGACCTGAACTGAGTTCCCGATTCCCACCTTCAGCCTGCCCCAGTCCTGGCCATTGCAGGATTTGGGCAGTGAACCTACAGATGGGAGCTTGCTCTCTGTCTCTCAAAAAAAAAATTGACTATGATACAAAATCATAGCAACAAAAAATATAAAAATTTTCACCAAAGGACACTACCAAAAACTAAAAAGACAACTCACAGAATGGAATAAAATATCTGCAAATCATATATGGAATAAGGGTCTAGTATTACATTTACATACTTACAAAAAATTCTTACAACTCAACCACAAAGGCAACACAATTTAAAAATGGGCAAAATATTTGAATAGATATTTCTGCAAAGAGAATATATAAATGGACAATAGGCAGAAGAAAAAAAAATGTTCAACATCATTTATCCCTTACAGAAGCGCAAATCAAATCCACAAGGAGGTAACCTTTCATACCCACTACAATGGATGGAACCCAAAAGATGGAAAATAAACGTTGGCAAAGATGTGGAGAAACTGAACCCTCACACACTGCTGATGGGAATGCAGAACAACACAGTGCTGTGAGAAAACAGGCAGTTTCCTTAAAAGTTACACATAGAATGATGATATGATCTCGCAATTCCATCCCACACAAATGCCCAAAAGAACTAAAAACAGGTAGTAGTCAAACAAATACTTATCCACCAATGTTCACAGCAGCATGATTCACAATAGCCAAAAGGTGGAAACGCAAATGCCTATCACTAAACGGACAGGTAAACAGAATGTGATACATTCCTACAAAGGAATAACATACAGCCATGAAAAATGAAACAGGGATGCATACTACAACAGGTTTGAACCTGGAAACAGTGCACTAAGAGAAAAAAGCAAAGTGAAATAAAAGATAGAGGGAAAAAGAAAATTGGAGGACCGACCCACGAATTCCATCATTCAAATGACAGGCGTTTGAAAGGAAAAACCAAAGCAAAACAGAGAAGAAACCATAAAGTAAACAATTTAAGAACCTTTCCTGGTACTAAAGGGCACAAATTCTCTTTTCAAACGGTCCACAGAGCAACCAGCAAAAGCGAGGCGGAGCAAAGACGGGCTCCTGGGCACACTGTTAGGAAATTTCAAAATACTTACAATAAAGAGAAGGTCCTAAGGGCTCCCACAGAGAAAAGAATGGCCACAAACAACAGACTAGAAGACAATGGCTTCAGCCTTCTCAGCTGGGCTATAAACGGTAACAGAACAATGCCTCTAAAATTCTGAAGAAAAACTATGAAGGAAAATTATACAACCTAGAATACTATCCCTGACCCCAGGCCAATTCAGCCAGAGGCAGACTAGAGACATTTTCTAATTCTCAATTTATCTCCCACGCACCCTTTCTTAGCTCCTAGAGGATGTGGGATGGAGGAGAGCAGTCCTGGGAGGACAGCTCCACGTACCAGCCACAGAGGGCGTTCCCATGTCCCAGTGGGAACATGTGCAGACTAAGCCAACAGAATGCTTAACCTCTCTCAATACCTTCAGACAACTGATCACAATGTTGGGAACAAGTTCCCAATGGGAACACGTGGAGACTAAGCCAACAGAATGCTTAACCTCTCTCAATACCTTCAGACAACTGATCACAAGGTTGGGGAACAAGTTACTGAAAATGCACAGAGCACTACACAAATAAATAAGTCAGTAAAGAAAATTATCAGCTCCAGGGAAAACAGATACACAGGAAACTGAAGTTCCTGACACAGAATAACATAGACACTAAATATCATCCAAGTCCAAATCATGATGGCCCTGTGCTGGGAGGGTGGTGGGGAGCACCAGGAGGATAGGAGGAAGAAAGGGCTAAATCCACACCTGCCTCAGTACAGAGTCAATAGATAATGCCTAAATCCAACAATCAAAAAAGTGTGGCAGTAGTACTTAACCCATGAAAATAAACAGAAAAATCAGCAGCTAAAATGTGTGGAACTAACTTATAACCACAAGGAGACTTTATATCCATAAAACAAGGGTGGTAAGGAGCACTCAGAGAGCAAGATGGTCTTGAAGATAATCACTTACATAAAAGCTCAACAAGCCTCTGTTAAATAACACACAAGATCCTGCTAAAAACTAAATGAGAAAATTAGCAGATCCACTTGGAAAACACTCCTCAAAATACAATGTTAAAAGAAACACCGGGAGGGGCGTTTAGTCTAGTGGTTTAAGGCACCCACACCCCATACCACCCGTGCCTGAGTTCGGTCCTAAGTGCCAGCTCCTGACTCCAGCTTTCTACTAATGCACTGCCTGGGAGACAGCGGTGAGAGCTCAAGGAACAGGGTTCCTGCCACCCAAGCTGGAGCTCTGCACTGTGCCCCCAGCCCTGGCCCAACCTCAGCTATTGTGGGCATGTGAAGAGGGAGGGCCAGCGGATGGGAGCTCCGTCTGACACCCACTCTCAGTCTGCCTTTCAAATCAAAAAACTTTTTAGTTAAAAAAAAAAAAAAGGGGGCCGTCGCTGTGGCACAGAGGGTTAACACCCTAGCCTGAAGCCCCGGCATCACATATGGGTGCCGGTTCAAGACCTGGCTGTTCCTTTTCCAATCCAGCTCTCTGTTATGGCCTGGGAAAGCAGTACAAGATGGCCCAAGTCCTTGGACCCCTGTACTCATGTGGGAGACCTGGAGGAGGCTCCTGGCTCCTGGCTTTGGATTGGCGCAGCTCCGGCCATTGCAGCCAACTAGTGAGTGAACTATCAGATGGAAGAGATCTCTCTCTCTCTCTCTGCCTCTCCTCTCTCTGTATAACCCTTTCAAATAAGTAAATAAATTTAAAAATAAAAAATAAAAAAGGAGAGGCTGGCGTGTGGTGCAGTAGGTTAATCCTCCGTCTGTGGTGCCAGCATCCCATAGGGGTGCCGGTTCTAGTCCTGGCTGCTCCTCTTCCAATCCAGCTCTCTGCTATGGCCTGGGAAAGCAGTAGAAGATGGCTGGGTCCTTGGGCCCCTGCACCCGTGTGAGAGACTGGAGGAAGCTCCTGGCTCCTGGCTTTGGATCGGCACAGCTCCGGCTGTTGTGGCCATTTGGGGAGTGAACCAGCGGATGGAGGACCTTTCTGTCTCTCATTCTCACTGTATGTAACTCTACCTCTCAAATAAATAAATAAAATCTTAAAAAAAAAAAAAAACAACCATACCAAACCAAGGAATTCAGAATGGTTCAGCACTAGGACAATATACATCAAGTCATCCTATCAATAAACAAATGGGGAAACTGTCAGGCCCTCTGGCACGATGACTAAGGTGGAAGCTCTGCAGCCAGGCTGGCTCAGTTAGCCTGGTTGTGCCTTAGGTTTGCTCATCAGAAATGTGACAAGAGGAACAGCAGCAACCTCAGGGTTCCTGTGAGAAGCTGACACGTGAAATAGATAGAACACTGGCTAGCACACAGAAAGCACTCAGGAAATGCCATCATTCTCATCACCGTCACGTAGTTTATCAAATGCCTTCCCAGAATCTTATTTTCTTCCTAGTACACTAGAAATTTTTTTTAAAAATCAACATAAATAATAGATATCCCAAACCAACAGCAATATCACATCAAATACGTATAATGAGAGAAATGCTCATTAGTCAAAAAATAAAACAAGGACGCAATGGCCATCATCAATGTAATTCATCAAGGTTCTATAGTTTCTAACAAATGTAGTAAAACCAGGCTTAAAAAAAAATATCTGGGGCCAGTGCTGTGGCATAGTAGGCTAAGCCTCTTCCGGCGGTGCCAGCATCCCATATGGGCGCCGGTTCATGTCCTGGCTGTTTCTCTTCTGATCCAGCTCCCTGCTATGGCCTGGGAAAGCAGTGGAAGATGGCTCAAATCCTTGGGCCCCTATACCCATGTGGGAGACCCGGAAGAAGCTCCTGGTTCCTGGCTTCGGAATGGCCTGGCTCTGCCGGTTGCAGCCATTTGGGGAATGAACCAGCAGATGGAACACCTTTCTCTCCATCTCTCCCTGCCTCTCTCTCTATAGCTCTACCTCTCAAATAAATAAATAAAATCTTAAAATAAATAAAGATAAGGCCGGCGCCGCGGCTCACTAGGCTAATCCTCCGCCTTGCGACGCCGGCACACCGGGTTCTAGTCCCGGTTGCCCCTCTTCCAGGCCAGCTCTCTGCTGTGGCCCGGGAGTGCAGTGGAGGATGGCCCAAGTGCTTGGGCCCTGCACCCCATGGGAGACCAGGAGAAGCACCTGGCTCCTGCCATCGGAACAGCGCAGTGCGCCGGCCGCAGCGGCCATTGGAGGGTGAACCAACGGCAAAAGGAAGACCTTTCTCTCTGTCTCTCTCTCTCACTGTCCACTCTGCCTGTCAAAAATTAAAAATAATAATAATAAAAATAAATAAATAAATAAAGATAAAATAACTACCAGACAGCAAGAGATAAAATAACACTATTTGTTGATTTTGTGATTCTCTAGAAAACCAACAGATAAGATTTTAGAATGCTTATTAAAAAATGTCTGCAAAAATTAGTAATTCCCTGAAAATCAGCATATCTGGTGAAAATATACAACAAGGGAAGAAGGGTTATTACTCGCAATAGCAACAAAGCACACATGAATAACCTTGACACGTAAGTGATCTAGATGGAGAAGTCACAGAACTTCCTCAGGAATATGAAAGGCATAAATAAGTGGAGATAGCATTTTTATGAAGGAGAAGGCTCAGTGCTGTGGGAAAGACACCCTCTCCCAGTTAATTCTACACTAAGAATCCAATCCAAAGAGTATTAGGGAGACTTGAAAATATTATTCTGTAATTCACCCTTAAAAGGATAAATTAATTAAAATAGTCATAAAATGTTAACTATTGAGACAGGTATTTGATTGAACAGTTAAAACATCACTAGGGACACCACATCCCACATCAGAGAGCCTGATCCTCTGCTTCTGATCCGGCTTCCTGCTAATGCACACCCTGGGAGGCACAGGTGCTAGCCCAAGCCCTCTGCCACCCAGGCTTCCGCCTGAGCCAGCCCTGGCTGTTGCACCCATTTGTGGGGAGAGCCAGCAAATGGAAGATCCTCTCTCCCTCTCTTCCTCTCTTTCTCCCTCTCTCTGCTTTAAAAATAAAGTGCAAATAGATAAATAAGCTTTTTAATTGTAAACTAAATAACAGGAAAAGAGAAGATTGCATTGAAAGTAGTGCTTCCCTCTTCCCCTCACCAGTGGTTAATTTGGGCAGTATATTAAAATCTTTTTTCTTTTTTTTTTTTTTTTAAATACAAAAGTCCAGGCCCATCCTCCAGAAATACTGACTTAACTGATCGAAGGAGGGTTCCAGGCATCTGTTTTTCTTAGGTTTTTTTTTTTTTTTTTTTTTTTTTTTAAGATTCTCAGATAATTCTACCATGCAGACTGTGTTAAGAACAAAACTGTAAAGAGGTCTCCAAGCCATTACTGATGATTGACCAAACAAAAATTTAATAAAATCAAGGTAATTAAAGTTCCCTTAGATGCAATCAGTAATCTCCTAAGGTCTGAGTTCTGTCAAAGTCTGCAGCAAAAGACAATCTCTCTCCCCTCTCCATCCATCCCCTTCTACTTCCATCTCTTTTTAACAGACTGTTTCTAAGTTCATGTCTAAACAACAAGAGAGAGAGAGAATTCCCAATACTACTCCAACAAGAACTACCTTGAATCAACATTGATTCCTCACTGCTTTTTGTGTCTTACAGCACTGGTCAGAACAACCCAAACAATATTACATAATGGGAATATAACACAAATTTTAAAAATTGCTGACATTAAAGTCATTGTTCTTTGTATGTGTCTTTTAATGTCAGTGCGTAACTTCAAATACATTATTTCTGTCATATTAAAGCATACTATTTCTACCTCCTGGAATCTGGGGCACGATCTCTTCCTACAGGCAGAAACCACTTTATCTTGCAGTCTCAGTACCCTATTCAGTCCAAAAGTTTTTCTTTTCCTTATTACAATTGCTATCTCCTTAGTTTTTTGGTTTTTTTTTTTTTTCCACTCTAAGAAATACGGGAAGAACCCATTTAAGAAAGAAATGCTGAGTGCAGTAAGATGCCTGTGAGGGGCCAGCTTGTGGGTATCCCATCTCACAGGGCTGGTTCAAGTCCCACGTGCTCTGCTTTCTGATCCAGCTAATGCACCTGCAAAGGCAGCAGATGACAGCCCGTGCCTGGGTCCCTGCCACTCATGTGGGAGACCCATACAGAGTTCCTGGTTCCGGCTTGGACCACACCTGGTGTTGTGGCTATTGTGGGAGCGAATCACTGGATGGAAAAATCAATCTCTCTCTCTTTCTCGTTCACTCGCTCTCTGATGTTCTACCTCTCAAATAAATCAATCTTCTTGTTTTTTTTTTAAGACGCCCATGGGACTTCTAAGTAGAATTCCAGTAGACAGGTCAAAGTCAGGGAATGGAAACAGAACCAGAAGAAAAATGAAGGCTGGTAGGGAAATTTAGTTCTAAAATCATGGCAGTAGAAAATACTGATAAGCCTGGGTAGAGCAATAGTTCTCAAAACTTTAGTTTGCAAAATCACCTACGGGGCTTATTAAAAACAGATTGCTGGGCCCCGCTCCCAGGGTGTCTCTGACACTTGGTCTAGGGCGAGGTCCTAGAAGTTGCATTTCTAATCAGTTCCCAGGTAAACTGGATGCATTAATAACCACTGCAGTAGAGGAAAAAGAAAAGGGGACCCAGAAAGAACCTTTAGGAACACTAAAACCAGGGACAAACTTTGAATTGCTTGACAACTCACAAACTCACAATAGTTCCCATCACCTCCCACGCACAGTGGAAAAACAGGCTAAGCTCCCAGTCACAGCTCAAACTGCAGGCAGTACAAGGACTGGCAATGCCCAGAGTTTTAGTTCATTTTGCTCCATATCAGTCAAGAGTGGCATGCACATTCCCTAAAAGCAAATACCAAGAAAACTCTATAGCAGGGTTAGAGAACCTTTCTTTCTGCCAAGGGCCATACAAAATTATCAACCTAAAAACTAGATGTATTAAATTTCTCCTGCAGTCGCTTTGGCACGGCCAGACCAAATGATCCCGTGGGCCTCGGGCAGCCTGCAAGCTGGACATTCCCCACCCCTTCCCTGTAGTAAAGATTTTACAATTGAGAAATTAAACATAAGAGCTGCAGCAAAATTTTTAAAAATATTTTTTTTAAAGCCACGGGACAGTCTACCTTCCTATGTGCCTTCATAAGACACCGCAAAGGCCATGTAAAGGCAAGATATAATCAAGTACTAAACTCTCACAAGGGGCTAGGCCAACTATGGACCTATCTTTGCCTAAAACAGTCACAGCTGTCTTTCTAGGGAAACACGTTACCATAAAAGTTGTACCATTATTTAAAAGATATGTGTTATATGTACTCTATCACAATTTTTAAGAAACGGACACTATCGTGTAGTAGACATAAAAGGGTAGATAGTTGTTCAACCTGCAAACCCAGGTGCTATGATGGAAACAGGTGCTCATTTACCTCTTTGACTGAGAATTCCTTCAGGCCTAAATATTTCTGGAGTCTCAAAGGCAAAAATGCAGTCGCTTTCATGGACTGTTTCCAGGTCATCTGTATCACAGAAGGAACGATGGAACCCATCATAGTACATTTCCGTTAACACAATCTAAAAGTGGGGAAAATGTAAACAGCTGGGCATCAATACAAGTTGGTCTCCCAATTCTACTCGGAACTGCTCTAGTTCACCAAGACCAGCAGGGGACTGAGAGGGCTCGGACACATCTCACAGAGCCCTCATCATGTGCTTCGAATGAGAGTCTTGGAAGCACAGCGTCCTCTGGATAACGTAACAATACGCTCTGATTGCAGAACTCTCTGGCACTGAACCCAGAGTTCTTTAAGCTCTGGGGGAGAAGAGACCCAGGAGATTATAGAGTCTAACCTTACTTCGTTCCCATGGGAAGAAGCTGTGAGACCTGTCTACAGGTCTGCAACTTTCACTCTCACAGCCAGGACAGAGTCCACATCTGACTCGGAGCCTTTCTCCCACATCGTTAAATTTTAGAGCTTTTCAGGTTAAAAATGTCAAGTAATCATGCATATTTGTTTTAGAAAAAATTGAAATTAACTCAAATGTCAAACAACAGTAACTGATGGAATATATTACTGGAATTAAAGCACTATATTATGAGGAGCTTCAAAAAGTTTGTGGAAAATGAAATGAAAAAATAAAGCAAATTTTTCATAAACCTTCTAAAGACACCATATGTACACTGACTTGGGAGGATCTGAGAAAATAAAAAGGTAAAGAACAATATATAAAAATACTTTTTTTACAAAATGTAGTATATGCACAGAAAAAACCTGAATATCATATAACATAGCATCAAATCTAGCAAGCTTTAGTACTAAGATACTTAAAACTTTCACTTTCTAAGTTGTTATTCCTGAAATGACAGGGTATTCTACAATGCAATAGAAAGACGGGGGGTGGGGGGGTGGTAGTAGGAAACAATGGAGACATTCAGAGACTTCGTTACTATCCTAGCCAAAAACCCCTGGGGTGGCCATGAAGAGGTTCCAGTCCCAGCCTGCCACCAACCAGCCCTGTGACCCTCAGCAAGGCACATGGTGTCTCTGGTGTCCCTCAAAGGGGTAGGGAGGGGGAGGACTGGACTATACACGTGTAAGGTCCCCTGCGCAGCACTCACATTCTCGGAGAAAGAGGCTGCTGCATGGTCCACAAATAGCCCAGGAAGAATGTTCCTGGCACATTTCCTTCTAATAAATTTAACAGCCATGTTGTTTTTCTAGCAGTGAACATGCAAGTGTAATTCACTCTTTCCAGCAAGCTGAGGGTGAAAGCAAACTTGTAATTATTTCACCAATTTAAACCACATGCAAGCAGAGCCAGATAGCACTGGAAGCTTAAAAGATGCAACCAGATTCGCCTTGGACACCGCCAAAGCCTCCGTTCCTCCCTGTCTCGCCACTTGTCCTTTAGGGGGAAAGGGATCAATGCGCTACTTCAGAGGAAGGAAGGGTACGAAGGGTATGACATTTTATCAACGTGCCAGCACAAGGCCTACAAAAATACGAGATATTTGCTGTCTTGGGGCAACACTGCTGGCTGTATTTGTTTTACTGTGGGAACTTCCCAAACGAGGCCACATGAGGCCAAAGCACAAAACACCTTTATTATTCAAGTGATTACATAGCAGCTTTCCAGAAGCTATCTGGGGAAAGCTATTTAACCACTAAGCCATCTTTCCTTAGTAAATCTTACATAAGGAATGTTCCTCCAAATAAAATCATACGTGAATTGCTGAGTAAAAACTATGCAAAACTGTATCAAGTCACAAAGAGGTCAAGAGTACCTTTGGTCAATTTAAACATAATGCTTATCAAAGATGTGCCCACAAAGGAGGCACACAACTTTCTCTTATCTAAACGAGGTAAGAGACTGGGGTCCAGTTTTAATCAGAAAACAAAAACGCATTAAGCATGTACTATGGACAGGACACCATACCAGCAGGATGACTTCCACTCTCATCACCTCTGTGGATTTTTAAGCCTCCCTGGTGATCTAATACCACAGGGATGTACCATTCATCAGAATGATTTAAGAGTGGCTAGGTAATTATTCTTATAAACAAATCGACAAGAAGGCTCTGGTGTAAAGTCATAGCTTTTTCTTTTAAAGATATATAATAATTAAATGAAACATGCAAAGTTTTCCTATACATTTTATTCTTTGGAGTCTTGATTTTTTTTTTTTTTTCCTCCTCAACACTAGATGTAACTAGTTTTAAATTTCTAACACCATTTGGCAGAGAACTCTAAAAAATTCCAGGAGAACAGAAAGCGACACGTTAGTGACTCGTGTGTAGTTGGTCTTAGCAGGCCCATTACCTGATCAGTGGGGATCTTTGTTTCCACGGACACTGCTTCCCGGAGTCTGGCCACAGTCCCAGACAGAGGCACAGCCACGCCGATCCTCATGCAGTGAGAGCATTTCCCTTGATACACTACAGTGACATAGAGGGGCCTGCACAGATCAAAGCCAGGTTCTCTCATTAGTCACCTATTTCAACTCAACCATGAGGGCACTTCCAAAAGCTCACAGAAAAAGGGAATTAAAAGATAAATTAACTTTGGTGAAAGAAATTTGCACCAAAAAATAAGCAAAATAAACCTGATCTGAAATCAACAGAAATTGAAACTAATCCACACTTTTACTTAGAAGCCACGTGGGGAAACTTCACGTGGCCCTAAGTGGAACTATCAAACAATCATCAAGAGAGCTTTGGAAAGGGCATTCTTCATGAAACAAAGCTAGAAAATATCTAGGGCCAGCGTCTTGGCGTAGCAGGTAAAGCCACCACCTGCGATGCTGGCATCCCCTATGCTTTGTGTCCTGGCTACTTCCAATCCGCTCCCTGCTCATTGCTCAAGAAAAGCAGCAGAAGATGGCCCACATGTTTGGCCCCAGCCACCCACGTGGGAGGCTCAGATGAAGCTCCTGGCTTTAGCCCGGCCCAAAGTTGGCTGTTGCGGTTATCTGAGGAATGATGTAGTAGATAGAAGATCTCTAACTCTTTCAGAATAAATCTTTAAAAAATATATACATATAACATTCATACTTGACTTTGTATTTTCTTTAAAACAGCCTGACTCCTGGAAATTTTGAAAAACAGTTGAAAATAAAAGTGGTCATTCAAAGAGCTCAGTAAAGTCTCTAGACAATCTGTAAGTCACCCAACAACCTTACCCCTACCCAGTTGGTCTGTGGATGACCAACTAACCAGATGCCAACATTACCCGCCTTGTATACCTGCCCACCCTGCACACTGATTTCTGTAAGGAGCTCACAGTGACTGGATTCAACTTCTCGTTAATCCCGTGATCTGTCTAAATAAGTGAGAAGACCTGATAGAACCTACAGTGGAAAAGGAACACCAACAATATGTACTCCATTTCACTGAATCTGTTCTTACCTGGTATGTGGCAGAGGAATTGGCAACGAAATGCAGAGGAAAGGGTCAAAGGTGTTGCTCTGTTTCTGACAATGAGGACATGTCAAAGAAGATCTTCAAAAACAAAAATGTAAGATATTCACATTAAGATTACCTACAACTACGGTTAGTAAACAAAAGAAGGAACATTTCATGTGCTCACACCTGTACTGGGCTTGAAAAAGCTCTTGTACGAAAGTGCTGCAGACAGGAAATGATGGTCCCTCGGGCAGCATATCAGTCTCTGACGGTGGCTACAGAGAAGGAAGCACGATGTTAGACCGGAAGTGACAACTCTGGACTGAAAATGAACCTAAAAGGTCACAAGTGTCCCTGACCTTCTTGACAGCCACCCATCAAGTGCAGATGCTTCAGTGACGGGCACCTGCTCGTGGGTCACATGGACTCACCTCCTCAGACTCTGCCATGTTTATCCATCTGCACCATGTTCACACAGCTGGGCAGCTCCCCTCCCCAAAGGATGTCCAATCTTCCTCCAACTTCCAGTCCCCCACCCACAGGTCTTCCAGGAAATGACCCCAACCACTCTGAGATATACACTTCTTCCCAAGCCTAGATTCTCTAGCATCTATGAGCTGTGCTGTTCACTGCGGCCCTAGTCACACTGTGCTTCACACTTTCCTTAACCCTTCCATGTTCCTCCACCTGACCATTGGTTACCACCACGAGCACAGGACATTAGGATATAAAGAAATATGAGACACAGCGTCTGACCCTGAGATGTCTCAGTTTGATAGGAGTTAGCCAGACACATAGACATATAGCAGTACAGGGCGTCTAGCACAAAAAGAACTTCAATCAGAGAAGCAATTTAACAAAACTAGAGATTAAAAATTTACAGTATAAAGCAGAATTATCAAGAACTTTAGGGGCCGATGCTGTGGTGCAGTAGGTTAATCCTCCGCCTATGGTGCTGGCATCCTATATGGCTGCCGGTCCAAGTCCTGGCTGCTCCTCTTCCAATCCAGCTCTCTGTTGATGGCCTAGGAAAGTAGTGGAGGATGGTCCAAGTGCTTCAGACCCTGAACCCACATGGGAGACCTGGAGGAGACTCTTGGCTCCGGAATGGCCCCGTTCCGGCCATTGCAGCCATTTGGGGAGTGAACCAGTGGATGGAAGACCTGTCTGTCTCTCCCTCTCACTGTCTGTAACTCTACCAAATAAATAAAATCTTTTAAAAAAAGAACTTTAAAAGCTGTATGAGGGAAGCAACTCTTTAGTTTGACAAGCAGATGTTACTCCTCTCCTTCTGGAATCTAAGTTTCCTGAGGCCCGTGTTTCGTGAAGTAAACAGGTAAAAGACCTCTAAGTACCCACTGAATTTTATTCTCACCCATTATCATCACAGTATTAACACACACACAAGTCCTCAGTGGAGGCCTGGGAGAAGAACCACCGTCCCCACACCCGCTGACTGCCCAACCTAGGGCGCATCTCACCTTCACGGGGGGCTGGCCGCTCTGCTTCACAGCGTGATTGAGGTCTTCGTGAACTCGGTCCAAAAGCCACAGCAGAAACTCCTGGGCATCGTGCTGGGAATTCCCCCGATACTGCAGCGCGTTCTTTGACACGATGCTCTACGCAGGTAAATGGATCACATGACAGGGGTGAGTGACTGGCTCTAGAGACAAAACTATGTATTCACAACCCTGAAGGAGGGAGGCAAGATCTCGGGGTGTTGAGAGCACTTCCCAGGAGAGTAATGTAAAACCAGATGCTCAATGTAAAATGCTCACCCCAAGAAACATGCGCCAGAAATACTGAAGTCCACTTATGCAGCAATCCTTTTAGGAATACATCTAGGGGGCTGGCCCCGTGGCTCACTTGGTTAATCCTCTGCCTGCGGTGCTCACATCCCATATAGGCGCTGGGTATTAGTCCCAGTTGCTCCTCTTCTAGTCCAGCTCTCTGCTGTGGCCCGGGAGGGCAGTGGAGGATGGCCCAAGTGCTTGGGCCCTGCACCCACATGGGAGACCAGGAGGAAGCACCTGGCTCCTGGCTTCAGATCGGCGCAGTGCTGGCCACAGCAGCCATTTGGGGAATGAACCAACGGAAGCAAGACCTTTCTCTCTGTCTCTCTCTCTCACTGTCTAACTCTACCTGTCAAATAAATTAAAAAATATAAAAAAAGGAATACATCTAAAGGAAACCATAAGAACAGCACACCAAGCCCTCTAGGAAGATATTCATCAGGGCTTACAATGACAACTATATGACACACCTATTCTAAAAAATATAGTTGGGAGTCGGTGCTGTGGTAAGGCCGCCACCTGTGACGTCAGCATGCCCTATGGGTGTCAGTTCGTGTCCCGGCTGCTCTGCTTCCAATCCCGCTCCCCGCTAATGGTTTGGGAAGGAAGCTGATAGTGGCCCAAGTATTCCCACATGGGAGAACTGGAAGAATTTTTGTTGCAACCATCTGGGGAATAAACAGGTGGATCAAAGATCTTTCTTTCTCTTTCTCTATCTCTCTCCTCTCCCCCAACTCTTTCAAAATAAACAGATAAAATCTTCGTTAAAAAAAAATTACAGCTGTATGGAGCCGGTGCTGTGGCATAGCAGGTGAGGTGGCCGCCTGTGGTGCCGGCATCCCATGTAGGCGCCGGTTTGAGACCTGGCTGTTCCACTGCCGATCCAGCTCTCTGCTGTGGCCTGGGAAAGCAGTAGAAGATGGCCCAAGTCCTTGGGCCCCTGCACCACATGGGAAACTCAGAAGAAGCTCCTGACTCCGGATCGACACAGCTCCGGCCGTTGCGGCCATCTGGGGAGTGAACCAGCAGATGGAAGACCTCTCTCTCTCTTTCTCTGCCTCTCCTTCTCTCTCTGTGTAACTCTGACTTTCAAGTAAATAAATAAATCTTTTTTAAAAATACAGCTGTACTAAGTAGAAAAAAAGATTATAAATCAGTAGGGTTAAGTATGAACAATTTTTGTAAAAAATGTGTAGAACATGTACACACGAAGAACAAATTCTAAAGTGACAAATTCCAAGTTATTAAGTGTTAGACTTAGGTTAGGGAATTAGAGATGCTTTCTTTTCTTCTCATTTTTCATATTTTCTAAACCATCTACAATGAAGATACACAGTCATGTGTTCTTAATGATGGCGATATGTTATGAGAAATGCACTGCTGGGCTGTCACTGCTGTGTGAATATCGCTGTACACTAAAACCAGCACAGCCACGCACCTCTGGGCAACATAACGCCGGGGCCCATCACTAACCACAACGCCACTGTGCAGTGCATGATTCTATTGCTGACATAATAAAGCAATTATAAGTTTTCCTTCAAACTTTACAACAGGATTTATTTATTTTATTTTTTTTTTTTTGACAGGCAGAGTGGACAGTGAGACAGAGAGAAAGGTCTTCCTTTTGCCATTGGTTCACCCTCCAATGGCCGCCGCGGCTGGCGCACTGCGCTGATCCGAAGCCAGGAGCCAGGTGCTTCTCCTGGTCTCCCATGGGGTGCAGGGCCCAAGCACTTGGGCCATCCTCCACTGCACTCCCTGGCCACAGCAGAGAGCTGGCCTGGAAGAGGGGCAACCGGGACAGAATCCGGCGCCCCGACCAGGACTAGAACCCGGTGTGCCAGCGCCGCAAGGCGGAGGATTAGCCTAGTGAGCCGCGGCGCCGGCCTACAACAGGATTTATTTACACTGATTTTGCTAAAATGCTGAATTTTTATGTAAAATACATTACATTTTCAAGATTTTGTATACAAGATACTAAAAGCCTAGTGAAGGGGATGGGGGGAAAGTCAATGCACACAGTATAGCAAGACAGGGATGGCGGCGGTGGAAGCCAAGCTTCTGAGAGAGAAAAGTTACCGATTAGCAAAGAGGGCAGCTAAAATGAAGCACCTGGAGATGTCAGTATGAACTCATGTTTCCCTTAATATAAAGAAAAAGAACTAACACATACTCGGGTTCATATACATGTATTTCCCAGCTCTGACTACTCAAAAGGCAAAAAAGCAGTGACACTCCAGGCACACCGTGCACACCCAGTGGGCAGATCTTGGTTTCTAATACACTTTTTTTTTTTTTGACAGGCAGAGTGGACAGAGAGAGAGAGACAGAGAGAAAGGTCTTCCTTTTGCTGCTGGTTCACCCTCCAATGGCCGCCACGGCCGGCACACCACGCTGATCCGAAGGCAGGAGCCAGGTCTTCTCCTGGTCTCCCATGGGGTGCAGGGCCCACTTGGGCCATCCTCCACTGCACTCCCTGGCCACAGCAGAGAGCTAGACTGGAAGAGGGGCAACCGGAACAGAATCCGACGCCCCGACCGGGACTAGAACCCGGTGTGCCGGCGCCGCTAGGCAGAGGATTAGCCTAGTGAGCCGCGGCACGGGCCTCTAATACACTCTTCAGTAAAACACTAGGCCCTTGCTGCAGTTTGGATGCAGCTTGGCCCCCAAAGCTTCGTGCACTGGAGGCTTGGTCTCAGGGCAGCCGTAGGAGAGGTGAGGCACAGGGGAGGTCCTTGGATCACTAGAGGCTGGGTACTTCTCTAGTAGCATCTGAGGGATGAACCAGCAGAAGGGAGACCTTTTCCTATGTCGTGTGTGTGTGTATATCGCCTTCTCTCTCCCTTTTAAATAAATGAATAAAACGTTTAGGATCCCTGATTCTGTTCTCACAGGTGGTGTTAAATAAAGAGCAAACCTGACCCCACACAGCTCTCAGGCCTCCTGGCTGGCAGTGTGACCTCTTGCACACACACACACTCCCAGTATGATGGCATCTGCTCCAGAGGTCAAATCAATACGTATGGCCACCTGATCTTAAGACTTCCAACCTCTGAAACTACATGCTAAATAAACAGCTTTTCTTTATAAAGTCAGCCTGTCTCAGCAGAGTAGTGGAAAAGTGACCAATACAGACTCCCTGGAGAAATGGCTGGGAAGGGGGGCTTGTCGAAAGGACACAGGAACCAGCCTGAAAGAGCTTCCAAAGACCACAGCTGGAACAACTTGTAAACAAAATAAATAACAAAATATTGTATTATAATCTAAAGTATAAAATAAGTGAATTTATGTTGGTTTAATGATTGAAGAAGGATTTAAGGGAGGAAAGGCAAATCTTCCTTACAGAGGAATCCCAAATAAATTATGCCAATAATACCCCTCTCTAGCTTACCACCACTGTACCTTGAGTTAGGGGCTGTGATAGGTCCCTGCTTCCAAAGACAAGAGTATCAGAAAAGCAGAAAGTACCTTTACTGTCACGACCCAGCTGCCACTGTCAGCCAGGCGATCAGGGCCAGCATCACCAGTGCCAGCCATCTTGCCATCACAGGCCCTGCATAGGGCCTCTGTGGTCTCCTCCCCAAAACCCATGGCTTTAGGTTAACCATAAGAAAAACATCAGACAAAAGCTCAAGCTCAGGGACATTCTGCAAAAGACCTTACTGGTGCTTCTCAAAACTGTCAAGTTCACCAAGGATAAGAAGAGACTAAGAACTATCAGAGACCACAGGACACCAGGGAGAAATGACTATATGTGCTGTCTCGGATGGAATAGAAAAAAACACAGGGGAATAACTGGTGAAATCTGAATTAAAAGTACCAAATTTAGTCAATAGTAGGGTGCCAACATTAGTTTCTTAGTAGTAACGAATGTAGTTCAGTGACAGAGAACAGGAATCAAGGGAAACTTGGTAACTGTAACTTACAGTTTATTTAAATATGGATACACATTTATGACTGCTATAAACATAAATAAGGCAGTGTGCACGTGGGGCATTCCCGGAGCAGGGCAGCAGCTCACTGAGGAGCAGGAGCAGAGGGGTGTTCAGCAAGAGTCAGGAACCCTCCCAAGAGGAGATGTCACGTAAGTTGGGCCTTGAAGGACAGATAAAGCAGCAGGGATTCAATATTGCAGAACAAATGTGTTCAGACACACAACACCTTCGAGGAAGGAAGACCAAGAGGTTCAGCAACCTGAAATTCCAGGTCTGTTAGGTAGGACAGGAGAAAATTAAACTGTAAAGATATTAGGCAGAGTAGGAAGAAGTCAAACAGTAAAAACAGACGAGAGGCCAATTAGGTAAAGATTTTAAAGGCCACTCAAAAATGACACAGGGAACCAGGAAAAGGTTGGAAGTGAGTTGGGTTCTGGAACATAAAGCCTGGGTCCAAATCCCTGTCCCCCCTTCACTATCTGTGAGGCCTGGAGCTACTCCCCTCCAGAGTAAAAGGGATGAAATCAATTCCACATGAGGGTCACAGCAGAGCACAAAACGCCATCCACGTAAATTAGATGTAAGTAGCACACTCGGCCTTTAACTCAGGGTATTGTATCTGGAAGCAGGGAGAAAGGAGGGGTGATAACTGCATGCTGAGAGAGGAATTCAGAAACAGAATGATGAGGCAAACAATGAGGGTCTAGGCTAAAGCAACAAGGACAGAAATGGGAAGGCAGCTATGAGAGCCGGGAATCTAAGCAGTAAAATCAGGAGGCTTGGTGCCCTAGTGAGTGTGGAAAGTGAGGAAGGAGGCATTCATCTCACCAAGGTGTCTTTTCTGGGTGACGGGCAACTGGTGGCATCCTGCATCCAGACAGAAAAGAAAAAAAAGAACTAGTCTGGAAAAGAACTGAAAATACAGATGTGGGGTTCAGCGGCAGAGTTTGCACTAAAAACAGACTGCGAATGGGTGGTTGGGACATCATGAGTACAGCTGGGATCCCTCTGACACGCAGACAGAACTGAGAGCGAGTGGGAGCCCAGCCTCCACAGGCACCGCAAGACTCCAGGAAAAAATCATCCAGGACGTGGCAAGAATCAGGAGAATGGAGTCCCAGGAGGCAAAGGAAAAGTTTCATGACAGGATGATGTTAAAGTCTGAAGAACTGAAAACTGCCACATTTCCAACAGAGAAAACAGCAACAGAGATGAAGAGGCACACGGCGGGCATTTAGCTAGTGGTTTAGACAGCGGCACCCCGTATCAGGAAGCCTGGGTCTGCAAACTGCAAACTGCCTCCAGCCTCCTGCCAATACACACCCTGGGAGGCACAGAGATGGCCCAAGTGACCCAGTTCCTGCTAACCACATGGAAGTCCTGTATTGAGTTTCTAGTTCCTGGCTCCGGCCTGGACCAGCCCAGTCAAGCCCCAGCTGTTGTGGGCATTTGGGAAAATGAACACACACACTCTCATTTCTGTCTCTCTGCCTCTCAAATAAATATTTTTTAATAAAAAAGAAGGAGGGGCCAGCACCGTGGCTCACTTGGTTAATCATCCACCTGCGGCGCCAGCATCTCATATGAGCGCCAGGTTCTTGTCCCACTTGCTCCTCTTCTAGTCCAGCTCTTTGCTGTGGCCCAGGAAGGCAGTGGAGGATGGCCCAAGTGCTTGGGCCCCAGCATCCACATGGAGACCAGGGGAAGCACCTGGCTCCTGGCTTTGGATCAGCGCAGTGCCGGCCACAGCAGCCATTTGGGGAGTGAACCAACGGAAGAAAGACCTTTATCTCTGTCTCCCTCTCTCTCACTACCAACTCTGTCAAATAAAAAAAAAAAAAAAAAAAAAAGACTTATTAAAAAAAAAAGGAACACATTTAAAATTTGATTAAGAAGGACAATCACTGGGGCTGGCACTGTGGTATGGCGGGTTAAGCCACCACCTACAATGCCAGCATCCCATATGGGTGCCGGTTCAAATCCTGGCTGTCCCACTTCCAATTCAGCTCCCTGCTAACGCACCTGGGAAAGCAGTGGAAGACGGCCCAAGTGTTTGGGTCTCTGCACCCACACAGGAGACCTGGAAGAGGCTCCTGGCTTCAGCCTGGCCCAGCCCTGGCTGTTGGGGCCGTTGGGGAAGTGAACCAACAGATAGATTTCTCTCTGTCTCTCCCTCCATCTCTCCCTCTCTCTCTCTCCCCATCTCCTTCTCTAATTCTGTCCCTCAAATAAAATATCTTAAAAAAAAAATAAAAGGACCATCATCATCTTGATCAACTAGATGTGAATGTTATTTTAAAAAGTGGCTTTATGAAACATCTTGGGATTCAAATTTGGAAGTAAAAATCAACGGGATACCAGAGAGAATATGGAGATACTACTGACAAAACTTACTGACTAAATAAAGAAGGGTCCTAAGTCACTAAGGATACCACTTAGAGGGCACCTCGGGAGCAAACACACAGGAGGAACTGGCACAAGAAAGTCTTCACTGTACCACAAAATTTCCCCCAGTAGGCAGAAGACACCCGAATCACCAAATCCAATTTCTTCTTTCTCAAATTTCACCTTCCAGTCTCTGCGTAGCATTTTATATGCTTACATCTTAGTCCATCTCGAGGTGCTTCGACTTGTGGCCTTAAGTTGCCCTCATTTAGGATACTCAAAGTGGAAGATTCACAGCTACAGAAGGTACTTCCTGGTTTTTGTTTTTTGTTTTTTTTTTTTAAGGCTCGATGAAAACCTCATTAGCATTAGCAACTAAACCTGTGAATGCCACCACCTCAGGAGGGAAGAGAGACAAGTGGTTGGCACCCGAGATTGGTGCATCTGTAAAGGAAGTCAGGGATGATGCGAAGGTTTCCTATTTTCCACAATGACATCAGGAACAGAGGCAAAGACGGGGGTGGGAGGGCCCCCGGAGTTTGGAACAAGCTGAGTCTGAGGCACCCACCACACGATGCCAAATGAGATGAAGTGTGGCGCTCAGATCTGCGCTGGAAATGTAAGCAAGAGCAGCACACAGCTGTCCTACAGAGAGAGAACCAGGAACAGCTGGTGATGAAAACAGGCAGGAACAATGACACAGGTGACATAAATGCAGCCCAGGACGGAGATGAGAGGCAGCAGCCCAGAGAGCACAGCATCACACACGCTGAAGTGGCTGCTGCCACTCCGATGGCGGGAATGCTGCACACAGGCAGCTGAGATGGGCACCGAGACGGCTCCTTGGACTAAAAGCAACTAAGAGGCTGCTAGCTGGGGGAACTCCAGTGATCAGACAGGGTTTTAAAGTAACGATATTAAATGACCCCAGAAGATGGGTTCTAAGGAAGGAGGGACGATGCAGTGACTCTCGAGGGATGCTTCAGGAGCAGAGGATTCAGACGGGGACACAGAGGGGTTCAAAAGAGGAACCAGCCTTGAACACTAGGAGGCGACAGCAGAGGTGGTGGCAGCGACAGCTACAGAGTCAGAGAAGCAACAGGAAGAAGGCAGGGAATCGCTGCTGGAGTGTGCGTGCTGCTTTTGTGGCGGACACGGACAACCGTCACGCGGAAGGCTCAGAAGTGCCAGGGCACGCAGTGACCCATCTCACGGCATGCGGCTGGGTCTCATCAACTTCAGGAGCACAGCAAGCTTCTGTTCAGATCCCTCCTTCTCATCTACTACTAATGGGAAGAAGAGGGTCGGGGTGGGGTCAACAGCACTTCATCCCAAAACACAAAGGAACCGAAATCAAACTCCTCAGTAGGCAACAGATATTTTATACACAGCGTCTGTTCAAATTTCTGGGTGGAGGTGATACTCAATTCTTTATCATGATGGCATTTGATTTATTTCTGCTTCCTGCCACTATCACCTCAACTCACCTGCCGTCTCTACCAATCGCTGCGTGTTAAGGCACCGTGCTAAGCTGCTCAGCAAGATTCCTGCCCGGCACGACTGAGCAGGTAGCAGGCCTCTCAAGCCTCCGTAACTAGGACAGGCGCTGCTCTGGGTCAACCCCACCCTAAACCACAGGGAAGGTAAGGAGAAGAGCTCGGTGCACCTGCACACACACAGAAGCTCCTCTTCTGCCCTCCCCCTCACACTCACTTCTCCCCTCGGCAGACCCCCAGGGCACTACTTCTTTTTCGTCTTCTCCAGACAAAACACAGAATAAGCTATCAGCCCCTCATTTAGTGTGTGTCACAGCCAAAGAAAAACAGTGGGAGAGAAGCAACCCAAGTTCAAGCGCTGGCTCTGGCAGAGGCAACACACTAAGCCTGGGTTTCCTGAGCACCGGAAGGCATCCCAAACCTCACCCACAAGTATTCAGTCTATGTTTGGGGTCACACACAATGATGCTTTAGTTCGCTTCATATGACGTTTTTTATAATTAAATTTCAGTTTATTTGATGTCTTAAAACTTACCCTTCTGTACTGCAGTTTTTAAAAAGCTGATTATCACTTGCATCTGTAAATGCAAGTATTACTACAATCTGAGACATTATTTAAATATGTCACTTCCATAAAAAGTACAATGTGGACCTTGTCTCTCATAGAATTTGGGTATAGTGTTTCCGACTGGAAAAATATTAAACAATGCACTGCCTGAATCCTGTACATTCTACTATAAATAATAAAGTAAAAGTCAAAACACTAGCAGGGTTTTCAAGTTCAAGAAATTTTCATTTTACCCTTCAAATGAGAATATTTGGGTTTTTTCCCCTTAAACAGACAAAAAAAAAAAAAAAAGCTGAAAACATAGCTCAGAAAAATAATGAAGTCTGCATGAGTGGAGCTACTGAATTAGATAAGAGCCCTAGGGTAGGAAGGCAGCAGTATCCCAGACTCCAGAGGACTCAGAGTGGTCCCAGACACCCAGAAGACAACAGTCAATGGTGACTGCGTCCTATGGGGTATGGGGTGCCAGTAATGGCCTGACATGACCGATGTGGAGCTGGCCTACTCTTGTAGAAAAGATAGCTTGCAAACTTCATCAACCTCAACCATCACCCACTTCCTTTAATTCTATGCCAGAAAAATTGTGGGATTTATTTCCAGTGATCCAGGGTACACACACACATGCACACAGAGAAAAACTCAGGAGGCTGAGCATCCTTAATCCAAAATCCAAAATCCAAAACTTCTTGAGTGCTGACATGATACTGCATGTGGAAAATCCCACATCTGACTTCATGGGGTGGGCTGCAGTCGAAATGCACATGCCCTAAACACACTGCATAAAATTACCTTTGGGCCACATGTATATGTTGTATATGACCTCTAAGTGAATTTCACGTTTACACTTGGGTCCTCTCCCCAAGATATCTCATGATCCACATGCAAACATTAGAAAAATCTAAAAAGAAAATTCAAAATGCTAAACACTTTTGGTCCCAAGCATTTTAGATAAGGGATACTCAACCTGTCTTTACATTTTCAGAGAGAGAAACACATGAAATATGAATTACTAGGATCACAGGTGGCATCTAAAAGTGAAATCTGGCTTCTGGCCTACTGCTAGAAATAACAGACAAAAAACTTGTCTTGAGAAATGTTTATCTTTTGATCTGCCTGTCAGGACACCTACGAAACTGCTGAAGAATAAATAAAACGTAAGGGATGAGATTGGTACAGATGCGGCCCGTGAAAACCCAGCAGCAGAGAAAAGTGTCTGTGCAATGCCACAGTGAGCCCACATCAGGGCACAGAATGCAGCCATGGCCGCCAACCTTCCCTGTTCTTCCCTGTTCCACATCTGATGGGAGATCTTTTAACATAAGAGCAGCACGTATTGGGTGGAGAGGCCCCAGTAGTACCAGCTGTAGCAACATCAGGCCCTTGAAAGAGACTCTCTAAGGCGTCCAGCTTTCACACATACTTTGTCTGACTGGAATGCCCTCCACCCCACCCTCAAACCAACTCTCTCCCTCTTCCTCCTCAGCACAACTTGGGGGGGAGGTGGGGGCGGGGTGTGGGAGGGAAGAAAGGAAAGAGATTGAGAGAGAAGAAAATGCAGGAAGGGAAAGGGGCTTCCTCCCAGGATGTAAAAGAAAACTCAATGGCAGCAGATGCCACACACCTCTGCACCTGTCCATGGTTGGCCTCAGGAAAAAGCCTGTTATTCCCAGCACAGAAGTCCTGATCCTTTCAGACAGAAGGACCAACACAGGATAATTCAAGGACAGATGTCCCTAAGGCACTGAACAGACTGGGATAGCAGAGGATATCTGCATGGATAAAAGTAGTTCTGGATTTTAAATAAACTCCTATAGAGCACAGACTTGGTGGCAAGGACTCACTGGTGAAATAAAGACTAAGAAGGAATATATACCTGAGAGAATAAACTGTAATAAAGGGGCTATATAATGGTTACTGCATTTCAGGAAATTATAGTAAGTGAAACTACAAAACCAGGGGTTGATGTATGGTCAAGAGGCATAATAGGGGCTGGCGCTGTGGCGCAGTAGGTTAATCCTCCACCTGTGGTGCCAGCATCCCATATGGGTGCCGGTTCCATTCCCAGCTGTTCCTCTTCCGATCCAGCTCTCTGCTATGGTCTGGGAGTGCAGTGGAGGATGGCCCAACTCCTTGGGCCCCTGCACCCACGTGGGAGACCCAGAAGAAGTTCCTGGCTCCTGGCTTCAGATTGGCTCAGCTCTGGCTGTTGCGGCCATTTGGTGAGTGAACCAATGGATGGGATACCTTTCTCTGTCTCTCCCTCTCACTGTCTGTAACTCTATCTCTCAAGTAAATAAATAAATAAAATCTTTAAAAAACAAAAGTCAGGATAAAAGGAAAATACATAAATAAGAACATCCCACAAGTGGTTCAGCCAGATGAACAATAAGCACAGACGCCAACTGGCCTTAAAGCTAAGGAGGTAAGATATACAGTAGCAAGAGAAGACCTCCATGTGTTCAGTGGTTTAAAGTTTGCACTGGAAACAGTGAAAACAGACTGGATCCTGACCACACGGACCCCTGCCCTCCTCCATCACCTTCTCCTCAGGGAGTGTTTTCTCTGAGCCTCGGCTATCTTTCCCACAGCAGATGAGAGTAAAAGGACGACTGTAGGGCTTTCAGGAGATCACAGGAGCATCTCATAAGCTCTAGAATTCTATACAGATGCTATTATATGCTCCAAATCAAGGGAAAAAACTACCACTCTGTGGTACTGTATCATCCTGAACAGTGACAGAGCGAAAGAGATGGAGAAAACAGCTAAGTCTTGTTTTCCAACCCTTGATCTCTTGAATCCCTAACCTGAGCACGGCTCATTTTCTTCAAGTGTGATGTTTGTTTTAATGATTCTATCCGTAACATGAAGCCAGACTGAGAGCAAACTCCCAAAAGCTCTGAAACTCACGAGAGGCTCCTCTGACACGGCTGCACTGTGCCACTGACCAGGACCAGCCTCCTGTGTGTCCCCACCACAGTCATCAGGACCATGTTGTTTGCAATCGTATTTCCCCAGTGCCTGGCACAAAGAGAAGCAATGACAGCGGTTTAAAACACTAGAGTGCTTCTACTATATAAAGATTATACTAATTGCTTAGTGTTTCCTATAAAATTCACCCCACTGGATTCCCTATATTTGTTGTTGTTTACAGAAGAAAAAACTTGGGTCCAGAAAAGTGAACTACCTTGTCCAAAGTTACCAAGATTTTTCAACTTTGTCTGATTTAAAAAGCCACAAGACACTTCTACCCAGCCTTTCTGGATGCAGTAGCTTAACGTGATCTTCCCCTTAGGTGACTCATGGCATGAGGTTCTCAAGGCAGACATAAAACATGTGTTGCAGACCGAGCCACACCTGCACCAACCCTGATGCTTCTGAAAGCTTGTTTGCTTTTCAATAAATCCTTATTAATTAGCTGTGTTTTGTTGTAATTTTTTGCTGCATTTTTTCTTGACTGAAATATGGCCCAGAAACAAAAATGCAGTTTCTCTGCTGGAGCTGTTATTACTGGAGGAATAGAGGAATCTGGAGTATGCAGGAAGATCAAGTCACAGCTTGCAAAGAACCAAGTCCTGCCTCCTGTGTGTCTCCGGGTGTGGCCAGCAGCGGTAGGGGGGTGGAGAGACATATATGAAGGGGGAGGGAAGGCGGAAAGAGGTGGCCCCGGGATCTCCACCTGGCCCTCATCAGCTCAGGGAAAGGGGAGTGTTCCACACCTCCAGTGGTCCAGCCGCTCTGCCGGTGCAGGTCATTCTGACCTCCCACCCTCCCTGCACACTCTATGCCACTGAGCTCATGGTGACTCCCAGTTCAAGTCACCTCAGAGCACCAAAATGTATTTGTATATCCAATTAGGTAACTCAAAAGTGTCTTCTTTTTAGTCTCTTTGGCATTTTCCAACAAATCTACAATTCTTCCCAACTATGGTCTAAAAAAGGAAAGAAAAAAAGAGCCCCCTTCATTGTTTTGAGAGGAAGGGGGTAACTTCTGGCTTATAATCAACATAATCAAAAAAGTAACCCAGTCCTGATACAACTAAGAGATCATAAGGGAAATGTAATAATCCTAAACAGTTAAAATTTTAAGCTGTAACCATCAAAGCTAACTAAATACCTAACCAATCATGATGCTGCTAAGGGAGAGCATTATAAATGTTTTTGAGAGTTGCAGAAGCATCACTGTTGTACACTCTAAACATGCAATTATTACGTTAGTAATATCTCAATAAAACTGCTTAAAAAACAACAGACCTATGGAGGCTTAAACCAGTTTTCTCCCTGTATAGCCCAAACTGACCACTATGGGGAAGGGACAACAGCCAGTATCAAAGAAAAATGAGGGAAGCAGAAAGGAACCCACAGAAGTTATGCCCACAGCCACTCACCCGGGCCCTTTTAGGCCCCCTCGCCTGCCAGGCAGTGGGAGAGGAAAGCTTGGCCCTGGGAAGAGAGAAACAACAGCGGCATCAGCTTCCTGCCAGTGGGAGCACGGAGAAGACGGCACTAGCTTGTCCCAACCTCAACAGACAAAGAGACCCTCGGTGCTCCTGGCTGAGCGTCACTCTCTGGGCTGGAAGCGAAGTGACCTACACACCCTCAGAGATGGAATGAAGTGGGTAAGGCAAGGAGTGGAACGACCTCCTATGCCCAAGCATGCATGTATTTCTTCTATAAACACACACACATACACAAACCAGCAGAGTATACGTCTTCTTGATCTTGAACATACTAATGCTGGATGGTAACAGAGCTAAAAGGTTTTTGACTGAACAATCCTATAAGGGGAGCCAAAACATTCTGGCAGTGACCTTGCTCTGAAGCATTATTCTGCCATGGCATTTTTTATAACTGAAAAATCATGCAGTAGTATCCAAGAGGTATTATTCATAAGCAAATGCAGCCAGTTTCAGTATAAATTATGCATTCATACTGCCATAAACCCAGAGCGCTCCCAGTCAACCTTAACTGGCTGAAGCTGTGTTTAAGCCCGGAGCCTGCTCCAGCGCTCTTCTCCACACCCAGCACTGCATGCTTGACAGTCAACACAGGCTGCCCACTGAGCCATGCACGGGAGGGGGCTCTAAACCAACCACAGCCTGGATCCTTTCTTCCAACCCTCGCCACAAGAACCAAACCTCATGAAAACCAGCACAGCTGCACAGTCTCCACCACAGCCTAGCTCCAGTCTCTTTCCAGCAAGGAACAATTCAGAACCTCCCAGTTCTATCAGTTCATTTTGCACCACTATAATGAAATACCTGCGGCTGAGTAACTTTATGAAGAAAAAGAGGTTTACTGGGGCTGCCGCCATGGCTCACTTGGTTAATCCTCTGCCGGTGGCACCGGCATCCCATATGAGTGCTGGATTCTGTCCCGGTTGCTCCTCTTCCAGTCCAGCTCTCTGCTGTGGCCCGGGAGGGCAGTGGAGGATGGCTCCCAAGTGCTTAGGCCCCTGCACTCACATGGGAGACCAGGAGGAAGCACCTGGCTCCTGGCTTCGGATCAGTGTAGCTCCTGCCGTAGCGGCCATTTGGGGGGTGAACCAATGGGAGGAAGACCTTTCTCTCTGTCTATGTCAAAAAAAAAAAAAAAAAAAAAAAAAAAGAGGTTTACTGAGCTCACAGTTCTGGAGATTCAAGGCCCACATCTGGTGATGGCCCTCTTGTTAGCGGAGCCCAAGGGTGGTACCAGGCGTCACACAGCAAGAGACAGGGAACATGCACGTGTGTGTGCAGCCTTTGGTCTCCCCCTCGTCTCAGAGCCACCAGTGCTCAATCACAGGGACTCCATCCTAACGCACTGATCTAATCCTAATCACTTCCCAACCCACCACCCCCAGAACAAGCACCACTGTTGCACTGTTTCCATCCTCTAAATATTTCACAATGAAGACTAAATTCCAATATATAGACCCTTGGCAACATACTCAAACCTTAACCAAGCCACCAGCCTAGTCGACTGAGCAATCCTGTCAGTTCCGGCCGCAGTCATTCACACGTGGACGCTAAATGGAAGATGTGTAATAGCTAAGAGAATGGGACAGGATGCTGCCTAGGACACCCACGTCTCACCCCTGAGCAGCTGGGCTGAGGCCTGGCTCTTCTCCTAATTCCCACTTTGGGATGGCTCAAGAACTTGGCTCCCTGACACCTGTGCAGGAGACTCTGATAGAATTCCAGGCTCCTGGCTTCAGCCTGCCCCAGGTTTGGCTGTTGCAGGCATTTGGAAAGTAAACCAGCAAATGAGAAATCTGTCTCCCTGTCTCTGCTTTTCAAATACATATTAAAAATGAAAATTACAGAAAAAAGATGAAAAGTCTGGAATCAAAATGGGGTAATTCCCTAATATCCAAATGTTACTATGAGTACACTTCCATTTTAAAGAACAGACAATGGGAAGGTTTTGGTGCAACACTTAAGACACTTGCATCCCATATCTGAATGCCAGGGTTCAAGTCCCAGCTCCACTCCCAATCCTAGCTTCTTGCTAGTGTGTACCCTGGGAAGCAACAAGGGATGGCTCAAGCACTTGGTTCTCTGCCACCCACAGGGAGATCCAAATGGAGTTCCAGGTTCCAGGCTTCAGCCAGCTCCAGCCCCAGCTGTTACGGGCATTTGGGGAGTGAACAAGCAGATAAACACCTGTCTCTTTCTGCTTTTCAAATAAATAAAAACTAAATTTAAAAATCTAAAGAATGAAGAGACCATGCTGTTCTACCTTACTATTGATTACATACAAAATAAAACAATAAAATGCTACTTTCTAATTAGCAATTTAAAGATTCCTTGTTTAATTGCAACATTGGGATTGCATAGGCATTCTTGAACACTGCTTGTGGTCAATCTTCCTACAGAATAAGGTAACTGGTAACAAGGCTGGTGCTGTGGTGTAACAGGTAAAGCCACCGTCTGCAGTGCTGGAATCCCATGTGGGCACCGGTTCGTGTCCCGGCTGCTCCACTTCCAATCCAACTCTCTACTGTGGCCTAGGAGAGCAGTGGAGGATGGCCCAAGTCCTTGGGCCCATGCACCCACGTGGAAAACCCGGAGGAGGCTCTTGGCTTCGGATCAGCACAGTGCCAGCAGTTGCGGCCAATTGAGGAGTGGACCAGTGGATGGAAGACCTCTCTCTCTCTCTCTCTCTCTCTCTCTGCCTCCCCTCTCTCTCTGTGTGTAACTCTGACTTTCAATAAATCTTTTTTAAAAATAAGGTAACAATATGATTCAATATGATTTAAGAGTCTTCAAAATAGGTAACTACTAACAGGAATTTCATTTCTATGTAGCCTAAACAAATAATCAAAAATGAGTTACATAAAAAATATTCATCACAACCAGAAGCTACCTAAATGTCCAAAAATAGGTTTCAGTACCTCTATACAACAACCTAAAATTTTTTGACAAAGATTAATGATAACATAAGCAGAAAGGAAAACCGCATACTGTAAAACTGTATTTTTAGTTTAATTTCACTTATGTTGAACACAAATGGGGGGGAGGAACAAAAATATGGCAACTTCTACATTTTTTCACTTTTATTCAACTTTTACATATTTTCCAAGTTTTCTACAATATTTTAGATACTACTTTTTTTCTTAAAGATTTATTTATTTTATTTGAAAGGCAGAGTTAGAGAGATGCAAAGACAGAGAGAAAGATCTTTCATCCACTGGTTCACTCCCAAAAAGGCCACAATGGCCAGAGCTGGGCCGATCCAAAGCCAGGATCCAGGAGCTTCCTTCAGGTCTCCCATGTGACTGCAAGGCCCCAAGGACTTGGGCCATCTTCCACTGCTTTCCCACGGGCACTAGCAGGGAGCTGGATCAGAAGTGGAGCAGCCAGGACTCGAACCAGCACCCATATCAGATGCTGGCACTACAGTCAGCGACCTTACCTGCTATGCCACAGCGCCAGCCCCAAATACTACTCTTATCAAAATAGACATTATCTCCTAACAAACTGTGACAAAAGAAACCAGACAGAAAAGTATATTCAATGCAAACCAAAGCCACAATGTGATAATCACTTTACACGCACTAAAATGGCTGTAATAAAAAACAGACATCAACAAGTGTCAATGATGTGGAAACCCTGGAGCCCTCACACACTGCTGGTGGGAATGTAAAATGCTGTAGCCACATCAGAAGTCTGACAGCTCCTCAAACAATTAAACATAGCTACCATAATAACCCAACAATTCCATTTCCAATACACGCCCAAGAGAAAGGCATAGATCCACACAAACATCTGCACATGAGTATCCATAGCAACCAAAAAGTGGAAAGAATCCAAATGTCTGTCAACAGATGAACAGATAAACAGTGGAACACAAGCATACATGTGATAGAATAGCTTTGGCCATAAAGAGGGATTAAGTATGACATATGTTGCTTCATGATGAACCTGGAAAACATCATGCTAAGTGAAAGAAGCCAGCTGCAAAAGAGCACACTTTGTATGATTCCATCTGTATGAGATGTCCAGAATGAGTAATAAATCGACAGACAAACAGCAGACTAGTGGTCTACTAGCCCAGGGCTGTAAGGCGAGGCAAGCGGAGGGAGCAGCTGCTTTCAGGGATGGGGTATCTTTGGGGGAAATAATAAAAATGTTCTAAGCTTGCAGCTCCCTTGCTGCGATCTATTGAAAGTCAGCCCTCGACACAAGGGAAAACAAAAAATGTTCTAAGCTTGATCATAGTGGTGGGTTGTGCAACTCTGTGAATATACTAAAAACCACTGAATTATATACTTTAAATGTGTGAATTATAAGGTTGTGAATTTTACCTTTTTAAAAAGAGTATACACGGCCGGCGCTGTGGCTCAACAGGCTAATCCTCCACCTTGCGGCGCTGGCACACCAGGTTCTAGTCCAGTCGGGGCACCGGATTCTGTCCGGGTTGCCCCTCTTCCAGGCCAGCTCTCTGCTATGGCCCTGGAAGGCAGTGGAGGATGGCCCAAGTGCTTGGGCCCTGCATCCCATGGGAGACCAAGAGAAGCTCCTAGCTTCTGGCTTCGGATCAGCACGGTGCGCCAGCCGCGGCAGCCATTGGAGGGTAAACCAATGGCAAAGGAAGACCTTTCTCTCTGTCTCTCTCTCTCTCACTGTCCACTCTGCCTGTCAAAAAAAAAAAAGAGTATACACTTATTGTTTCACATATAATAAAGTTCAAGAACAGATCAAACTAATCAATGGTATCAGGAGATGGGAGTGGTCGCCTTAGGTGGGAGTGAGGAGTTTCTGGAGAGCCAGTAGCTGTCCCGTTTCTTGATATGGGTGACCAGTTACCACTTCAGGGTAACTCACCAAGCTGTGCACCAGTGACTTGTGCTTTTTGTTTTCACTATGCGTGTCATACTTCACTAGAAAGCTTAAAAGAAAAAGTTTACTTAGGAAAAAACACTGAAGTTAATTTAGCCAGACTCTCAGGCCGTACCTCAGCTTATACAGTCTCATTTAGAGACAATTCTAATTACCTGGTTAAGTAACCAGAAGGAGATTAGAAACTGCAAAACGCAGGGGTGAGAAGCAGGGGGTAAGGCTCACAGAGGCGGGGTAAAGCGAGAGAAAGCAGCATGCAGGAGAAGGTGGGGAGCCGCGGGAGCGAGCATCCTCAGAAGCAGAAACAAGAGCTCCAACGACACAGCTATCTCCAGCCCCCACCAAGTCCTACTTAGTCCCACTGGCCCCAAAGGAAAAGCCCATGTTATCACAGAAGAAGAGCTCAGTGGATGATGTCCCTGAGAGTAAAGTGTGTCCAGGACCCTCTCCCTGATCTACTGTGTTCATTATGTGACCAAGCCATCTATCCAGAAAAGAAGTGAAGACTTTAAGGATTTGAGAGCCAAGTAAGTAATTATCTGAAAAGTAGCTTATATATAAAAGACTTCTTCCCCAAAATGCCATACAAACAGGGTATTATATTTGTTCAAAGACCATATAGGCACAACACAATGGCACAGACTAGTGTATCACCCTGGGAAGTACTCTCTTGGGCGACAGAGGCATCAGTGAGTCCAACATTGAAGATGTAAATACCACTCCAAAACAGTCTACAAATCAAGGGGTCGAAACCTAGAGCATACAAGCAGCAAGGTAAGCTGCCGGGGCCAGTGGGTTAAGCCACTACCTATGACCCAGTATCCCATAGGAGTGCAGGTTCGAGTCCCTGCTGCTCCACATTCAATTCAGCACTCTGCTAATGCACCTGGGAAAGCAGCAGAAGATGGCCCAAATGCTTGGCTCTCTGCCACTCACATGGGAGACCCAGAAGAAGCTCCTAGATCCTGGCTTCAGACCCACCCAGCTTCGGCCATTGCAGCCATTTGGGGAGTGAATCAGCAGATGGAAGATCTCTTTCTCCCCCTCCTTCTCTATAACTCTGGCTTTCCAAATAAATAAATATTAAAAATTAAAAATTAAAAAAGCTACCTAATAATTAGGGTGTGAGGCCAGATCCAGAGAAACTTTTGGATACTGGACACAGTGAAGCAGGGAGCAGATCCCAGATACACTTTACTCATTCCTTGGTGATGAAGGGTCTTTGATGACCATCACCCACAGGGCTCCTCCTCTGTAATATTGACCATCATCCTACGGTGGCCTTTTGCAGGACCAACCACACCTCTGTCCCACCAGGATCCCTTTGCTATGTCCCAGACTTGCTCTTAGAGGCCTGGTTGTTGGGCTGGTTCTTACTGCAGGATATTTCCGTCACTCGGGTACCAAGGAACGAATGGTTGATAAATGCCACCATCTTTGAGGCTGGTATTCTTGTATGGAAATCAGAAGCAATACAGGGAACACTGAGGCTCAGTGACCTGTCCAAGATCCCAGCTGCAGCAGGAGCCTGACTAAATACAGAAGTCATGGGTTCAGAGTGCACGGGGAAAGGAGCAGACCCTGAGTCCTCCCAGCACTATCCTCTGATGCTGACGGGGAGCCTCAGAGAGTCAGGTGCAACCTGGCAGGGGCAGGGGCAGGGGCAGTTACAGCAGCCTGACCAGCTGCATCCACCACAGCAGAGCCCCAGGGGTAACTCGCACTTCCTCCCAAGGGTCCAAGATTAAATAGCTATCCTTGCCACTAGAGGGAAAGGCAGCTGCTCTCGCCATCCTCTCGGCCACTGCTACAGCCATGAAATCATGAGCTAGCAGTTATTTTCCGTGAGCTGCTGCTTTCAAAGGAGCTTGTCTTTTCTCCAGCTATCCTAATTTAGTACAACTTCCAAGAAGTAATGACTCTAAAATGAGGCAGACTTACCAAGTGGTCCCTGTACTATTTAAAAGGGACTCTTATTTTAGAGTAAGAGTAAAGAATGCTCCCACTTCACGTATCCATGATCCTTGGGTGCAGCTCTGGTCAGGAAAAGGTTCTTGTTATTACCCTTCGCCAGCTCTAGAGAGCCATGGCCCTCCCCTACAGTTTAACAACAGTGTCTCTCTGCCCCCATCCCTGCTCAAAGTAGAGCAGTTACAGAACTTCGTTCCCCGCCTCTTCATCCGCCCGTGAACATGCACACAGACAGGACCCGTTCCCAGAGGGGCAAGGAAAGTCACAGAATTCAAACTCTGTACAGAAATGCCTGTTTGCTCACCTGTAAAACAGAAAGGATAACACGTGTATCTACCTTATAACATCATAAGAAATAAATAAAATAACCCACCGTGCAGGGCATATGGTAAGCACTCACAGATTAGCTATGTGAAAAAAACCAAGATGGAGACAATTCTGTAGTTACAATGTGCTACTGTTTATCTATCTGAGAGAATTTGACACACATGTACAATGCACACATATTTTATACACCCTCACATATATTTGCTTATATTTAAACAAAGACTAAATCATAAAAACTTAGGAAAAGAACATAGCAATCAGAGATACAGCCATTTTAAAAACTTTAAGGAATTATTTATTTATTTGAAAGGCAGTGTTAGAGAGAGAGACAGAGAGAGATATCTCCCATCTGATATTACACTCCCCAAATGGCCAAAACAGCCAGAGCTGAGCTGATCCAAAGTCAGGTCTCCCACATAGGTGCAGGGGCCCAAACACCTGAGCCTGCTTCTTCTGTTTTCCCAGGCTCATTAGCAGGGAACTAGATGGGAAGTAGAGTAGCCAGGACCTGAACTGGCACCCATATGGAATGCCAGCACTGCAGGAGGCAGCCTGACCTACACCACAGCACCAGCCCCAGAGTCATATTTTTTAACAGCTCCTGTTTTGTGGATTTGACTTCAGGCCATATTTTCTATTTTTTGCATAATTAGGCAACAAAGTTAAATCTTAAAAGGCAAGCTCTCAGAAGCAAATGCAAAAAAAAAAAAAGATTTTATATATCCAACTGGTGAGAAGGCACATTGAGAATTATACCACGTGACTAAAAGACAGTAATTCAAATATACAGTCCTAGTAGGATATACACTATGGACAAAAAAAACCAACCACAAAAACCATAAATCGTAAACATATTCAAACACTGAGACTATTGGTGGTAGCATCAGAATTATTATGCCATGACTTATGAGTACACTGTGGGATAATACAAATGAGAATTTGCATTGTTATTATGAATAGGATTGACAGCATGGGAAAAAAACACAGATGTGAGACCAGTGAGAAGCCCTCCATTGGTATGACTGATCTCTCAAACAAAGTATTCATTTCTTAGAAACTACAAACATCCCTGATGTCCAGGATGGGCTCTCCCTGTGGCCTCTGCACCTAAGAAACCAGGGCTCGTTAAACAGATGACTAAGTCCAGACCTGATGCAAGATGAGACCGGAACACCTTAACTTCCCTGCAGTCTGGTCTGACCTCACAGACTACAAGGACCACATCAAAAGGACCTGGGAGTCAACAAGCCCCACTGGCCAGATGCAATCAGGTTAATAACTGTGGCTGACTACACACGCCAGACATGCTGAACTCAAGACTTCGCCAGGTTACAAAAACTTCATCAGGTTACTACCCATATCTGAAAATCCAGTCATTGTTTTGAAAACTGGAAAATAAAACTGAGAAAAATTCAAGCGGTTATCTACCTATCTGTAACGTTTACTTCAAAGTAAGCATCCATGGATGAGGTCAGAGTCTCAGCAGAAGCACTCCAGCTAAGAAGTGAAGAGAATGCTACAGTTCTAACAGCACCGGGTTCCAACCCCTGATGAACAAATGAACCACTGACAGCCAGCATTGCAGGAGACACAAGCAGACAGCACGGCCCTCCCAGTGCACGCCTACAACTCTACTCACACAAGCAGTTTCACCAAAAAAGGAGGCAGGGGAAAACCTTAAACTTGAATCTCACTGAAGCTCTGCATCTAACCGCCATTCTACAGGAAATACAGGGACAGAGGAGCAGTGTAATGTTAGCTACAGGAATACAATACAAAGACTCTGACTATGGGAAGCTCTACAGCTGTGCTCTTCAAAGGAAGACCCGGGGACAGATCCATGATGAGATAAGTGCAGACACAGTTACAAATTAACAGTAAATTTCTATCTATTGAACGTAATTTTTAATAGAGCTGGTTTTACATGTCTTTTTTATATCACTTTTCTAGTAATTCACTTATATTTTATTTTCAGACTGTCCACAACAGATTGAAAATTTTACAAATTAGTCCTTACATACAAATAATTAGAAAAACACTGCTCTACAGGACAAACATCAGTTCATTCAACAAATAAATTACGAGAGGAAAAAAAAGACAAATTATGAGAGACTTAAAAGTTGACATTGATCCACTGAAACCTGCAGACCTCACCTGACGCCTGACACATACACTGTAAGAGAAACACACACACACACACACACACAGAGGTACGTATAAGTGTATCTGACAGCGAGGGAATGAGCCTCAAGGAAACACGAGCACCGGGGGATATCTGATGATACTGAGGAATTCACGTTGGCTATCCTGAGGTGGATAATGGCAGGAGGGTTTTTAAAGCATTTTCATCTTTCAAAAATAACACTGAAGTATTTATGCATGAAGCACACTTGGAATTTGCTTCCCAGTCTGGGAGAAGAAAGGCAAAGGCCACGATGGAGACACGGCCACTGAAGCTCGCCGATGGGAGCGGGCTCACCACACCAGTCTCTCCTAGGCGTGGATCTGAAATGCTCAGAGAAGAGCTTTCTGTTGTTCTTGTCTAAATATAATTAAGACCCACATGTACCAATAGCAGAGAAGAGTCCCAAGCAAAATGAGAGCCATCCTCTTTCCAAGATTAAGGGGACTCTGGGAAAGAGTAGCTTTGAAAGTGAGCCTTGAAGAATGGGTGTGCAGGAACAAGAGACAAAAAAAGGCAAGACAAGTAGGAAAGTACAAGGCATAAATAAGAGGTGATAAGGTGGTCAGGTGGGCGTGAAATACTGAGAACAGCAACGCCAACTCACTCCTCTGTGCCAGGCACGCCCCATGTATTCCTCAGCTGCTCCTGATAAAATCCCATGAAGGATGCATTAGGACCCCGATATCGCAAAAGAGGATGCATGGCTAAGGGAAGGGAATGTGAACCAGAGTCTCCAACTCTTCAGCTCCTCCCCTGTGCCCCACTGTCTCCTCCCAGAAGGCTGGAAGATGGGACCACTTCAGAGCAAAGCTTAAAAGCCAAACTGAGAAATATACACCACACTTTGTGCAAATTTTCCAAGGGCAACGATATAAGTGCAAGTCAACTTTAAGATGGTTAATCTGGCAGCAATAAAAACTATAGGTTGGAAGAGACAGAGTTTAGAAACAGGGAGAAGAGCTAGAAGGGCACGGCAACAGTGGGCTAGAAGCAGAGGACTAGGGGTTGTGCACAAAGATGCCATCAGGTGCTCTTCACCAAAGTGAGCCCCTCACACTCACCGAACCCCTGTGGAGGGAACACGTCCTCCCGCCCACCTGCTCCCACCACCAATGCCAGCCACATTGCAGTTTGTCAGTCCCACAAATAACGCAATATTCTAGGTTCCCGGAATGAAACACAAAATTCCAGGCGTGGTCTGACAGAAACAGCACTACTCCCAGATCATGACACTTCTTTCAAAGAATAAAAACCTTAAACATTTTTGGTGGCTACATCAGCTCCCGTCAGGGGGAAGTAACACGCCCAGACTTGCTAATGGGCAGCTTATGGTTGGACCCAAAGGCGAGACACAGGATTCTATTCCATTTCAGCTGTTCATTTTAATTAAAGATATTCAATGGCCTGCATTCTGCAACTTGGAGTATACATGCTACATGCTTTGAGACGTTCACAAATCTAATAATATACCTTCCAGGTCATCATCCAGCTCACTGACAAAAACACTGTTGGGAACAGGCCCAAACATGGAAGCTGTAGAATCCCCAGAGAACTACAGGATGGAAATGGAAATGAGGTAGCAAAAAAAAAAAAAAACAAAAAAACAAAAAAAAAAACAAAAAACAACAACAACAACAAAAAAAAAAACCCTAGCAAGGAGTGGCAGGCCAGGCTATCTGATGTCAAGAACTCTAGAGAACCACAAAGGCACAAGTACAGTGCCTGGACCAGGCTGCTGCTTTTCTCTGGGCTTTGTTTACTTTGGGGTAAGGGGAGGGGAACCTCAAGCAGCCAAAGGTTTGGAGCAAGCACCTGCACTATCACCACCCACCATTTCCTGGACATTTACTACATGCGGGTCTCCACACGAAACCCTCACTTCTGCCTTTTCACCTAATGCTCACAAAAACCATGGAAGCTTATAGTCCACCAAATTCCAAAACCCTCATCTTTAAAATGGAATTACAAAATGCCTCTTTCTCAGGGCTACTTACTATGAACATTAAATCATTTTGCAAGTGATCTGGTTCTCCACAAATAAATGGTATTTTCATTATTATGATTATTACTGTTTCTTAAATCTCCTGAAAAATCAGACCACTCTGCCTTGTTCTTAAAAATGACAATACAGGGACTGGCCTTGTGACACAGCAGGTTAAGCCACTGCCTGCAACACGAGCTTCCCATATGAGAATTGGTTCAAGTCCTAGCTGCTCCACTTCCAATCCAGTTGCCTGTCAATGCGCCTGGGAGAGCAGAAGACGGGCCAAGTGTTTGGGACCCAGCACTCACATAGATGGAGCTCCAGATTTCTGGCTTTGGCCTGCCCTAGCCCTGGCCATTGCAGCCATTTGGAGAATGAACCAGCAGATGGAAGATCTCTATCTGGCTCTCTCTTCTCTCCATCTCTATAACTCTCTTTCATACCAATAAATCTGGGGCTGATGCTGTGACTTAGTAGGTTAAGCCTCTGCCTATGGCGCCGGCATTCCATATTGGCACCAGTTCAAATCCTGGCTGCTCCACTTCCAATCCAGATCCCTGCTGATGCACCTGAGAAAGCAGTGAAGATGGCCCAAGTACTTGAGTCCCTGCACCCATGTGGGAGATCCGGAAGAAGCTCCTGGCTCCAGGCTTCAGATCGGCAAACTCCGCCCATTGCAGCCATTTGGAGAGTGAACCAGTGGACAGAAGACCTCCGTCTCTCCCTCTTTCTGTCTATAACTCTGCCTCTCAAATAAATAAATAAATAAACCTTTTCTAAAACTCAATAAATCTTAAAAAAAAAAAAAACGAGGATACCAAGAGTTAAAGTCGAAAGCATCAGTGAGCTGGGTGATACACTTACAAAGCTTCCTTCTAGCAGAAGCAGACACCAACAAAGGCCTCCTGGCCAGTCCCATGAAAACGCCTACAATGCAAACTGTTTGTGGACATTGTTTGCTACCATGAGCTCAACAACTGGGGGGAAGAAGCAACAGATGTTGGGTGACTGGCCAGTTCCTCTAGGAACTGCCACTGTCCCCACTGTGAAACAATGATCTCCACACAGAGAAAGTGCAGGCCAAGATATCCCAATGCGCTCCGCTGTGAAAATGTTGTTTGTGAAACATAAAAGGTCATCTGAGGATCAGCCAGTGAACAATTAATTAACGGAGCAAACAAGAGTATTTTTGAAGGAAGAAGCAAAAAAGAGGGCAGAGCTTTAAATCACTCGGTTTCCAATGATTTCTTTTCCACTACCATATGTAAAAGGGCTTTTTGTGGAAAGTATGAGGTCATTGTTTTCCAGTCTTTACTATAGGAAACAGCTGTGGGGAACTACACAAACAGAGAACACTGCCCCTTTTAGCTCCTCATTGTGACAGTGTATAGATGGGGACAGGAAAAATCCATCAAACCACACGCTGATGACAAAGGTGGCGGAGTCAACCTAAGACCTGCATGCCACACAAAGGAAGAGGGAGAACAGCTCCCTCAGGACAAGCATCTGTACTCTTATTGTCACATCGACCTCCACTAGGAGACAGCTCCATGTCTAGACCAGGTCAGCTCCTTTCCACATGGGTCAACGTCCATAATTCTGTTTGCACGGTACCTGAAGATGATATGTTAAAAAATACAGTTGAAGGGAAAAAGTTTTCCGAGGACTCTTATGGCCAAACACTTTATGACCCGTACAGAGTGAGATTACCCAGCCGCCTCGAGTTTTCTATTGTTCTTCCAGTCTCAATGAGCATCCTCTCCAGACACCCTGGTTCAGAACACCTCAATGTGACTTTCATCTCCTGCTCTCGATTCACTCTCCACACACACATCAAGCTGCCTGACTCACAACTCTGCTTCTGACATACATTTCGCGTATGCTTGAGAGGCAGGGGAAGGGAGGACACAGGGTAGAAAAAGAACAAACTGAATCCAGCCCAATCCGCTTTGGGGCGTGCGGCTCCCCTGCAGTATTACCCAGGCCTCTGCTAATGTGTCCAGCGACAGGGCAGCTCTTCCTATTGTTATAAAACCCTGCGTACTGCGGTCCACGACCCCCTTTTCCAACGTCTTCTCTCCTTTTTCAGAGCTTGAAGCCTAATCACAGTTCTCAGGTGAGGCCCAACGCGGGACACGACAGAACCAGCCCTCACCAGAGCTGCCCTGCTCACAGCCCTTGACTGTGGCCCTTTCTGTTCAGGCTGACCAACACACAGTGCACCTCCTATGCATCAGGCACAGAGATCCAGTGCTAAATATGGCACAATGGCTGCCCACAAGGGACTGTAGGAGACAGCAGTTTAAGAAAATAGAATTTTCTTGCTGCTGAGAGTGAGTTTTTCTGTTTTTAAACAATTCATACAACACGAGGATTACGTTCTCTCCCTGGGAGAGAGTATAAACAAATCCATCCAATCCTTTATCCTTTCGGGGGAACAGCCAGTTCTTTACTTACTCTCCAGGTCTTCTGCGGCTATCAGTGGACTCAGACTTTCTTACTGTAATATTATTATTAGTTTGTTCTGTTGAAAGTTGTTGATTTTATCAGTGACAGGCAGGCATTTGGTAAACATAATTATCTGTCCCAAATAAACTGAAGTTTAATGTTAAAATTCACATAGAATTATTTTGTTTTGTGAAATGTGACACAACAATCCTAAAATCTGGAGAACTTTTAAAGAATTGCATGCAAAAGAAGATCAACCAGCAATAATACAATGTTGTCCCAATCACAGAAATATACCACCAAACCTAAGTATAGAAAACCCTTCTGTGAACAAGCGAGGTAATAACAAGGCCAGGCTAACAATGGTGACACCAGTTATCACCAGCTGAGCACGGATGGTGCACCAGGCCCTCTGCCAAGTTCTTCTCTCTTTTGTTTTCAAAACAGCCTTATTAGGTAGACACACGCTTATCTCCATTTTACAGGCCAGGAAATGAAGCTCAGAGTGTTAAGTGCCCAAGGTCCCAAGGCTGGTATGTGGCATGGCCAGAGGCAGACATCACACAGGCAGGCTGGCTCTCCACCGTGCTCTTAACTGCTCTCCACGCTACACAGGACGGGAGGGCCAACCCTTGAAATAAATCCCCAATTTCAACATGGACTACATTAAACTCCAAACTAAAGTTTTAAGGGTCCATATTTTAGAACATAATGGGGGAAAAATTACAAAAGAATTGAAAAATATAAATCTTCTATCATACACAAAAGTATCAAACTAAAAGAACCACAGACTGAGGGAAATAGCTATATCAAATATATCAAAGGCTTAATAAAGTTGTCACCTTACACTCATGTACTTTAGGAAGAATTATTATAAAATTAAAATAAAACTTCAAAACTTCAGTAGACACCATGACCAAGTGGGATTTATTCCTGGAATGAAAGAAAGGTCAACATACAAAGATCAACATAATACGCCACACATGAACAGGATGAAGGGGCCAAAAACAAAACACATGATCATTTCAACTGAAGCAGAAAAAAAGCACTTGACAAAATTCAACACTCTTTCATGATAAAAACACCCAACGAACTAAGAACAGACACTTGCTCAGCATGGTAAAAGCCATATATGAAGGCTGGCGCCGTGGCTTAACAGGCTAATCCTCCGCCTTGCGGCGCCGGCACACCAGGTTCTAGTCCCGGCTGGGGCGCCGGATTCTATCCTGGTTGCCCCTCTTCCAGGCCAGCTCTCTGCTATGGCCCGGGAGTGCAGTGGAGGATGGCCCAAGTGCTTGGTTCCTGCACCCGCATGGGAGACCAGGAGAAGCACCTGGCTCCTGGCTTTGGATCAGCGAGATGCGCCAGCCGCAGTGGCCATTGGAGGGTGAACCAACGGCAAAAAGGAAGACCTTTCTCTCTGTCTCTCTCTCACTGTCCACTCTGCCTGTCAAAAAAAAAAAAAAAAAAAAGTCATATATGAAAGGTCCACTGCTAACGTCATACTCCATGGTAAAAGATGGAAAGCTTTCCTGTCTCCCAAGAAACAAGACAAGATGCCCACTGTAGCCACTTCAGTTCAACACAGTACTGAAAAATGCTAGCCAGAGCAACTGAGCAAGAAAAAGAAATAAAAGGTATCGAAATTGAAAAGGAAGAAGTGGAATTATCTCTGTTCACAAGTGACACGATCTTGCATGCAGAAAACCCTGAAGATTCCACATAAATCTGTTAAGAGTTAATAAGTGAATTCAGAAAAGTTTTAGGATACAAAGTCCAAACAAGATACACAGGAAGTTCTTATACAGGGATGAACCTTGAAAATATTATGCTAAATTAAATAAGCCAGACACAAAAGGAATTTGTGTACTGTATTGTACAATGCCACTTTTACCTAGAATAAGCAAATTCACAGAGAGCAGACAGGTTACTAGGGACTACAGGGGGCTTACTGTGTCATGTGTACAAAGTTTCTCCAAGTGGACAGTGATGGTGGTAATACAACACTGAATGCGCTTAATGTCACTGGACTATATGCTTACAAATGGTTGAAAGTGCAAATTTTGGGGCTGGCACAGTGGCGCAGTGGGTTAGCACCCTGGCCTGGGGCGCCGGCATTCCATGTGGGCGCCGGTTCGGGGCCCAGCTGCTCCACTTCCCATCCAGCTCTCTGCTGTGGCCTGGGAGGGCAGTACAGGATGGCCTGGGTCCTTGGGCCTCTGCACCCATGTGGGGGACCTGGAGGAAGCTCCTGGCTCCTGGTCGGCGCAGCTCCAGCCATTGTAGCCAATTGGGGAGTGAGCCATCAAATGGAAGACCTCTCTCTCTCTCTCTCTCCCTCTCTGCCTCTCCTTGTGTAACTCTGACTTTCAAATAAATAAAATCTTTTTAAAAAAGTGCAAATTTTATGTTATGTATACTTTACTACAATAAAAAAAACCCAAATCTCTAATAGGTAAATGAGCAAATAACAAACTTAAATTATAAAATTCATTCTACAAATGGTTTTTGAGTTTCAAACATGCCTCACTCACTGGGCATGGTGGGGCAAAGTTTACGTAAAGGGAGAATGTTAATTTTTTCTGATTTCTTGGTTTTGAGAATATGACACCACCCACCAACGATCTTCAAAAGGTACATGAAAGCAGCCGCTGCTGTGGCATAGCAGGTAAAGCCACCAAGTGCAGTGCCGACATCCCATATGGGCGCAGGTTCAAGTTCTGGCTGCTCCTCTTCTGATCCAGCTCTCTGCTATGCTCTGGGAAAGCAGAAGACAGTCCAAGTCCTTGGGCCCCTGCACCTGCATGGGAGACCCAGAAGATCCTGATTCCTGGCTTCGGATCAGCTCAGTTCTGGTGGGTAATTGCAACCATTTGGGGCGTGAATCAGTGGATGGAAGACCTCTCTCTGCCTTTCAAATAAATAAATAAATAAATCTTTACCCAAAAAAAAGTTTATGGAAAAACAATTAAAAGAGAAGTTTATTTTGGTGCAAAAAAAAATTTGAAATCCATGCAGCTATTTCACAGTCCATTTTCCATAAACTTTGTTTGCAAAAAAAAAAAATAAGAACTCAAAAAAATGAGTAAGTTTTTGATGCTCTGAAGACATGTCTGGAAATTTATCTTTAAAAAACAAGGGCCAGTGCTGTGGCGTAGTAGGTAAAGCCTCTGCCTGCAGTGCTGGCATCCCATACGAGCACCAGTTTGAGTCCTGGCTGCTCCACTTCCAATCCAGCTCTCTGCTATGGCCTGGGAAAGCAGCAGAAGATGGCCCAAATCCTTGGGCCTCTGCACCCACGTGGGAGACCTGGAAAAAGCTCCAGGCTTCGAATTGGCCTAGCTCTGGCTGTTGTGGCCATTTGGGGAGTGAACCAGCGGATGGAAGACTTATCTCTCTCTCTCTCCGCCTCTGCTTCTCTATAACTCTACCTTTCAAATAAATACAATAAATCTTAAAAATAAATAAATAAGAACAGCTGTGAACAAAACACGTTCATTGTAACAAAAAAGGGCAGGGAGGAAAGTGCCCAACAAGAGGACTGGGTAAGTAAATTACCATTGGCAGTGTGACGATACCATACTAAACGTTAAACACGACCAGAAATGCTACTTAGAAACACTGAACTAAAACTGCTTCAGTCTCACCAGGATGATGGCAGCTGTGTAACACGTCTACATACGTGGCCAAGAAGCACTCAGATTTACTTGGCTGGCACTGTGGAGCAATGTGCTCAGTGAAGAAAGAGCACAGATGTTGTTATCACTCCGCATGGAGTTCCAAGTTGGAGCTCTGTCCTGCACTTGTGGAAAGAATCCAACTGGGTCAAGTGGGAGTAACACACGACCTGCTGGCTTATGATGCTGGTTGTACAGGGTTTTTTTTTTTTTACATTAGAATTGGAGTTTTATAACAAATACAAATCTCTAACCTAAACTACCAAATATCTCCTCTGCTCATGAAGTTCCACTGGACACACAGCATGTCTAAAACAGAATGCATATAATCTATAAAACGTGCCAAGCTGTCTCCTTTTCCCAAATGCAACCAAAGAGGTTAAGATGTCATGTCTACTTGTCCTCCCCAAACCTGTTCTTTCTCTGCCCCTCTCTCATCATCACCCCAGCCATTCTTAGTGCCCCAGCTCCTGAGGGAACATTCTTTTAAAAAGAAAAGAAAGACACAATGGTACCATAAGCCTGTCTAAAATGCTGGGTGCTACCCTCGCTGATGCTGTTCTGACACAGCACCCAGAGACTTCCAGACCCTGCCCCGCCCAGGCCCTCACTCAGGGAGCTTCCTTCCCCATGCGCCGCCCTGGCCCCAACCACTACGCTGCCTTCTGTACAGGCACGCTGGACCTTGAGATTTTCGGAATGAACCAGGCTGTGTGAGGTCCCCAGCCTTCACACTGGATGGGTTTTCTGCCCTGGAAAGAGCACTGCCACTTAGAAGATTCCTAGCAAACACCCCCATTGTCCCTCGGCTACTGCCCCGCTGGGCCTGCACAGCACTTCTGTACATAACTCTCTCACAGCACTCTTCCTCCCCTACTGCAGTTACTTCTTTAGCCACCGTCTTCCCTTCTAGACCAGAAGTCCTCGAGGGCATGGACTACCATACTCACCTTCATAGCCCAGTGACTCGAAACGCAGGACCAGTGCAGGAAACCTGTGGACTTTATAAATCCATGTCCTATCTACAAAACACCAACCTGAAGCTGATTCTTAACAGGTGTAAGCTACCTTTCTGCAGCTCTACATTGTACTCCAAGCTAAGAGAAGGTGGTCAAACCACAACAGAAACCAGGTCTCACCTGCCTTCCCAGTTGTCCTGTCTCTCCACTGACCCTCCAGCAGGTCCTCTCTCTTCTCCAATCCTCTCATTTGTAGCTTCCCTCAAGGGCCCGGCCCTGGGCTCCTGACCTATACACTGAATATGCTGCTGGCTTTAATTACCACCTCTATGCAGCCGAATCCAAGTCTACACAGCTGGCCCTAAATCACACCATCTTTCCAAATGCGTAGTGAGACGCCCCCTCTTAGTGGGGGAGAGGAGGTGTCACAGCCCATGACTCCCAACTCCACATGTTCAAATTAAATGATCTTCTCTGCCCTTCATGTTCCACAAACCACTTCCCCTTTAAAACGACCAAACTCCTGCTGGGCAGCCCCGTCTTCACCACCTCAACGCTGGCGTTCCTTTACCTCTCACCTCTTGGAATCTAAGTCAGTCTCTTGGCTCCACCTCGTCCTTCCCTCACCCTGTCCTCTCCCTGTATTTACCTTCTCCTCCACCTGACTCGTTCCAGCTCACCATCGGACCCACTTTCCTAAAACATCGTGTTCATTAAATCGGTCCCTGCACAACTCGGGAAGTCTTGACGAAACCACTGCTGACCGCAGCCTCAGGGCTCAGCTGTGGCAGACTTTCAGAGCCACCCACGATCTGCCCCTTGCCTCTCCCCTGGCACCTACATTTTCCTATTTGCTCCCAGGCAGGGGTTCCCAGCTGTCCCTCTCTGCTGCCCAGGGACATTTGGCACCACTTGGAGACATTTTTGATTCTCATGATTTGGGTGGGGAGAGGGGAGAACCACTAAACCAGGGATTCCACTAAAAACCCTACAATACCAGGGCAGCTCCCCACAACAATGATCTGGCCCAAACAGTGCCAAGGTTGAGAATCCCTGCTCCAAACTGCCACGCTGACCCAAAACCATGCCTCCCTACACCTATGCTCAGGATATTTCCCGGGCAACAGGGGAACCTCCCCTTAGCCACCCATGTCCTATTTACCCTCAAACCGTATCTCAAGTCTACATCCCATGGCTTCAACTACCACGTGTAGGCTGCTGAGCCCCAAATGTTTATCTCCAGCCAGTATCCATTTTCTGAGCACCACTGCCTCATCCTGCCGCCTACTAGTCATCTTGAAAGTGTCCTGTCCAATACATCGGAACCCAAACTCCTGCTCCCCCAAAACAGCTTCTCCTCAAATAAGCACAGAGCACCAACCACCCAGATTCTCAGGACAAACAGCTGTGAGTTATTCTTGAGGCCCCCCTGGCCTCAGTGCCTTCCCCTGAATCAACCTGTGAGAAAGTCCTGCCAAGAGTCTGCCTCCAGACACGTCTCAAATCTGTCCATGTCATCAGCTCCACGCGGCTCCACTTTTACCTGGTCCATCACAAAGCCAAACTGCACTCCCATCTTCCATCCTTTCCACTTTTCAGCACCCACTGCACATTTGACTAAGATCATGCCAGAACTCTACTTAAATCCTGCAACCTACACCCCTTCCCTCGGCCTTCAGGGCACCATGTGACCCGGCCTGGGTCCACCTGGCCCCTGCCTTGCTTCCCACCCTCATCCATCCCACACTCCTCCAGGCTCTGTAAGCCACAAACAGGCCTGGCAGACTTCCAAGGGCATCCCAGCTCTGCGACTAGAGCCTGCCGCTTACCTCTCATTGCCCCTACCTGGTCACGCCCACTTTCCTCTCTCACATGGCTTTGCCTTCTGGGTCCTCTCAATGTCTAGTTTCGTGTTTACCAGTGTGTGTGGGTTACTCTGTGACAATAAAAGCCCAACGATGAGAGGGCCCCTGGTGTGTTCACGACCTCGCTGGTTTCCACTACAGACACGGGGACTGGCACAGTGCACGGCAGGGGGTTGGGAACAGAAGCGGACTTGCTGACAGTGAATGAGAGGATGCGTGGACGCGTCTTCTACTCACAGCTCAGCTCGCTATCCCAGCCTTCTCTGAACTCCCACCCGACTCACTGCTCTGCTGGCCCGTGCAGTTTAACGCTGCTTCTCTCTAAGCAGGTGAGTTCTGAGGCCAAGAGCCTTGCGCTGTGAGCCTCACACGCAGTCCTCAATCCCCACCCGCTCACCTAAAGTATCCCCTTTACAATGCCAGCTGCTATGTTTTGAACGTGGCCCCCAAGGTTCATGTTTTGGAAATGTAATCGTCAAAGCAATTAGGTTTGAGAGGTGCTCACTTCAGAGGTGGGCTCCATTCCTGAGGGAGGGGATTCGCTGTTGCAGGAGTGGGTTCCTGATAAAGCGAGTCTGCCCCCTTGTTTTCTCGCCCTTCCCTCCCATGCAAACAGAAGCTCTCTTACCCTTCTGCCTCCTGCCCTGGGATGAGGCAGCAGGAAGACCCTCACCAGGTGTGAGCCCTCGACACTGGCCTCACCAGCCTCCAAAATGGCAGGAAATAGATGCCTCTTCTTCATCAATCACCCGGTCTCTGTACTCGGGTACAGCAGCAGACAGCACGGGGAAGCATCAGCAAACTGGCAGTTCTATAATTGTCCTGTGTGTGTGTGTGGTTTTTTTTTTGTTTTTTGACAGGCAGAGTTAGACAGTGAAAGAGAGAGACAAAGGTCTTCCTTCCATTGGTTCACCCCCCAAATGGCGGCCATGGCCAGCGCGCTACACCGATCCGAAGCCAAGAGCCAGGTGCTTCCTCCTGGTCTCCCATGGGGTGCAGGGCCCAAGCACGTGGGCCATCCTCCACTGCCTTCCCGGGCCACAGCAGAGAGCTGGACTGGAAAAGGAGCAACCGGGACAGAATCCGGCGCCCCAACCGATACTAGAACCCGGGGTGCCAGTGCCGCAGGCAGAGGATTAGCCTAGTGAGCCGCGGCGCCAGCCCCTGTGTGTTTAATTCCTTAAATAGTTCTTTTGGAAGATTTCTTACCATTCTTAAGAGTCACATTAACCAAACTTGATAAGAAGCTACATACAACCGTTCAAAGTCGACTGGAGAGAGATCCACGTTTTATACACGCATTCAAGCACTGAAAGGACTGTGTTTTAAGGAAGACGTCCCGAAGTACTTAAGCCTAAGGAGCCATGGCAGACACACAGAGCCATATGCAGACAGCCTTACTTTCACTATGATACAGAGCCACAATCTCAGAGGGAAACAGTGCTACACGTTTCAGCACGTCCGTGCTGTCTGCTTAACCTCTACGCTGCCGGTGCTTACACTGACAGAGCGGATGGCGAGGGGAAGCCAGGATGCGGATTCTGCTCCCGCAGCCTCCAGCCAGCAGGCGGGCCTCCGTTCCCCCAGCCAGGAAAGCCGGGCCTCCTCACATCACATCCAGTTCTGCCACGCCCAGGACCTCATGATCCTATTGCCTTCCTTCTGCACAGAGTTGGGGCACTACTAGAACTCAAGGACAGCGTTTGGCACAAGGCAACTGACAGGAAGAGAAGGACTTTCTATTTTATGCCTATACAATGTCTTTTTTTTTCCTCTTATTTCAAATAAACTCAAGGGATGGCCCCAAAGTCAGAGTACTCTGTGGGAAACCATGTGAAACATACACATACTCAGGAGCATCAAGTCTACAGCTTCCCGTCCAAGCTCCATGAAAAAGTAGGGGGTGAAACTCAGCACGAGCAATCCCCGGCTGCTGGGTGCCTGCCCCCACTCCTCCACACGTGTGCACTCCCTCTGAAACCTGAGAACCCCCGCTAATAAACAAGCACCACCAGGCACCACAGCTTCAGGGGAAGAAATACGGTAGGGCAACTTCTCTTCATCAATGACTTCCTGGTTTACTGCAGATTTGGAAGGAGTCACGGGGGTTCTTTCATCAGTAGATCACCCTGTCTGGGGAGGACAGCTTGAAAACTGCTGCTGTAAAACTTATCTTTCTTACTCCAAAGAGCACCACTCATCTTTGTCCTTGCTCTAACAGAGTACTAGAAATCAGAAAGCATGTGTAAGAACCCGGCGCACCCACGCGCCTATTAAGTAAAGTTAAGGCAATAAGCGGATTCCCCTTAAATAAGCACACGGAGTATTCAGGTTTCAAAATGATTTATTCACTCTCACTGTTTGACTAAGAAAGTGACGTAAGGAGCCTTCCACTGAAGTCCAAGTTTTAACCTTGTGCAGCTGCAAACACAGAGAGAAGTAACCAGGTGATCTTTCTACAGACTGGGAAATTCACGCCGAGGCTCGACACATTCCTCTCAGCCTTTCTCAAGCCGGATAACCCCTCCCTGAGGGGCTGTGCTGCACGTAGTAGGACACTGAGCAACATCCCAGGAATCTGTCCAGCAGATGCCAGCAGCACCCCCCCACCCCACTATGACCACAAGCGTCCAGTCCCGGGTTGGGAGGGAAGCAAGAGCAGCCATAAGAGCAGAAGGAAAATACCTGTGAGAGAGAAAAGGGCCCAGGTGGCCCGACCTTGATGTATTCTGGGAACTAAAAACCCAACGTCGGCCACCACCTGGCCCACCCCAAGCCAAGAACCTGTTTACCTGGTGACCTCCACGAGTTCACATCAATGAGGCTGGAAAGCAAGAATTCTAACTGAAACACCTGGACAGAGAAGCATGGGGAAGAAAGTTTAAGCCCATAAAAGCACACGCAAAGACACGGTAAGCGCTTTTCTGGACCTCTACGATGGCAAACTGGTCTTGTCTGCTCTGCCAACTCCAACCAGCAGGTAACGGCTGCCTGGAGCCCACGAGTGAGTAGGGCTCTGGTGCTGAATGTAAGCTCTCTGGACGTGAGGAGTGATGGAATCAAACAGCGAGGCCTGCCACAAACAGGTGTGGGGCACCGGGGGCCAGGTATGCCTCACACCCAGCGTCTCAGTGCTCAGCTTTCTGTATGCTCAAAATAAAACCCAGCACGGCTGGCTGTAATAAGACATTTTACAAAAATAAACAGTCATGCCTTCACAGAGCCACTAAGCTTATCTAATTGAAAGAAGGAAAGAAAAAAAAAAATCTGATGGCACTGCCCTACTTAAACATCAGCTCTGGATTCTCAACTTCCAGGGGATTCAAGTCCAAACCAGCACAGCCCAGAAAGCGCTGCAGAGTCCACTCACAACAGGCTCCCTGCGTCCCCACAGCTCTCACGGTGTGCTCAGCCGCGGATGCCTGTGTTCCCACCCCTTCCTTGTCCACCTGTCTGCAATGCTCTACGTGCTCCTGGGAGCCTGCGGGTCACATAGGGTCCATGGGCCAGCTGCCTCCTGGGAGCTTCTTAGCAGTGAACGATCCAGCCCCCTCCTCCTCTACCAAATCCCAACATGCTTTGTAACAAGATCCCCGCGGGAGTTCCATGCATGTTAAATGTGGGGGAAGTGCTGAGGGAGCCTGCCTGGGCCCACTAAAGGCAGTTCTTAGTAGGCACACGGCGCCTGCCCCGAATGAAAGCGCCTGGCCCGTGGTGAGTGGGCACCCTGGTGGGCTGCCTGAGAGGAGCCCTTCCTCTGCCCATCTCCTCTATCAGAGCAGGAAATCCCAAGCACCAGCCTCCGCCACGGCAGCCAACTGACATGGCTGTAATGTCAACGAGATGGCAGCAGAAGCCTGCTGAGGGGGCTTCTGGAAGAACTCATTTTCCTAATGATTTCCTGCCTTTCCTGGGCTGAGTGTCCGGGTGCCACAGCTGCCATCATCAGGCAACCGTGAGGTGACAAACATGAGAACAGAACACCAATCACAGCTTAGGGTAGCAGGCTGGGAACACAAAGGGTCTGGGTCCTTGGGGGGCCGTCAAGCCACTGCACCCACCTTAGAGCCTACCCTCTGAGCTAATTCAACATTCTTACTGCTTAGGGCAATCCCCATCTTCAGGGATTTTTCTTTCTTGCACCAAATGCATTCCTAGCTGACTGAGTAAACAAAGGGGAGGTGAATGAATGAATGCACAGTGAAATCAGGTTCAGAAGATCCCATTTTTTAAAAAAACAGGAGCCTCTTAGAATCTGCTCGACTTTGCCAAAGGATGCCTATAAATCAGTCTCCGCACTTCTGGAATTATTGACCCACTTCTGTTCAAGGCTTAATGGACGAAAAAGTGAGCACAGCCTCATACAAAGCAGTGGCGATGACCTCTAAGAATCTGTCCAACGTGGCCAAAGGATGCCTATCCATCAGGCTCTGCACGTCTAGAATTATGAGCCCATTCCGGTTCACAGCTTAGTGGATAAAGAAATGAGAATAACTTCACAAAAGCAATGGAAATGTTTATAGAAAGATGCTGTGGGAATGCACTTCTGCGTGTTGGAAAAGAACAGAAAACCAAACTGAAACACTCCGCTCTAACCTCGAAAAGCCTGCACTTGGCACCATGGCTTCCAGGCAGCTACAGGCAAAGACTTTCTAAAGAGATGCACAACAGTCAGCTGCCATGCTTCCCCACTTTCTTACTGGGAAACCTCCCTCTCCGTCAAGTATTTCCATTCCAGCTTCAAGATCAAACAGCAACCGTTCTTTTTCTTTGTGAGAAAACCAGAGTTCAGCAACACAAAAAGATACAAACAAAATCTAAGCAAAAAGAACTAAAAGGGGAGGAACGCAGGCTGGCAGGGTCGGAGGTTCCTGACCGACAGAGCAGAACCTCAACCAAGTGCAGACTCCGCCGCGGCGCATCACCATTTTACCTTTTAATCAAATCTTCTCCTTAAACAAATGTAGTTTCAAAAACAACCTGACAGCACCCATGGGAGACCAGTTCAACTTGCCACAGATAGCAGACAAATGAAAAAACAAACCCAATGAAAGCAGAACCTTATTAAATTCCAGCTCTGCAGCTTGCCAAAGCCTCTCAACTTGAAACTTGCTTTTTTTTTTCTTCTTAATATTAAACAAGGGAGAGAGGAAGGGATAGGGAGAAAAAGCAGGAGGTGTTGAAAACAGGCTCCCATCAAGCCGAGGCCTTCTCTTGGCACTATCGGGACAAAAAGAAAACGGTAGAGGCATTAATTTCTCCTTTTGGGATTTCATTCTGTTTCCTACCGCATGCATGGCTCACCTAAAAGCATCCCTTCTGCTATCTCAAACCACCTTTCCCTTCTGCTTGGAATAACAGCCCAGCTCCCTAGTGCACGGTCTGACCACGGGCTCCCAATGGCTCTCTCTCATCACACCTGCAGCTGCACCAGCAAACAGCAAAGGAGAGCCCAGGGCTATGGCTCCCGCCCAGGGCCACAGCTCCCGCTGTGAGTAGCCGCCAGCACAATGATTGCGTCACCAGGTGTTACCTTCCTCGAACCTGTAGCTGCTGCTGGTTCCTGAACTTACCAAGGCGTTTAAGCGTAAACACTCAGAACAGCAAACCCACCCGGCTGCAACATTTTACCTATTAGGTCCAACCCCATAAAAGGACCCCAGCTGTTGGGTCCGAAACGGGTGGTTTCCTGGTGTCCAACGCGCCCGCATCGACTTGCGAGGCAGACCACCAACGATGCAAAGACTGGCACAGAAAGGCTGCGCGACTCGCCCAGGGCAGCGCCAGGCTCTGAAACCAGGCTCCGCACTCCCACCCCCACCCCGCAAGAATGCAAGTTCCATGCGGGCAGGCGGTCATGTCCACGGCAACATCCCTTCTCCACGCCCAGCACAGGGCCTGGCGTGCTCGATACAGACACGGTGGGTGAATGAATGAATGCATGCATGCCCCTAACAACCCACGGGACCGGTCCCGGCCTCTGCCTCGGGGCAGAACTCCAGGAGGAGGCAGGGAAGTCGGCTCGGCGGCCCCCCACCACCACCACCACCACCACCGCCGCCGCCGGGACCCCGAGAGCAGCCCCCCGCCCGCCCCGGGGACGCGGCGCCGCGCGCGCTCACCTTGAAGTCGCGGCTGTGCTGCGGCGTGTACTCCAAGGTCCAGAGGGCCCGCACCAGGTGAGCCAGCTGCTCGGTGACCTCGCCCTGGCCCTGCGCACCGCGGCCCGCCGGCTGCTCGGGGTCGGGCGAGGGCTCCGGCCGGCCCGCCCGGTACTGGCCCAGGGCCAGGTACTCGGCGAAGAGCTCGGTGTTGCTCAGGCACTGCAGCGTGGCGTTCATGAAGCACGTGTTGCCGTGGTTGCGGAGCCCCGCCACGCCGGGCACCGGCTCCGAGGCGCAGGCGGGCGGCGCGGGCGAGGCGGGCGGCGGCGGGCACGGCGGCGGCGTGGGCGCGGCGGCCGGCCCCGGCGGGAAGCAGCTGCGGAGGCCGCCGCGGTCCGGGGCGGCGCCCTCGGAGCTAAGGTGCGAGAGCGTGGACAGCGTCTTGAGGACGCGGCTCATGAAGCTGCCCACCGAGCGCGCCGAGGAGGGCGCGGCCGGCCCGGGGCCCCCCGCGCTGCCGCCGCCGCCGCCGCCGCTGCTGCCGCCGCCCGCGCGGCCGCTCCGGAACAGCCGCTTGCTGAAGGAGCGCTTCTCCTTCCCGCCCGCCGCCGCGGCCGGCGGCCCGGGCCCGGGCGCCGTTACCTTGGACATGGCGGCGGCCGCCGACGCTCATCACCGCGTCCGTCCGCCCGGCCCGCGGCCCCGCCACGGCCGCCGCTGCATCCCGCCGCGCCGCGCCTCGCCCGGCCGAGGTGGGGTCGGGGGTGCTCGACGCCCCACACACCTCACAGCACCGCCGAGCCAGCCAGCGAGCGAGCCAGCCGCAGCCGGCGGGCGGGCGCGCGCGCGGTCGGCCCAGCTGGGCCGCTCACGTGACCGCCTCCTGGCGCCGCCCGCCCGGCGCTGAAGCGCCGTGGCCGCCATGTTGACTGTGGGAACGAGGGCTCCTCTCCGGCTGGAAGCGATGACTCGAGGCTCCAGGTACGGTCCCGCTGCGTGAAGCCAGAGGGAGGCCATGTCTAGTGTGGGCACGGTCCGGGCTTGAAGGAGAGCAGTCGTGGGCTTGCGCCCGGTGTTGGGCTCCCAGGGTGGGTCCCCGTGTTTGCAGATCAGATGGCCGCCATCTAGGGGGACGTGCGGGAATCAGGATGCCGTCCCTTACCAGACCGAGAAAGACCTGGTGGACATGACCGGTGCTGGGCGAGTTAGCCCCCCCGCCTGGCTCCCTAGGCACATTGCAGACGCCTTACTACCCGCGCGCCACCCCAGCACCTTCACAGAGCCAGACAGACCGGGGGGCGCGGGGAGGCCAGGGAGGGGAGGCGGTTTCTTCCAGACTGCACCTTAGGGTCTCGGCAAAACGGTGATAATCAGAATTACCTTTCTTTAACGGCCAGCCTTGAAAACCTCAGGGAGTTCTCCATTCATTCATTCATTCATTCAATCAAAAGTTAACTTGAGCACCTGCTGGGTGCCAAGCACTGTAGTAGACGCTGGGGATCCATCGGAGAATGAAACTGGCATTGGTTGCTGCGCTCCTGCAGCTTATGTTCTTAGTGGTTGCTTATAGTAGCTTTCATGTCCCACACCTCATGCCAAGCAGAAAATAGCTTCTTTCATCTTCAATGCCTTTGAGATGGGGGAAGTTCTTATCTGATCAGAAGTTCCATTCAAAGCCCCTAGACATGACCTCTAAGCCAAAGGTCACAGACATTACGGGAACCAGCTAGGTCCCAAGTGTGAAGAATCAAGCATCATATTGATCTACTCACACTTCTAGTAACTTGGCTCTCGGTGGTGGGGAGAATTTAAGGAATGATAGGAACCGTGGCAAGCTGCGAGGTAACATCCTTCTAAAGGGGTGGCTGCCACTCAGCTCAGTCGGTTGTTCCCATGCAGGAATGAGGGCTCGGCACTGCCAGATCATCTGATTTTTTTTAAAAGGAAGGTGAAATCCTATTTTTAAATGTTCGTTCTGTTAAGAAAGAAAAGATATTATGGAGTGGGGTGCGGGGAGCGTATCTGTGGGCTGCTTTCAGCCCCCAGCCACTGGTGTGTGATCTTTCTGTGTGCTCTGTTGGCTGGCAGGGCTGACGTGGGCGCTGGCTTCTGCAGAAGGCAGAGATGAGGGTAAGAAGTCCTTTGACTTTTCACAACACGAAGGCCACCTTACAACTGTATTTCCAAGTCAAAGACTTCAGCCTCTGGCCTCCCACTGCATAGTAACGGGGCCCTTAGGGTGTCCACCAGGTACCACCAGGGTACTCTGCATGAGCCCAAACCACCTGCGGTCCCGCCTCCCATTCATCACTGCACCTTGAGGCCCTCAACCTTTGCAGACCTGTTTGCTGCTCCAGGTGGCCTGATCCAGGCACAAGGGCCTTTGCCATGAACACCTTTCCTTGAACTTCTTCCCTTAGCTAACTTCTCCTCCTCATCCTTCAATGTCTGTCACCTTAGGATGTCTGCAGGCTGCCCGGGCACCTTTCGGTCATGTGGCTGACAGCATATTGGAATTCAGCTACGTCTGTCACCTTGACTACCATGTAGGCTTCAACCCAGCCCAGACCCTTCTTACTCGGTATCATATCCCCAGTAGGGCACCCATCATATAACAGATTGACTATTTGGCACCTATATAGCCAAACAACATCTGAATTCTTTGGTGGGACATATAAGAACCCCCTTGTCAGAAGTCTGGCTCCTTCTGCCAGGGTTGTGGGTCCCCAGGGGACCCCGAAGCCATCTGATCCCAGCCTGTCCAAAAAAGACTTGCAAGAGTCCCTAGTTAGAGCACTCAGGTGGTTATTCCCAAACAACCTTCTGTAATAGATCTTCCACTCCTAGCTGTACCTACCCTTTACTTCCAGGCTAGGAAAACACAAATCAGAAATAACAGTAATTTGCATTTTCACCAGTGAGTTACCTGCTCATGTCGCCTATTTTCCTTGTTTGTCTATCCCTTTTATACACATCGGCTAATGCAAGTACTTAAGCTATAGCACTCCATTGGGCGACTTGCCTTTCAACCATGCGTATGGTGTTTTCCTATCATATAGAGAATTTTAATTATTTCACACATTCCAATGGATCTTTTCCCATAATGGTTTATGTAAAGGAAGACAGCCTTCCCCACGCCAAGATCCAAAGAATATGCAACTGTCTGCTCACTTAGTGCTGTTGTGGGGAGTTTGCCTTACTTTTCGTGTTGTCTCCTTCTGAAATTTACTTCTGTAGGAGAACGGAGGAGGGGATCCACTGTAGTTAGTACCATTTGCCTTGGCAAAAACTCGTGTGTAGCTTGGTCTCCATGAGGCAGGAGATGAGGTCAAATGGCAGGTGTTTGGATCATGGGGGCAGAGCCTGCATGGTGGGTTAATGCCTTTCTCTTGTGAGTTCGCTCTCTCACGGTGCTGGATTACTTCCCTGGAAGGCAGGTTGTTCTAAAGCAAGTTCAGCTTCCTCATCTTTCTGTTCTGCACTTCCTGCTTCCCCCTTCCCCTTCTGCCATGAGTTGCAGCAGTGTGAAGCCGGCACCAGCTGCAGCTGCCAGAATTTGGACATTCCAGCCTTTGGGACCATGATCCAAAACAAACCTCTTTAAAAGTGGATCAGTCCCAGGAATTAAATTCTGTTAGAGCAACAGAACACAGAGTAAGACAGGACCTTGCCTTTTCTATCCTATGTGGCTGATTGTCTCAACCCTGAAAGACTCTAGAATTTTCCCTAGCTTGAAAACAGCACTTTATCTTCTACTCAACTCCGTGGCATTTAGAGATTTTTCTATTTAAAAAAAAAAAAAATCTGTTCCATCCCACTGGTATGTCTCTATGTTCCAGGAATAGTATAAGTTTTGAGTATATTGGAACGTTTGGGGCAATACTTCCTAGTATTTTATTAGCTATTTGTTGACTTGTTTTTTCAAGTGTATCTAATACCTTGAGAAAGAAGCGTGATTCTATATAGATTAGGGAAAATTGACAGTGTCACAATATTCAACTTCTTATCTGAGAATAATATTTTTTTAAAGATTTATTTGTTTGAAGGGCTGAGTTACAGAGAGGCAGAGGCAGAGAGACAGAGACAGAGAGAGATCTTCCATCCGCTGATTCATTCCTCTAATGGCCACTGTAAATGGCCAGGGCTGATCTGTAGCCAGGAGCCAGGAGCTTTTTCTGGGTCTCCCATGTAGGTACAGGAGCCCAAGGACTTGGGCCATCTTCTGCTGCTTTTCCAAGCACATTAGCAGGGAGCTGGATTGGAAGTGGAGCAGCTGGGACTCAAACTGGCACACATATGGGATGCCAGCATTGCAGGCAGAGGCTTTACCCACTGTGCCACAGCACCAGCCCCTGTATTTCTTTTTAAATTATACAAAGAGTTTTTAAAGTGATTTCTTAAATGAATTTGAGAGGGAGAGGGAGAGAGAGACAAAATGTATATGTATGTGTGTATGCTCTCCCATCTGCTGATTCACTCCTCAAATGCCCACAACAGCCAGTGCTGAACCAGGCCAAAGCCAGGAGCCAGGAACTCCATCTGGGTCTCCCATTAGGATGGCAGAGATCCCAAGTCCTGGAGCCATAAATGTGCTGCTTTCCCAAGGTGCACATTAGCAGGAAGCTAGAACTGGGACTCAAACCCAGGCACTGTGACAATGGTTGCAGGTGTCCCCACAATATCCTAACTGCAGTGTCGAACACCTGTCCCTATCCTGGAATTTGACAGTTCCTTCAGAGTACTGTAGCTTCCTCCCATGAGTCTGTGTGATAAGTTTATTTCTACTTGTTGCTATTATGAATGAGGTGTTTTCACACCATTACATTTTCTGTTGTTTGTTTATCAGATAAAGCTATATTTGCAACCAGCCACCATGATGTACTTTAGTTCTTTCTCATATAATTTCAGTCCATTTTCCTGGGTTTTCCAGGAATTCGTATCAGTGCGTGAGATAATAACCTTGCCTCTTCCTTTTCACTGTTTTGTGCCTTGATTTTCTCTTGTCTAATTGCCCTTCCAGAATTCTGTTAGTCATTAGACTAGGAAGGCCTGCATTGTTTTTGACATTAACAGCAATGCTGCTAGTGCCTCCCCATTAAGCACGAGGCTCTCTTTTGGTTTGCGATATATATTATTGATTGCATTAGAGTGGTGTCCATTTATTCCGACTTCAGAAAGAGTTGTGAGAACCGGATCTTGAATTTTATCAAATGACTTCTGGGCATCCACCGAGATGAGCGTCTGCTTTTCTCTCCTTGGACCTGCGTGCTCATCAGGCATTCACAGCTGCCAACAAAATAAACTGTTTTGGTTAATTTAAGGATAATCACTCTGTCGGGAGATGTGATGGTCTGAATGTTTGGATTCCTTCAAAATTCAAATGTTGGGAATTCCAACCCCCCCCCCCCCCGGGTGATGTTATTTAAGAGGAAGGCCCTTTGGGGAGGTGATTAGGTCACAGGGGCAGCGCCCTCGTGAAAGGGACTGGTGCCGTTATGGATCAGGCCTGAGACCCCGCACAACTTCTACCATGTGAGGTCCCGGGGAAAAGGCACCACCACGAACCCAAAATCAGGCCCTCGTCAGGCACCAAATCCGCCAGCACCCTGATCTGGCACTCCCCAGCCTACAGAACTGTGGGAAATAAATTTGGTTTGTTTTTAATCTATTTAGTTTAGGGTATTTTTAAAGACTTATTTATTTGAAAGGAAGAGAGAGAGAGAGAGATCTTCCATCTGCTGATTCACTCCCTAAGCACCTACAACAGCAAGTACCCAAGCCATCTCCACTGCTTTCCCAGGAGCATTAGCAGAGAGCTAGATGGGAAGTGGAGCAGCCGGGACCCGAACTGGCACTCTGATGTGGGATGCCTACATCGCAAACAGTGGCCTAACCCACTGTGCCACAATGCTGACCCCTAATGTTTATTCTTAATTTAACAAATGGATAGTGGTACTGTGGTTAACCTTAGGGAAAGCTGGGTGAAGTGTAGATAGGAACTCTCTATACTGTCTTTGCAACTCTTTTGTAAATGTAAAATTATTCCAACATAAAAAGTTTCTTTAAAGTATATGTAACTGGAGTACACCTAAAGTAGCTTAGCCTAGCAGTTAAATGCTCATGTCTCACATTGGAGTACCTGGATTCAGTACCCAGCTCTGGCCTCCAGCTCTGCTTTCCTAGTAATGCGGACCCTGGGAGGCAGTGGAGGTGGCTCAAGTGATTGGGTTCCTGCCACTCACATAGGAGACCAGATTTGAGTGCCCATCTCCCAACTTTATCTTGTCTGCTGCAGGCATTTGGGGAGTGAACCAGCCCTAACTCTCAGGGAATGAATCGATAGATGGAATATGCCTCTTTCTCTCTCTCTCTCTCTCTCTCTCTCTCTCTCTCTCTCCCTCTCTCCTTCTCTCCTTCCCCCAACTCTCCCTCTCTCTTCTTCCTCCAACTCTATCAAACAAATAAAATTCTAAAAGTAAAAATACATTTAAGTTTTAAAAAGTTTAAAAGAGGAATAAATTTTAAAAATAACGTTGGGGCCGGCGCCGCAGCTCAATAGGCTAATCTTCTGCCTTGCGGCGCCAGCACACTGGGTTCTAGTCCCGGTTGGGGCTCCGGATTCTGTCCCGGTTGCCCCTCTTCCAGGCCAGCTCTCTGCTGTGGCCCGGGAGTGCAGTGGAGGATGGCCCAAGTGCTTGGGCCCTGCACCTGCATGGGAGACTAGGGAAAGCACCTAGCTCCTGGCTTCGGATCAGCGCGGTGCGCCAGCTGCAGCGCACTGGCCACAGTGGCCATTGGAGGGTAAACCAACGGTAAAGGAAGACCTTTCTCTCTGTCTTTCTCTCTCTCACTGTCCACTCTGCCTGTCAAAAAAAAATAAAAATAACGTTGGATGATCATATGCCAAATTTTGTGAGAATGAGAGAAAATACTGACTCCTTTGGGGGAGAGATCACATCTGGGTATAGTGAGAGGCAACAGACACACTTGTTTGGTATACAAGGGGTGCACAATGGCACTCCCAGCTTCCACACCTATGACATCAGATGGACCAGAAAGGAGGGGCAACCTGGTGACCTTTACTCATATGTCAAAGGACAGAGGGCAGATCCCTCCTGGGAATCCCAGGGTCATCTCAGAAGGAGCCCAGTACAACAGAAAGAGACCCTAGTCATGCCCAAGAAAACTTCCAAAGATCTGCCAAAGTTCCAGATGCAGAAGTGGCACCAGAACTCAATGGAAAGAAAAAATAAGAACTCTATTTATTTGTTTTATTTATTTTGGTTAAAATGAGAGAATTGTGAGATTCACTCTAGTGGAAACATCGAACAAATGCTGAAGCACTCATTACGTGTAGGCACCTGTTCAAGATTCTGAGGATGCTACAGTGAAAATACATAGCGTTGTCTGTTCTAGCAGGAGACGAGAGACCGTAAGCCAATACACAACGACATAGGATAATCTCAGTTGCTGGAAATTGCGTTGATGAAAACTAAAACCAAGGAAGGAGGCAGGGAGTGAGGGGAGAAAGACTGTGGTGCAGACGTCCCAGGAAGAGCCAGAAGGTGGGGGTGGGAGGGATGTGGCAGAGAATGAAGCAAAGCAGAAAAAGACCAGCGAGAAGGCGACGATGAGCAAGAGGTCAGAAAAGGCAGGCCCTCGAGACCTTGTGGGGCGCGCTGATGATTGCAATCCGGACAAGAACGCAGAAGATGCAGCCATGCGTCCCTGGGCTTTGATGTGCTGGGTTGTGAGTAATTGCTTGTGTGATTCAGAACTTTGGGAGAGAGAGGGAATACCAGAAAAACAGTTAAAGTTTAACATACGCATTTTCCTCTGCTCCACACCAAAATGTCCCTGAAAGAATAAGAAAGATGTAAATCCACAAGAGAGATCAGAGGTGGAGAACCCAGTCAATGAGAGATTTGTAAGTCAAGATTCTAACGAGAAAACAGCCAGTGCTCTGCGTATTCGCTAGGAAGGGGCTGAAGGAGGCATAGTTGAGGCCAACGCTGCCATTGGAAGGCTGGCAGGGGTGAGGCTCGTCCAGCCCATGGGCTGTATGAGGCCCGCAGAATCCTGTGGTCGGGCCCTGCCCAGGCAATCACAGGCAAGACTCGAAATGCGATACAGCTACAGCAGGCTCATGTTGAAGTTGATCGTTTTGTACGCCCATGAACGATTCTATAAACGTCCAAGTGGCCCTGGGCAGAACGAAGTCACTGCTGCCAGTCTCGGAGGGCAGCAGCGACATGATTGGACCTCAGGCACTCCTCTGTGAGGTCTCAAGAACCAGGTCAGGACCTGGGTAAAGCGGCTGACACAGTCTCCTCAGACACAAATGTATAGGGAACGTCATGGAATGTTTTAATGCAATTTCATTTATTTATTGATTGATTTGAGAGGCTGAGGACAGGGTCCTCTGTCTCCTGGTTCACTTCCCAAATGCCCGCAATGGCAAGGGCCAGGCTGGAGCCGAACTGGGAGTGGAAGAACTCAATCCAGGCCTCCCACATGGGTGGCAGGGAGATAATTACTTGAGCCATCACTGCTGTCTGCCTCGGTCTGCATTAGCAAGAAGCTGGAGCCAGGAGCCAGAGGCAGTTACGGTTACAGAACCCAGGTACTTCAGTGTGAGATGCAAGCATCTTCAAAAATATATATATATTTATTTTTATTTATTTGAAAGTCAGAGCTAGAGAGAGAGAGAGAGATCTTCTGTCTGCTGCTTCACTCCCAAATGGCTGCAATGGCCAGGCTGGGCCAGGCCAAAGCCAGGAGTCAGGAGCTTCTTCCACATCTCCCACGTGGTTGCCGGGGCCCAAGCACTTGAGCCATCCTCCACTGCTTTCCCAGGCACACTAGCAGGAAGCTGGATCAGAATTGGAGCAGCCCAGATGTGAGCTTGTGCCCATAGGGGATGCCAGCATCCAAGTGGCAGCTTAAGCTGCTGTGCCACGACACCAGCCTCTGAGATGCAAGCACCTTGACCATTGCATCAAATGCTGCCCCTAACATTTATTTTTTAATTGACAGAACTAGTTCTGTATATTTATGGGGTAAAATATGATGTTTTGATTTAAGGATGCCTTTTAGAAAGATTCAATCAATCCATTAAAACAATAATGCAATATTTTTGCAAAACAATGTTTTAAAAAATAAACCGTGCATGGGCTTGTGTGGTATAGCAAGTTAAGTCACTGGGATACAAACATCCCATATCAGAGTGCTTGAGTTCAAGTCCTGCCTCTGCTTCTCATCCAGCTTCTTGCTAATGCACCCCTTGGGAGGCAGCAGGTAGTGACTCAAATACTTGGGTCCCTGCCACCCATGTGGGAGACCCAGATGGAATGTCTGGCTCTCAGCTTCAGGCTGAGCTATTGTGGACATTTGAGCAGTAAACCAGCAGATAGAAGATTTCTCTCTCTCTCTCTCTCTCTCTCTCTCTCTCTCTCTCTCTCTCTCTGTCACTCTGCCTTTCAAATAAATAAAAATAAATCAACATTTTCAAAAATGCATGAGAAACAAGATGTTAAAAATTAAAATGAATACAAAATTCCACTTTGTACCCGTATGACCCTGCCTTCCCCACTTCTCCCTAATCCCAGCCCTGTTCAGGCTCCCAGCAAAGACCTTGCAGCCATCCTCTTAGCTACTGTGGCCCTAAGCTGAGTGATCTGCAGCAGCGTGCCTGGACACCAGTGAGATCCCTGTCCACCCATCTACCTGCCCACAGTCACCACCAAAGAACAGCAGCTTCTGGTCCTTAATCTCCCAGATCTTGATGAGTCCCTCTCACGGGCAAGCTCCAAGAAGGAGATTCTTGGAAATGTACTCTTAGGATTATTCCCTGCAGCTGAGAAAACTATAGAAGACAAAAGTCGTGCTGCCATGGTTGTGACAGGTGATCCAGTAGAGAGATGTCAAGAAGTTCCAGAAGCTGGAAATGAAGTAAAGACCCTGGCGGAACTGAGAAACACCCCTGCCAAACACTTGCCAAGGGGAAGACAACACCAGCAAACCTCTTAGAACCTCTACCGGTCAGTGTGATGGTGAATTATGCGCCCACCAAATCTGCATGTCGAAGTCCTAACCTCAGGACTTCAGAGTGTTATTGTATTTGCAGAGGAGCTCTTACAGAGACACTAAGTTACAATGCAACCATCAGGTGGGCCCTAGCGCACTGTGACTGGTGTGTTAGGATACAGGCATGCACAGAGGGGACCCTGTGTGCAGACATAAGGAGGAGAAGGTGGCCCCTACAAGCCAAGGAGAGAGGCCTCGGGTGAAAACAACTATGCCGGCCCCCTGATCTCAGACTTGCAGACTCCAGAGCATGGGGGAAATAGATTTCCGTTGCTTAAGCTACCAGTCTGTGTATTTTGTAAGGGCAGTCCTGGCAGATGAACACAGTCAGCAGTGGGAGCATGAGATGAGGCAAGGGGGCGGTAGGGCAAGCAAAGATGGAAGTCTCCGTGCTGAGGCCTTGGGAGCCTCCTCATCACTCACCTCCAGGCAGTGGCGCTTCCAGCCCCCAACCTCCAGCATGAGGTGCACTTGACAGTAATGACCTTAAACTAGAGGCCTCGAGGTCAGAGAAACCAGGCCTAGCAAAGGGCAGGGAAGAGGAGCTATTCCGAAAACTGGGGAACCACGATCGCAAACTCAAGGCTGAGACAGCAGCCCCGGCACACCCTGCTGTGCCACTCGGTCCCAGACTGGAGTAACTCACAGTGAGCTGGAGACTGGCATTCTGCCCCTTTTTATTTTTTAATATTTATTTTTATTTTATTTTCATTTTATTTGAAAGGCATAGAGACACAGAGAGACATATAGAAAGAGATCTTCCATCTTCTGGTTTATTCCCCCCAAGTGCCTGCAGCAGCTAGGACTGGACCAGGCCAAAGCCAAGGAGCCTGGAACTCAAACAAGACCACCCATGCGGGTGCCAGGGATGGGAGTACTTGAGCTGCCATCCCCTGCCTCCCAGGGTGTGCAGGAGCCGGAAGCTGAATTGGAAGCAGAGGAGCCGGGACTTGAACCAGACACTCCAATATGGGGTACAGGTGTCCCAAGTGGCAGCTTAGACACTGCACCAGTCCCCTGCCCCGGCATTCTTTGCCAGAGAGGTTGGACAGGGCTCTGAGGAGCTCTGCACAGCGTGGCTTCGAGGAGTCTGACACGAAAGGCTGGATTCCTTCTGAACATCTTACACGGAGCCCCACCGAGAAGCAGTCAGCTCAGGAACAGCAGACATTCAGGGAAAGATCCCAGTTTTTACAGACAGGCAAAGTGAACAATCCAACTAAAAAGAGAGACCAACAGAAGAGAAGCATAGAGAATTGGGACAAAGCAGAAAGCCAAAGGACATGTTTAAAATGGATTTAACATCCTCAGAGAGATAAGAAATGATAGTGCATCTATAAAATTATAACATGATTAAAAATAAGAAATTAAGGATTTCATAGAAGAAATCAAAGTGAACAGAACTAGAAGATGAAAGTGCAGAAATGTCTTACAAAGGAGAATTAGAAAACAGATGGAAAAGGAAAGAAAAGATAATAAAATTGGCGAATAAATTCGTTGAATTTCCATAACCAAGTGACAGAAGTTGTACAAAGAGACAGCAAATCCCACCAACAAGTAGCAGAAGAAAATGCTCAGAATTGAGGAACATAAGGAAATAAAAGCACCCGGTGTGATGTGTTTTAACAAGATGCATGCTAAGGCATGTAACTGGAAGACTTCAGAACACAGAGAACAAAAATACCGTTTAAATGTCGCAGCGAAAAAACTGGACTGAGAGTCACACACCAAAAAGAGGGGAAATCAGGATCTCATCAGGCTTCCAGAAACAACCTAGGAAGCTCACCACGACGACGTCATGTCTTCAGAATAATGAGGAAGTGTGATCTCCAAGCTCGACTCCTAGCCCCAAACTATCCATCAAGGGTGAGCGTGGGGTAAAGTCATTTCCATGCAATGCCTCAAAAAGCGCACCTCCCATGACTTCCTTGTCTGGAAGCTTCTGGAAAATAGAGCCAACCAAAATGCGGAATGAAGCCACAAAGACTAACAGGAGAGTCCGGATACAGAACACCCAGAGAGGGGCCTAAGAAATGCCAGAGGGGGCCGGTGTTCTGGCACAGCAGGTTAAGCTACCGCCTCTGATGCCAGCATCCCGTATGCACCCTGCTGCCCACATGGGAGACCTGGATGGAGTTCTAGGCTCCTGGCTTCAGCCTGGCCCACACCTGGCTGTTGCTGTGGATGTTTGGGGAGTAAACCAGCAGATGGAAAATCTCTCTGTTTTTCTGTCTCTTTCTCTCTCGGGGTAGCTCTGCCTTTCAAATAAATAAAACAAATCTTTAAAAAAAAATTGCCAGAATATTTACAGAACCACCGATCAGATGAAAATTCCAGAAGGCTGTGGGAGAGACGTGTCCAAGGAAGAGAAGAGACATACTTAATGAGTCTGACTATACAAAAGGAATATTTTCCACTGAATTTTGCAATTCTGTTGGAGAATTTAAAAAGGATCAGAGACAGTGACAGAAAAAACGAAGCAAACAAAAACAAGATACCGGAACCCAGGGCCGGCGCACTGTGGAGTAGTGAGCTAAGCCTCTGCCAGCAGCGCCAGCATCACTCTTCCAATCCAGCTCTCTGCTGTGGCTTGGGAAAGCAGTGGAAGATGGCCCAAGCGCTTGGGCCCTGCACCCACAAGGGAGACCTGGAAGAGGCTCCAGGCTCCTGGCTTTGGATCAGCCCATCTGTCTGTTGGAGCCATTTGGGGAGTGAACCAGCAGATGGAATATATGTGTGTGTGTGTGTATATATATATATATATATATATCCTTCTCTCTGTAACTTCTACCTCTCAAATAAATAAAAATAAATCCCATTTCACCTCTGTTGCATCTAGGAATAATCACAGTTGAGATGACTGAAATGGAATTGAAGTCTGTGGTTTTATGATCTTGGTGTTGTCCCTTCTGCCTTGTCACTCACTTCGCCTTCCTCCCAGGAAAGCAGATTCCAGACTTGGGGATACAGCAGCCATGTTGTGACCCTGAGGATGTTAACCTCATGCTAAGAATGGTAGAGCCAAAGACAAGGAGACAGGCTCCTGGTGACATCCTTGAGCAGCTGTAGTAACTTCTATGTACTAGTGACACACAAGGAGGACATGAGATTAAATATAAAGGTACTGGAGAGGGTACCAGCAGCTAAGACACCTGCATGCCTAAGACATGATGCTAAGACATCAGAATGCTCGAGTTTGATCCTTAGCTCCAGTTCTGACTGCAGCTTCTTGCTAATGCAGACCCTGGGAGGCAGCAGGTGATGACTCAAGTAGTTGAGTTCCTGCCACTCACCTGGGGAACTTGGGTTGAGTTCCTGGCTCCCAGCTTTGGCCCAGCCCAGCCCCAGCCACTAGTGACATTTGGGAAGTGAACCAGCACAAAGACACACCCTCCCTCCCTGGCCCCTTAAATTAATAAAAATTATTTATAGCAACCCAAAACCCAAGACCTAGAAATAAATCTAAGAAACACAACACTATACGAACAACTACAAAATTTACTGAAATTATAAAATGTAAATAAATGGAAGGATATACCATGTGTATGAGTCCATTTTTCACTGTTGTAACAAAATTCTTTTTTTTTTTTTATTTGACAGATAGAGTTACAGAGAGAGAGAGAGAAGAGAGAGAGAGGTCTTCCTTCCATTGGTTCACTCTCCAAATGGCCGCTGCGGCTGGAGCTGTGCCGATCTGGAGCCAGGAGCCAGGTGCTTCTTCCTGGTCTCCCATGTGGGTGCAGGCGCCCAAGCACTTGGGCCATCCTCCACTGCCCTCCCAGGCCACAGCAGAGAGTTGGACTGGAAGAAGAGAAGCCGGGACTAGAACCCAGTACCCATATGGGATGTCAGCGCTGCCGCAGGAGGAGAATTAACCTAGTGCGCCACGGCGCCGGCCTGTAACAAAATTCTAGAGTCTAAGTACTTTATGAAGAGAAGGTATTTATGTAGCGCACAGTTTTGGAGGCTCACAGTTCACGATCCAGAGGCATCCTAGGTTCAGCCTCCGGCAAGGCTCCCTTAGCTGGTGGGATGACATCCAGGCAGGAAAACCTGTGAGAAGGAAAAGTCACAGGGAAAGACAGGAAGCCAGAGAGGAGGGAGGGCCTGGCCTGGCTCTTTTATCACAACTCATTCTTTTGGAAACTCTCCAGGGTCCCATGAGAACCACATCTTTCTCTTCCAGAGGCAGTATTCCCAATGACTTAATGACCTTGCACTACGCCCCACCTCTTAAAGATTTTTCCACCTCCCAGCACTGCCACATCGGAGATCAATCTTGCAACACATGAACCTGTAGGGGACACATTCAACCTGCGTTCAAACCATGCATCAGTTCATCACAAGGAGACACAGTATCATGTAGATGGCAATTCTCATATAACTGACTTGCGGATTCAATGCATTCTCTACAAAAGTGCAGCAAACTTTTTAAGATTTATTTTTTATTTTGAAAGACATTTACAGAGAAAGGTAGAGACAGAAAGAGAGGTCTTCCATCCGCTGGTTCACTCCCCAAATGGCCACAATAGCCGGAGTTGTGCCGATCTGAAGCCAGGAGCCAGGAGCTTCTTCTGGATCTCCTACATGGGTGCAGGGGTCCAAGGACCCGGACCATCTGCTGCTTTCCCAGGCCACAGCAGAGAGCTGGATCGGAAGAGGAGCAGCCAGGACTCAAACTGGTGCCCATATGGGATGCTGGTGCTTCAGACCAGGGCTTTAACCCACTGCGCCATAGCACTGGTCCCTAACTGAATTTCATAAGGACATACAAAAGATCTGGAATAACCAAAATAGTCTCGAAGAATGAGGGCTTACACCACCACAGATCAAGATTTTATATAAATAATTTATCTATTACTTAGTTCCTTCTGTTTAATTTACTGTTCTTATTGTAGCTTGAGATGGAAACTTAGCTACATGATTTTTAAATATAATTTTACATTAACTTTTATTTTGAAATAATCTTACAAGAAGTCACAAAATTGGAACATACAGTTCCTTAAATCCTTCACTCAACTGCTACCTATGTTGACATCTTTTTTAAAAAATATTTATTTATTTATTTGAAAGTCAGAGATACATAGAGAAGGAGAGGCAGAGAGAGAGGTCTTCCATCCACTGGTTCACTCCCCCATTGGCTGCAACAGCTGGAGCTGTGCCGATCCAAAGCCAGGAGCCAGGAGCTTCTTCTGGGCCTCCCATGTGGGTGCAGGGGCCCGAGGACTTGGACCATCTTCTACTGCTTTTCCTAGGCCACAGCAGGGAGCTGGATTGGAAGTGGAGCATCCAGGTCTCAAGCCAGTGCTCGGCCGGCACCATGGCTTAACAGGCTAATCCTCCGCCTTGCGGCGCCGGCACACCGGGTTCTAGTCCCAGTTGGGGCACCGGATTCTATCCCGGTTGCCCCTCTTCCAGGCCAGCTCTCTGCTATGGCCCAGGAAGGCAGTGGAGGATGGCCCAAGTGCTTGGGCCCTGCACCCGCATGGGAGACCAGGAGAAGTACCTGGCTCCTGGCTTCGGATCAGCGAGATGCGCCGGCTGCAGCGGGAAAAGGAAGACCTTTCTGTCTCTCTCTCTCACTATCCACTCTGCCTGTAAAAAAAAAAAAAAAAAAAAAAAAAAACAGTGCTCATATGGGATGGGATACCGGCACTGCAGGCAGTGGCTTAACCCACTACGCCACAGCACCAGCCCCTATGGTGACATCTTAAGTAACTAAAAAACCAAAACCAGGAAATTGGGATAAGTACAAAACTGCTGACTAGACTGCAGGACCTTATTTAGCTCCTAGCAGTTTTACATGCACCCATTTGTGTGTGTGTGTGTGTGATGTCATCTCTACCATTTGTATCCACCCCACAGTTATGATACAGGCCTGGTCTGGCCTCCTGCTGCTCTTCTGATTCCCACCCACTCCCTCTTAACCCCATCCCATCCCTTAGCAACCACTAACCTATTCTCCATCTTCGTAGTTTTGTGTGTTTGAAGATGCTATATAAATGGAGTTATATGGCACACAACCTTTTAAAAATGTTTTTAATTATTTGAAAGGCAGAGAGAAAAGCACATATGCATGCACACACATACAGAGAGAGAGAGAGAGAGAGAGAGAGAGCTCCCATCTGTTGGCTCACTTCCCAAGTTCTCCCCAAGGGTAGCCCTGGACCAGGCCAAACCACCACATGGATGGCAGGGATCTAACTACTTGAGCCATGACCTGCTGCCTCCCAGGTGTGCATCAGTAGAAATCTGGAATTGGAAGCAGAGTTGGGACTCAAACCTAAAGACCCTGATCTCAAATGCAGGGATCCCAATCAGCATCCTAACCCCTACACCAAGTGCCCACCCTAGTACGAGGCCCTTTGAAATTGGGTGTTTCGCTACATATAATGCCTTTCAACATTTCAGTATTTCATTCTTTCTTGTTGCTGAGTCGTACTCCATTGTTTGAATGTACTAGGGGTGGTTTTACCAGTTGCCCACTGAAACACATTTAGATTATCACCAGTTTTTAGCTATTGAAATGAAGACATTATGAGCATCCTGTACAGATGTTTGTCAGAACCTAAGTCTCCATTTCTTGTTTGTGGGAAATGCCCAAGGGTGCGATTGCTGGGCTTTGTGGTAAGTGCATGGTTACTTCTATACAAAATTGCCAAACTGTTTTCCCGAATGGCTGTGCATTCCTACCAGCAATGGATGAAAGATAGACTTTGTCTGCTTCCTTGGCAGGAAGCCTTCCTTTTAAATGTATGCATCAGCTATCAATTCCCACCTGAGTGTGACTTTGGTCGCCCCCTTACAGACTTAGTTACTTCAGCCACAGTAAATCAGGACTGCAAACACTCAGAGCCTAAAGTCACTTAATTAGCTGCACCCTGTGTGACTCTAAGGGCAGCTGTAACATTCTGGTCTAGGATTTGGAAAATGAAACTTGAAAGCCTCTGTTAAGTAGCTTGAATTCCCACCATTACTAGTGCTTGTAAATCCAAGGGACCCACATATCTAGGGCTGGCTACATGATTTGAGGGAAAACAGAAATGTAGAGCCCCTGATCAGAAATTACTAATAGCGCCGGCGCCGTGGCTCAACAGGCTAATCCTCCGCCTAGCTGCGCCGGCACACCAGGTTCTAGTCCCAGTCGGGGCGCCGGATTCTGTCCCGGTTGCCTCTCTTCCAGGCCAGCTCTCTGCTGTGGCCCGGGAGTGCAGTGGAGGGTGGCTCATGTGCTTGGGCCCTGCACCCGCATGGGAGACCAGGAGAAGCACCTGGCTCTTGCTTTCGGATCAGCACGGGTGCACCGGCCGTGGTGGCCATTGGAGGGTAAACCAACGGCAAAGGAAGACCTTTCTCTCTGTCTCTCTCTCTCTCACTGTCCACTCTGCCTGTCAAAAAAAAATATTACTAATAGCTTAAAGATAATGACAGCAAAGCATCAAACCAAGGCCCTTCTAAGAGTGCAGCTGTACATGTCGCACTCCCACAACAATGAGCCCATGTGTACCATCTACATACAAATTCCAGCCCTTGTAGAATACATAAATTGTAATACAACTGCCTGTTACTGGCCCATTCAGCCCTCAAGACTGCGTTCTCACTGTCTGAGATCACCCCTCTCTCCTGACATTACTTTTTATTTACTTATATTTACTTACTTGAAAAGAAGAGAAACAAAAACAGAGATCTCCTATCCACCGGTTCACTCTCCAAGTGCCTGCAATAGTCAGGACAGGGTCAGGCTCAATCCAGGAACCTGAAACTCAGTCCAGGTCTTCCATTTGCATGGACCCAAGGGTATCAGCCATCCCTGACTGCTTCCCAGGGTGAGCGAGAGTAGGCAGCTGGCTTGGAAGCAGAGCCAAGGCCCAAACCTGGGCAATCCAATATGGGGTGTGTAGGAGGGGGACCTCAAGCAGTATCTTAGCTGCTGTGCCAAATGCCCACCCCCAGCAGGGCCTTTTAGAGCCATAATCCAAACCAGAACTGGTTCTGCTATTTTAATCATTCATTCTTAAAATATACTGAGTCCCCAGATGAGGCACTGTTCTCTACACTGAGGATAGAGCAGTGACCAAAACAAACAAAAACGCCTGCTCCCAAGACTCTTACATTCTCATGTAAGACAGAGGAGACATTCTGAGACAGACAGAAAACAATTAATATGTACAGTGTAGAAGGTAGAAACTGGTGCCATCAAGAGAATAAAACAGAAAGAGGAACAGAAAATGTATCCGAGGGGTTGAACTTCTGGATGTGGTAGTCGTAAAAGGCTTACTGGGAAGCTGGCCCTTGAGTAAAGATCAGAAGGAGGTGAAATAGGGAGCCAGGCAAAACTGAGGAGCAAGAGCATCCCAGGAAGGAGTTCAGCTGCAAAGGCCTGGGGATGGGAGCTTGCCTGGATGTGTTTGAGAAACAGCAAAGAGGCCAGTGTAGCTGGAGTGGGATAAACAAGGGGGCAACAAGTAAGGTATGGAGTGAGAGTAGTAACTGGTGTAGTGGTGCTAAATCAGGCAGGACTCCAAGATAGGCCATAAAACAAGCCCAAGTACATTTAAAAGGATTGAATTTATATCATAGGCATTCTCCAACTATAATAGAGTAAAACTAGAAGCCAATAACAGAAATGCAGGGAATTCGCAGGTATATAGAAATGAAATGTGATGCTCTTAAAAATGACAAATAGGGGCTGGCACTGTGGCGTAGTAGGCTAAGCCTGCCTCTGTGGTGCCGCCATCCCATATAGGCACCAGTTTGTGTCCTAGCTGCTCCAGTTCCCAACCAGCTCTCTGCTAATGTGCCTGGGAATGCAGCGGGAGATGGCCCAAGTCTTTGGGCCCCTGCACCCACGTGGGAGACCTGGAAGAAGCTCCTGGCTCTTGGCTTCGGATTGGCCCAGCTCCAGCCATTGTGACCATTTGGGGAGAAAAGCAACAGATGGGAGACTCTTTCTCTCTCTCTTTTAAGATTTATTTATTTATTTGAAAGTCAGAGTGACACAGAGAGGAGAGGCAGAGAGAGAGAGAGAGGTCTTCCATCTGCTGTTTCACTCCTCAATTGGCTGCGATGGCCAGAGCTGTGCCAGTCCAGATCCAGGAGTTTCTTCCAGGTCTCCCACGTAGATGCAGGGGCCCAAGGACCAGGCCATCTTCTATTACTCTCCCAGGCCATAGCAGAGAGCCAGATAAGAAGTGGAGCAGCCGGGTCTCAAACTGGCCCCCATTATAGGATGCCGGCACTTCAGGCCAGGGCATTAACCCACTGTACCAAGGAGCCAGCCCCCAATCTGACTTTCAAGTAAATAAATAACTAAAAATTATGGGGTAGCTCATAAGAAATTATTAGGGGAAGAAATTATAGCTGCAAACCCCTACATTAAAACAGAAGCTAGCTCTGAAATGAACAATCTAGCTGTCTTCCCTATAACACAAGAAAGGAAAGAGAAAATGGAATCCTGTAGGGCCTCACAGGCCATTTTAAGGTCTCAGGCTTCTAGAACCTCTGAGTATCTTGTATCCTGAGACCTGGGGGAAAATCTAAGAGATGCAGACCCTATGTAAATTGAAGAAAAATAAATAGAACCTACCCTCATTATTCAGATTCCATCATCTATTGGCAACCCTAAAAGCCATAGTCACCATGTTTTAAAAAAGAAATTTGTTTATTTGAAAATCAGAGTTACAGAGAAAGAGAGGCAGAGAGAGAGTGAATGAATCAATCTTCCATCTGCTGGTTCACTTCCCAAATGGCCACAATGACCAGTGCTGGGCTGATCTGAAGCCAGGAGCCAGGAGCTTCTTCCAGGTCTCCCATATAGGCAGGGCCCCAAACACTTGGGTTATCTTCTACTGCTCTCCCAGGTGCATTACAAGGAGCTGGACCAGAAGCGGAGCAGCCAGTACTCAAACTGGTGCCCATTTGGGATGCTGGTGCCACAGGCAGACACTTTTACCCTCTACACCACAGTGCCAGCCCCTACAGTGCTTTTAAAGACATGGAGAGTAGCAAAAAAGTTGAGGTGTCCAACATGCTTGTTCCCAACTGAGATCAAATATGGCCATTCTCTGCCTGCTTGTTTTAGCACTCAATCTGTAAATAAGTACCCTTTCTGCCATCTATTTTAGTGCCACAATTTTTTTTTGTGCTGTTTGTGAGAATGCTGTTTACCATGACTGCCAAGAATAGTACTGAAGTGCTGTCTGCTACTTGTATTCCTAAGCACTAGAAGGCAGTGATGTGCCTTACTGAGAAAATACACATGTTAGATAAGTTTTATGCAGGATGGGTTAATGCTGATGGCCATGAGTTCAATGTCAATGAATCAACTAAATGTTAACTCTAAGATGACTTTAAATGGAAACATAAAAAGTTGTCCTTTGATGATTGACGAAGATGTTGTGACTAGAAGTTCTCAGGAACCTGACTTTGTGTTTGACCTTGGAACAGTGGTTCAGTATTCTGTAATTCAGTGTTTATGGCAGCTTTATACACTGTATCTACCACAACAGGAAGAATTAACTGCACATTTGCAGTTCCAGAGACGATCTGACTGTGCTCTCTTGATGGTACAAGCTGAATAGGCTGGCCGAGTGGTGTCATTTTCACACCTTCTCCTTTCTTTCTGTATCCGCCCCAATATTGCAAACAGCATTTTGTGGGAGATGAGCACCCCACGAGAGACCTCCTATGTGAAAGGAGAAAACGAAGCTCTACGGTGCTGTCCGTGGTGCTGATTATCAAAAGCTGGCTTCCTGCAAGAGAAGCAGCATTGAGAAAAAAAGAGGAAATTCACCCACGTGGGTCTTAAGGCATTTGTCTCCCTATTCCTCAATTATCAGTGACAGTAGGTCACCCAAAGAGGCTGAATCAATGAGCATCCGTGAATAGAGAACCTTGATCCCATCCTGGTGGGGCAAGATAACTCCCCCAAGAACTGAGAGACATCATTCTAGAACTGTAGGAATCTGGAGAAGAGCCAAGCTTGGGAGCAAGTTTGCTTATCCTTGCTGGCTCCCCACTCTTAGTCAACCCTGTGCAACTGAGACATAGACTTATTGTCAGTTTAACCAAATCTTCTAAACCACCATAGACATCTGTGATCTCTGACTCTCTAGAAGATTTGAAGTATTGTGCTGTTTCTCGTGATTAGTTGCTTAGATTCTGAACCTCAACAGTGACCTGCTAAGACCCAGAAACTCAACACAAACATTGCAAATAGTTTCAAGAGTGATGAATAAATTTTATACAAACTAGTGTATTGGAGAAGCCAACAGAAGGGAGTGTTTCACTGAGGCGATTGTCAGTAACAGGTGTCAAAGAAGGCAAAAGTAGGGAAATTATGGAAGACTAGATTTTTGGTGCAACCCAGAATTTACTCTGGTTTTGCTTTGGGGGAACCACTCTTTCCCCATTCTCAGAGCATGTGCTTTGAGTGAAGCGGATTCATTAGAAGAACATGTAATTCAAACCTAAGTCATTCAATGAATTCCATTATTCTGATCCTGGTGTTCAAATGGGTATTGAGACATGCCTCAAGCAAGGCAATAAAGCCCAGTCAGTACTGCTCAGAACTAACCCTACAGTCCATGCTTGAGCCGCCAGTCATGTAGGGGCTGGAGCTACTACAGCCATCTTGGGATTAAATCAGACAGAGCATGGCGTGAGCGCTGCTGACAAAGTAGAGTCTTGATGTAAAGGCAGAGAAGCCCAGTGACATCTTCTGAATTCAGGTTTCAGCAAGATGTGAAATGAACTCTCATGTTCATAAGCTTATTTGTTCCATTATAAGCAAATTCAGAGCTATTTGTTTCTGCAATTTACAAATCCAACTTGAATTAGAAATAGGTACTCAAGGGGGAGCATTTCAGGTGATGCATGGTAAAACATGGACTTGTCAAGCAACACATACATGGGGTATGGGGCAGTGAAAACCCCCTGACACAGCTGGGAAGCTGTGCTTCCAATGACTCTCCAGTGCTGTGGGTAATATGTGCTTGTCTTTTAATTAAAGAATCTGATTAATAAAAGGTTGTCTCCTACGCTAGGTAAGTGGTTCTAACCTTTGTCAGAAGCATAATTACATATGTGCCCTAGGGGCTTGGGATATGACATTTGGCACTACATTTCACTGTAGAGTCTTTTAAAAAAAGATTTTATTTATTTATTTGAGAGGTAGAGTTATAGACAGAGAGAGGGAGAGACAGCAAGAAAGGTCTTCCATCTGCTGGTTCACTCCCCAAATGGCCTCAATGGATGGAATTGAGCCAATCCAAAGCCAGGAGCCAGGAGCTTCTTCTGGGTCTCCCATGTGAGTTCAAGGGCCTAAGGACTTGGGCCATCCTCTAGTACTTTCCCAAGGCCATAGCACAGAGCTGGATGGGAAGAGGAGCAGCCAGGACATGAGCCAGCGCCCATAAGGGATGCTGGCACCACAGACAGAGACTTAGCTTACTACACCACATTGCCAGCCCCTGTTAGAGTCTTTAACTTAATGATAAATTTATGCTAAAAACAAGCCAAAAATGATAGGTTGGTTTGTTTTTCACTAAGCAGGCCATTGAAATACATAGTAAAAGTAAGTGATGAAATTATTGTGAAATTAAATGGATATAATAATTATTTTTTAAGATTTATTTATTTATTTGAAAGGCAGAGAGAGAGAGAGGTGTCTTCCATCTGATGGCTCACTCCCCAGATGGCCACAATGGCAGGAGCTGTGTCGATCGGAATCCAGGAGCCAGGAGCTTCCTCTGGGTCTCCCATACGTGTGCAAGGGCCCAGGGACTTGAGCAGTTTTCTACTGCTTTCCCAGGCCATAGCAGAGAGCTGGATTGGAAGTGGAGCAGCTGGGACTCAAACTGGTGCCCATATGGGATGCCGGCACTGCAGGTGGCAACTTTACCTGCTACGCCACAGCACTGGCCAAATATAATAACTATTTGATTTAATTTTCCAGCTATGATGACTTCACAATAAAATCATAGTTTTTTTTTTTTCTGTCTTTAAATACTTGTTTACTTATTTTGAAAGAGTTACAGAGAGAGAGGGAGATAGAGACAGGGAGAGAGATATCTTCCATCTGCTGGCTGGTTCACTCCTCAGATGGCTGCAACAGTAATCACTCGGCCAGGCCAAAGCTAGAAACCAGAAGCGTCATCTGGGTGTCCCTCATGGACGGCAGAGGCCCAAACACTTGGGCCATCTTCCACTGCTTTTCTCAGACCTTTAACAGGAAGCTGAATCAGAAATGGAGCTGCTGGGTCACAAACCAGCACCCATATGGGATGCCAGCGTCACAGGCGGTGGCTTTACCTGCCTCACCACAATGCAGGCCCCCATAGTTTACTTTGAAAAAGAAAGACAAAGCATGTGTGTGCCTTTGGATAAATAAATGTTCCCAGAGAATAAAAACCAAATTGATACTTCTTTCATATTTCAAGAATGGGTACCACTGATCCAATCTAAGACTATACACAGAAATAGTGTCTAGGTCATAGGGAATTAGGAGCTGACTAATAAATAAGAATGATGTGGGGCTAGTGTTTGGCCTGGCTGTTAAGACACTGGTTGGGACACCCCCATTCCATGTCAGAGTATCTGGGTTCAAGTCCTTGCTGTGTTCCTGATTCCAACTTCCTGCAAATTTGCACTCCCTGGGAGGCAGCAGGTAGTGACTCAAGTGGTTGGGTCCCTGCTGCCCATGTGGGAGACCTAGATTTAATTCCTGACTCCCAGCTTCAACCTAGCCCAGCCCCTGCCATTCCTGGCAACTGGAGAGTGAACCAGGTAGCTTTCTTTTTGTCTGTCTGTCTCTTCAACTCTTTGCTTCTAAAATATTTTTAAAATACAAGAATGGCAGGAACAGTGCTGTGACATAGTGGGTAAAGCCACCGCCTGTAGTGCTGGCATCCCATATGGGCACCAGTTTAAGTCCCAGCTGCTCCTGGGAAAGCAGTGGAAGATGGTCCAGGTCCTTAGGCCCCTGCACCCACATGGGAGACCCAGAAGAGGCTCCTGGCTCCTAGCTTTGGATCAGCACCGCTCCAGCCATTGCAGCCATTTGGGGAGTGAACCAGCAGATGGAAGACATCTTGCTCTCTCTCTCTCTCTCTCTCTCTCTCTCTGCCTCTGCTTCTCCCTAACTCTGCCTTCAAATAAATAAATAAATATTTTTTTAAAAACCACAAGAATGGCCTTTGGAATTTCTCAACAGTCCAGCAAGTCATGTAAGTCATTACTGATAATTTCTTAGAATCTCGCCATCCTGTTGCATACTATAAATGTGAGCCTGGAAATTTGAGTCCCACTGAGCCCACACCACTTACATTAAGGCATAGGACCTGGGGAAATAATTTGATGACCTTTGAGTCTTACTGAGATAAGTTAAAGAGACCCAGGATCAGGTCTAATTCCCCCTTGCCTGTTAGGAGCACAGGGTCCTCTACTTGTGTCGTCTGACATGGAAAACATTGCCCGGATTTGTAGATAAGCATCTGAGACTGGCTACGGAGTACTCAGTTCACAAAGCACAAGACAACGTCATCACAGTCAATCAAATGAGAAGGCAGGATCTTCATCCTCTCTGGTAGGTGGTGCGCTTTTGGTTCCTAGTGAGAGAAAGTAAATTCACAATGTCTGAGCACGGCAGGAAGCCTATTGTCTCCCAAGACTGCAAATTCCAGGAGGCAAACCCAGCTAGGGCTGGGTCCAGAGACCCACCTTTTATCATTCGAACTGGAGCTCTGGCCATCTCCCTGCCTCTGCAGTTCTCTGCAATGGCTTCCCTTCAAAGCCCCAAGTTCTTGGCTCACACAGTCCTGTTTTCTGGTTTCCCCAATCGAAAGAGCTCTCCTTTGAAATCTTCCAGCAAATTCTTGGGTGGACCTGACTCTCAAGGGCCCATGCCCATTCCAGAACCAAACACTGTGACCTAAGTGATAAGATAAGCTGATTGTCTATACTTACAGCCAAATGTGGGGTCAGCTCAACTTGAGCCACATGGATTGAGGAATGTGGTTTAAGGGACAATGCTAGTCTCACTTAATACTGCCTTTTCCCAAGTGGATTAGGAGGCGTATGTTGAAAACAAGGGGAAGGGTTGATTCCCTTTCTTTTAAGATTTCTTCCGCAGTCATATTCTCCGAGAATTGTCCACGGTGGTGAACCTCTGCACTTAGGTTGGTTCCACTCATTCCTACCCTCATGGTGCTAGCTGATTGGATCAGGGATGAGACCATCTGATCCAAAGAAGCCAGCTCATTGGCTAGCCCACGGCCCATCAGATGTTTCCTGGGGATCCACTGAGACGAGGATAGGCTTTGGAAACTCAAGAAAGCCCACAAATCCTTCTGAGGGATCTAGAATGTTCCCAGTTCCCATTCTCCTAAGAAAATGGATCCTTTGGATTCTGTAAAACAATAATGAATGCATCTATTTAATAGTTTCTTGGTCTTGCTTATGCTCGTTTGAGTCTGTTTCTGTTGCTTGAGATGAAATAACTTTCTCAAGACTAATGTCAGCGCTAGGTACAGTCACGGGACATCATGGAAGCCAGTTTGTGTGAGGCAGGAGGAGTGGGAGGTAAGAGTGGGGAGGCCAGAGCAGCAGTGGGGTCACGTGACACAGGGCTTTGTAGGTGGCCACAAGCACTGGCTTTCACTCTGGAGGAAGTAAGAAGCCACTGAATGGGTTTTTTTGTTTGTTTGTTTTCTTTTTTTCAGATTTATTTATTTGAAAGTCAGAATTACACAGAGACAGAGAGAGACAGAAAGAGAGGCCTTCTATCTACTGGTTCACTCCCTACATGACCGTAACAGCCAGGGCTAAGCCAGGCCCAAGCCAGGTGTGAGGAGCTTCATCCGGGTCTCCCACAGGGATGGCTGGGATCCAGCCCCTGGGCCATCCTCTGCCGCTTTCTCAGACACATTAGCAGGGAGCTGGATCAGAAGTGGAGCATCGGGACAGGAACCAGCACCAGCCAACGTTGCAGGTGGCACCTCTATGCGCTGTGCCACCCCGCCAGCCCCCACTGAATGGGTTTAAACAGTGAAGTGGCATGCTGTAATTCTCATTAGTCGGAAACTTCTGGCTGGTATATTGCCTGTAGGCTGAGGGGGCAGACTTAGTGGGGCTAGTGAGGATGCCACGGCAATGACCAGGTGAGTGATGAGGATGGATTGAGCATGGTGGTGGCCCCAGAAGTAGTGAGCGGTGGATCGAGGTATTTTACAAATAGGAGAACTGATGCTTCAGAGGGAGCGGAAGAACGGCGATCGCCTGTGTGGGAATCGAGTAGAAAGAGGCTGAAGGAGCTTCCTGGGCTGATGCGAATGTTCTGCATGGTTATTATGGTGATGGCTGTGAGTGCGCACCTGTACAAAAGCCAGGGAACTGCACCTGAAGATCTGTGCACTTCACTGTGTGTGGATTTTAACTTGGCTTTCACAAAGAAGCCAATGCAGTCCAAATTCATTCTGCCCTCTGGTGACATACATCTGATGTATCTGGTTTCATGTTTTATCCCTGACTTCAGCCAGCCTGCCGCCTCTCAAAAGCATTCTTTGTACTTTTGCAGCACAGGTGATATATTCATACATATATTCATGCGTCATTTGATGAAGGGGGCAGGTGATGAGAAATTCACTATTGGCCAGTGCCGCGGCTCACTAGGCTAATCCTCTGCCTTGCGGCGCCGGCACACCGGGTTCTAGTCCCAGTTGGGGTGCCGGATTCTATCCCGGTTGCCCCTCTTCCAGGCCAGCTCTCTGCTATGGCCCGGGAGTGCAGTGGAGGATGGCCCAAGTGCTTGGGCCCTGCACCCCATGGGAGACCAGGACAAGCACCTGGCTCCTGTCTTTGGATCAGCGCGGTGCACCGGCCACAGCGGCCATTGGAGGGTGAACCAACGGCAAAAGGAAGACCTTTCTCTATGTCTCTCTCTCTCACTGTCCACTCTGCCTGTCAACAAAAAAAAAAAAAAAAAAAAAGAGAAATTCACTATTGTACAAACACCACAGAGTGTACTTACACGAATCTACATGGTGTAGGTCGATCTCTCCACATGGCTCTTGCTACAGGGAGGCTGCTGTCAGTGGAACCCCACAGGTCATCACACAGGTCATTGTTTTACAGTAAACTTCAAGTTTATAAATGGAAGTCTATTTATCAATAATGATACAAAGCACTGTATAGTGAGTACATAAACTGGTAATATTATTTATTTTCAAGTATTATGGATTGTTCATAATTGTATATGATATATTTTGCTAAAGATTTTTTATTTATTTATTTGATAGGTAGAGTTACAGACAGTGAGAGAGACAGAAAGATCTTCCATCCGATGGTTCACCACCGAAATGGCTGCAACATCCGGGGCTGCGCCAATCCAAAGCCAGGAGCCAGGTGCCTCTTCCTGGTCTCCCATGCAGGTGCAGTGGCCCAAGCACTTGAGCCATCCTCCACTGCACTCCTGGGCCACAGCAGAGAGCTGCACTGGAAGAGGAGCAACCAGGACTAGAACCCAGTGCCCATACGGGATGCCAGCGCCCCAGGCAGAGGATTAACCTAGTGCGCCACCGTGCCGGCCCCACATGATATATTTTTAAACATTATTTATTTTAGAGGCATAGAAAGAAAAAGAGAGGGGCCAGCACTTTGGCTTAGTAGGCTGTCTCCATTTGCAGCGCTGGCATCCCATATGGGCACCAACTCATATCTCGCTGTTCCTTGTCCAATCCAGCTCTCTGCTATGGCTTGGGAAAGCAGTAGAGGATGGCCCAAGTGCCTGGGCCACTACACCTGCATGGGAGACCCGGAAGAAGCTCCTGGCTCCTGGCTTTAGATCAGTGCAACTCTGGCCATTGCAACCATCTGGGGAGTGAACCAGCAGATGGAAGATTCTCTCTCTCTCTCTCTCTCTCTCTCTCATCTCTGCCTCTGCCTCTTTGTAACTCTGCCTTTTAAATAAAGAAATAAATATTTAAAAAGAGAGAGAGAGAGAGCTGTCATATTCTCATTCACTCCCCAAATGCCTGCAACAGCCAGGATTTGGCTAGAGCTGAAGCCAGAAGCTTGGAACTTAAGCCTACCTCCTATGTGGGTGACAGGGCTCCACCTACCTGAGCCATCACCCGCCGTCTCTCAGAGTGTGCATTAGCAGGGAGCTGTAATCAGGCACAGAGCTGGGGCCGGAACCCAGATGCTCCAATACAGCTTGCAGACATCTTAGCCAGTGGCTTAGCTGCTGGGCCAAACACCTGCCCCTGGGCTACGCTTTTATACAATTGGCAGCACAGTTGATGAGTAATGAATGCATGTGTGTTGTGCTATGATGTCACAAGGCAATAGGAATTTTTCAGGAAATTTTTTATAAGACCACTGTTGTATACGTGACCTCACACTCAACAAAATGTCACTCTGTGGAACATGACCACATATATAAAATGTATATGTGTACTTAACACACATACATAGTTTGTGTTTCCACAATAAATATATTTGTATGATACATAGATATATATAATTCTTTTTCTAAATTTTTTAAAGAGTTTATTTATTTATTTGAGAGGTAGAGTTAGAGAAAGGCCTTCCATCTGCTGGTTCACTCCCCAAATGGCCGCAACGGCTGGAGCTGGATGGATCCGAAGCCAGGAGCCAGGAGCTTCTTCCAGGTCTCCCACATGGGTGTAGGGGCCCAAGGGCTTGGGCCATCTTCTACTGCTTTCCCAGGCCATAGCAGAGAGCTGGATTGGAAGTAGAGCTGCCAGGATGCGAACCAGTGCCCATATGGGATTCTGGCACTCCAGTTAGAAGCTTAGTCTACGACGCCACGGTGCCTGTCCCAACACATATATCTGTTTCTACAACGAATATGTATATATACACACATGTATAGATTCAAAAAAACCGAACAACACAAATCAGTAAAACCTCTCCTGAGAGAGAATGCCTCATTAAACATTTATGCACAGCCAGCGCCGCGGCTCACTTGGCTAATCCTCCGTCTGCACCGGCACCCTGGGTTCTAGTCCTGGTTGGGGCGCTGGATTCTGTCCCGGTTGCTCCTCTTCCAGTCCAGCTCTCTGCTGGGGCCCAGGAAGGCAGTGGAGGATGGCCCAAGTCCTTGGGCCCTGCACCTGTATGGGAGACCAGGAGGAAGCACCTGGCTCCTAGCTTCGGATCAGCGCAGCGCGCCGGCTGTAGTGGCCATTTGGGGGCTGAACCAACAGCAGGAAGACTTTTCTCTCTGTCTCTCTCTCTCACTGTCTAACTGCCTGTAAAAAAAAAAAAAAGTATGGCTCTTGAGTCAGCCTGCCTGGACTCGTCTCCTAAAAACAAACAAACAAAAAAATTTATGTACATGCACACATTCTATTATTCAGTTCTGAATACTGCCTTGTACCACAGTTTTAACCATTCTTTTTGTTGTCCCAGTTAAACTGTGTAAGTACATGAACAGCAAGAAAATTCACTAGGACAAATTAATCCGAAGGAAATAAACAAAGATGAACAAGGGGCTGTCATAGAGAACAATGTGCAATCACAGAAACTTGGAAATAATAAATGTATGGTTATGTTGATAATCATGCAGGGCTGGTGCCATAGCTCACTTGGTTAATCCTCCACCTGCAGCACCGGCATCCCATATGGGCGCTGGGTTCTAGTCCCGGTAGCTCCTCTTCCAGTCCAGCGCTCTGCTGTGGCCCGGGAGTGCAGTGGGTCCAAGTGCTTGGGCCCTGCACCCGCATGGGAGACCAGGAGGAAGCACCTGGCTCCTGGCTTCAGATTGGCGCAGTGCACCGGCCATAGCAGCCATTTGAGGGGGGGAACCAATGGAAGGAAGACCTTTCTCTCTCTCTCTCTCTCTCTCTCTCTCTCTCTCCCTAACTTTGCCTGTCAAATAAAAAAAAATTATGCGAATGGAATACTTAGGTAAATGTACATATTGGCAAGGAAAATTGCCCATAATAGATCACAAGGTGGAAAAATCTGGCTAATTTTCATAAGAATTTAACTGTGCATTGTCACTAAAACAAACTGAAGAAGCTAAAGAACAGTGCGCATTTCAAAATCCCACCACAGGAGATCTCTGTGAGTATATCTGATAGGTATGTAGCTATGTGTACACATCCCAGCTAATAATCATGGTTTGGGGGTGGGCACAGGTGACCACTTTTTCACAGCCAACATGTATTCTTAGGAAATGGTTGAAATTAAAAATTTTAAAACTTTATTTTCATTTTATGTGAAAAGCAGAGAGAGAGAATCTCCCATCCACTGATTCACTCCCCAGATGTCCCTAAGAGGCTGGGGCTGAGCCAGGCGCCCAGAACATGCAGCCCAGGCGTGGTCACTTGGGAAACAGAGCTGGGACTGGAACCCAGGCGCTCCGGTGTGGGATGTGAGAGGCTTCTCCTCCCCACTCAGCAGGGCTGTGACCCCGTGTGTCTAGGGTCCCTCCCAGTTGCATCTCCTAAGCTCCTTTCTTGTATCTAGCGAAGCTTGAGCAACCCATGCTGCGCACAGCCGGACGCAGAGGGTGCCGAAGCAGCCTCACAAGGGAGTCTGGGGCCAAGTCCTGCTGGCGCTGGGCAGGGAGACTGCGGTCCCTGGGCCAGGGTGGAAGTCCCCAGGCACTGCGGGGCGCGGTGCGGGAGGCGACGCCCGCACGCAGCGGGCTGCAGGGAGCAGGGCGGCCTCCAGGGGGCAGCAGGCACGCGCAGTGCCACCGACCGGTGCCGCGCAGGCCGGGCGCGGGCGCAGAGCGGCCTCAGGGCGGCAGGGGGCGCTGCGCAACCGTAGCCTGCTCGGAGGTTGCCTCAAGGCGTCGGCGGCCGGGGCAGCACACCTGGGACAGGTAGGGGCGGGGCCGGGGCGGGGCTCGTGGGGGCGGGGCCAGACCCGGCCCACAAGAGCTGGTGGCAGCTCCGCTGGGGATGCTCTTGCTGCCGCGGAGCAGAAGAGCAGCGTTGCCCGATCGCGCACCCGCGAGTCCTCTGCCTTCGCAACCGAGAGGTGAGTGCATCCGGTGGGCCAGACCTGCGCCGGTCCCTGGAGCGGCCGCGGGGCGCCAGGGCGTCGCGGAGGTCGCGGAGGTCGGGGAGCAGGCAGGCGCCGGCCAGCGGCTGCTGCTGGGTGGCCGGGATGCTGTGGCACCTGCGCGCGGGGCAGTGGGCGTCCGGCCCTCTAGCGTCCACCCACGCGGAGCCGGGAGAGAGGCGTTCACGAACCGCTCCGAGGTGGGGGCCGCACCTCGCCTCTTCCAGCCTGGGCGTTCGCGCCGTCCTGGCTCTGGAATGCTCCCGGCGTGCCTGTGGACGCCGAAGGAAGCACACACTTGGCTTCTCTCTCCGGCGGCTTCGGCCCAGATTCCCAGGGGCGGACGCGGCCGGGGCCACGGGTGTCTCCGCGCCGAGGAGGGCACCGGGCGCCCCGCGGCGGTCCCCCATCCCTTCCGCGGCCTGCAGGCTCCCTGTCTGTGCTGGGGGAAGAGGCAAGGTCAAGGGTAGGGGAGGGCGGTGCGATGGCGAGTCGCTGCCTTGGAATGTGAACGCAGCATTCCCGAGTGGCCGTGAGCACCTTACCCAACCTCTCTGCCCCCTCGATTTTCTCCTCTGAGAAATGGGAGCATTGATAGCATCTCATTGAAACATAGTGATTATTCAATCAGGTAATGGGAAAAAAAAAAACACAGGTGTAGAGTCAGCCATCAATACAGCTGTTGTTGCTGCTGTAATTATTATTTGAGCAACCGGCATCGCTTGCAGTTTAAAGTATGGACTCCTGGGTTCCCATCCCAGCTCAGCCACTTTCTAATGTAACCCTGGGCCAGCTGACCTCTTGGTGTCTCAGGCTCATTGGCACGGCGTGGGAAGTGGCAATGCCTACCTCTGAAGATAGGCGAGGCCCCCCCGTAAGTCGTGCACGAAGAGTGAGTGCCGTGTGACCGCTGAGTCCCGCAGCCTGGCCAGTGGCAGCTGCGGCCCTGTTTGGCTCTGGAGTTGAAATGCGGTTTGTGCGAGCAGTCGCCTGTCTTGTGAGGCTCATGGGATCCCTTCCTTCCCTGTGGTCCCTCTGCCTTCCCGCCTCATGCACTGTGCTGGGGAAGGGGCTGGTGGGGCACAGGGTCCCCCAGAGTCGTCTTCAGTGAGAAACCTGAGAGCTGGGGACGGGAGCTGCCAGGTCACAGCTTCTGCAGTTTTAATGGACAGAGGTGTAAACTTGGACTTCATTTAAAAAAAGAAGAAGAAGAAAAAGAAAAGACTCTTGCTGACTTTTTGGGTTTGGGACTTGTTCCGAGAGAGGTGGAGGTGGTGTGGATGAGCAATATTTAAAGCCACAAAACCAGGTGAATTATGTTCCTCTTGCCAAGACGGTAACAGCATACTTGTGAGGGCCAGGGAGGGGTTCTTCTTTCCAGCGAAATCCTGAAAGTGCAGGCAGTATTTGGAGCAGTTTGCTTCAGGATGTCTCCCTGGTACCCCCAAACCCAAAGCTCACCTTGAAAGCCTTCCTGCTTTGCCCCAACTGTCAATACCAGGTCGTATCTCATGGGTCCAAGTCACAGAAGGAATATGACCACCAGCACAGGATCCTGCTAAGGAACACAATGGGGGCACCCCAATGTCCTTATCCTGGACACAGGCCCTCTGCAGGGATGGGGTGCCCCTGCTTGAATACCCAGCTACCCAATGGGGACACCCCAAAGTCCTTATCCTGGACACAGGCCCTCTGCAGGGATGGGGTGCCCCTGCTTGAATACCCAGCTACCCAATGGGGACACCCCAAAGTCCTTATCCTGGACACAGGCCCTCTGCAGGGTTGGGGTGCCCCTGCTTGAATACCCAGCTACCCAGTGGGGGTACCCCAATGTCCTTATCCTGGACACAGGCCCTCTGCAGGGTTGGGGTGCCCCTGCTTGAATACCCAGCTACCCAATGGGGGCACCCCAAAGTCCTTATCCTGGACACAGGCCCTCTGCAGGGATGGGGTGCCCCTGCTTGAATACCCAGCTACCCAATGGGGGCACCCCAAAGTCCTTATCCTGGACACAGGCCCTCTGCAGGGTTGGGGTGCCCCTGCTTGAATACCCAGCTACCCAGTGGGGGCACCCCAAAGTCCTTACCCTGGACACAGGCCCTCTGCAGGGTTGGGGTGCCCCTCCTTGGACACCCAGCTACCCAATGGGGGCACCCCAAAGTCCTTATCCTGGACACAGGCCCTCTGCAGGGTTGGGGTGCCCCTCTTTGGACACCCAGCTACCCAATGGGGGCACCCCAATGTCCTTATCCTGGACACAGGCCCTCTGCAGGGGTGGGGTGCCCCTGCTTGGGTGCACAGCTGGAAATTAGAATGTGCCCTAATTTCCTCTGTCACTGTGGAAGGCACAGGGGACCCAGTTTGCATGTCCACCTACACACTCTGACACTAGCACTCGCAGGTCTTAGGGAGAAAGTCCTAGTTATTATCTAGAGTTTGGAAACAAAATAAGTCAAGATCCCTTTGTTTTCCTCCTATATTTTTTAAACTTTTAAAAATTTATTTGACAGGTAGAGCTATAGACAATGAGAGAGAGAGAGGAAAGGTCTTCCTTCCGTTGGTTCACTCCCCAAATGGCCACTACGGCCAGCACTGTGCTGATCCAAAGCCAGGAGCCAGGTGCTTCTTCCTGGTCTCCCACGAGGGTGCAGGGACCCAAGCACTTAGGCCATCCTCCACTGCCCTCCTGGGCCACAGCAGAGAGCTGGACTGAGAGAGGAGCAACCAGGACTAGAACCTGGCACCCATATGGGATGCCGGTGCCGCAGGTGGAGCCACAGCGCCAGCCCTTTCTCCTATATTTAATGCTAGGTCTGTTAATAAACAGTCTACTTTGGTGGGGTGGGGCTGGGGAGGGTGGCACAATACTGGCCCCTCAAAGGCAAATGTCAGGCCACTGCTGTGGCATAGCAGGTAAAGCCGCCGTCAACCCAGCTCTCTGCTACAGCTGAGAAAGCAGTAGAAGATGGGCCAAGTCCTTGGGCCCCTGCACCCTCGTGGGAGACCCAGAAGAAGTTCCTGGTTCCTGGCCTTGGATCCACCCAGCTCCAACCATTACAACCATCTAGGGAGTGAACCAGAGGATGGAAAATCTCTCTCTCTCTCTCTCTCTTTCTCTCTCTGCCCCCACCTCTCTGTAACTCTGCCTTTCAAATAAAAAATTAAATCTTCAAAAAAAAAAAAATGCAAATACCGTGCTGGTTAAGGCTGCAAGTTTCCAATTCAGCTTCTGCACCAAAAAGCTGTGTGATTTTGCTCTCTGAGCTCATTTTCTCTGTATTACATGGAGATGATGACTGGTATGCCTATCTTGTAGAACTATTGAAACACGAAGCAAAATATAGAGACTAGACGTATGGTGGTAGAGAATTATATATTTACAGAATGAATGAGACAATGTATGAAATGGATCTACATATATGTGGCATAGCAGTTCATTTCTAAAATGATCATTCTTTCATATTGTAAAGATTTTAAGATGGAGGTACAAATATACATTGATGAATGCAGTAATTTGCTTTTCAATTCTGTCCTCCAACGCTGTTATTACATCAAGGAGCATTCTCCAAAATCAGTATGTTAAAATCAAGGAAATATATAGCGCAGTATCTGGCAAATACAAGTGGCCCCACAGTTGTGGTTATGGTATCAGGTGCTCTAGAGATGCTTAAGGACTTGATTATAACACGAAGACATGAAACAGAAATCATTCCACTTGCAGGAAAGCAGCAGTGGGGAGACAGAGCTTGGGAAAACATGGCCGGGAACGTGATGTCAGCGGCTGCTGGGAGATTCGCTAGGCAGATTGCTCCCGTCTGTGAAAACCTGCTGAGCACCTGCCCTGTGCCGCACGTACACGCACACACATAGTACTAGGCACCAGGGGGCATGATGAGATAGGAATGATGCCTTCAGGGGGGCCAGGCTCCTGGAGGCGATAAGGCCCGGGCTGCAGTACCCCTGCCTGATAAGAGAGGTGCTGATTGGGCTTGCTCTTGGGGCTGCTGCCCAGGAACCCAGGGGAAAGGTTCCCTCAGCCTGTCCAGCCAGTATGCGCAGGTTCAAGTGACCCAGCCCGCATGGGGCCAGGCCTGGGGCTGTTAGAGGAGGACGATGCCTCTTTGACAAGGGGGTGGGGGTCGGGGGTGGGGAGAAAGTGGCCAAAAGCCAAGGTCCTGGAAAAGGGGCCAGGACCTCGGAATGCGAAGTGCCCAGCCCATGGAGGAGAGGAAGGCAGCCTCTAAGTGCTGGTGGGCTGGTGCTGCCCAGCCCCCACCAGCCAATGCGTCCAAGCTCACCTGCATGTCCTCCGTCCCCTCCAGCACGCCCACCCTGCAAGCCCCCTCCCCACCATGGCTCCCGGTGAGAAGATCAAAGCCAAGATCAAGAAGAACCTGCCAGTGAAGGGCCCCCAGGCGCCCACCATCAAGGAGCTGATGCGGTGGTACTGCCTCAACACCAACACCCATGGCTGTCGCCGCATCGTGGTGTCCCCCGGCCGCCTCCGCCGCCTGCTCTGGATCGCCTTCACGCTGACCGCCGTGGGCCTCATCTTCTGGCAGTGCGCTCTGCTCGTCTTCTCCTTCTACACGGTCTCCGTCTCCATCAAGGTCCACTTCCAGAAGCTGGATTTTCCCGCCGTCACCATCTGCAACATCAACCCCTACAAGTAAGAGGTGGGAGCGGGGCTCTGGGGGCGAAGGGCACGCCCCCTCCAGATGCCCAAGTCCCCCTCGCGGAGGGTGGCACACTGCAGCCTCTAGAATTTCAGAAAAGTTTTAGTTTATTTGTTTTATTTATTTGAAAGATTGAGCAAGGGAGAGAGAACACGATTTTCCATCATCGGTTCATTCCCAAAAGCCTATCACAGCCAGAGCTGGGCCAGGCTGAAGCCAGGAGCCAGGATCTCCATCCAGGTCTCCCACATGGGTGGCGGGGACTCAACCACTTGTGTCTGCTGCCTCCCAGGCTGTGCATTAGCAGGAAGCTAAATCAGAAGTGGCGTAGTAGCTGAGACTTGAGCCAGGCACCCTGACATGGGATGTAGGTGTCCCAAGCGGTAGCTTAACCCCCTGTGCCACAACACCCTCCCTGCTTCTTGAAAATTTGAATTAGTTGCCAACACTGGTAAACTGCCCCCATCCCAGGCTCCAAATCTGTACCATTTGCTGTCTTTCACTTCTGAGGTTCGGGTGGCTCCAGGAAGGCAGGAAGCCAAGGCTACAAGGAGTGGTTGAGCTTGGAGGTGGGACCTGAAAGGAGCTAGCTACCCCCAGCCTCCACACCCACCACCCTCTAAGCCTGGCTTAGCCGCCCCGTTCCAGCTCTCCAAGCTCGCATCCTCACTTTCCCTAGAATGTGACTCACAAGTGTCACCCTGGTGACTTCTGGGAACATCTCAGTTGCCCCAGCTGCATCTTGGAGAGCCCAGCCCCACAAACTGAGACGGCTGGGCCGTGGGGGGGGAAGGGGGGCTGCCCTCGGGGCTGTCCTGTTGTCAGCCCCAGGACCCATTCTCAGTGGGTCCTCAGCGTCCTGCTCAGGATTATGGGAAAGCCGTCCGCGAGGCAGGTCAGAATCCGACGGGATTTGTCAGTGCAGGGTGGAGGGGAGGAGAAAGGAAGAGCCGGTGGAGATGATGGTGGAGATTACCAGAGGAAACCAATTTGTCCAGCATCCTCAGTGAGCTGGTGGCAGAGCGCCAACTCCAAGCCGAGTCGAGGACGCCTCCCCCGGCCAGTCTTTCTGCCTTTCGCCTTTCCTCCCTCCCTTCATCCCACCCGTTATCTGTTCCATAATTATTTACTCAGTATCTGCAAATTGTCATGCACCTTACTAGGACCTGGGACGTGGAACTCAACAGGCCAACCCCAGTGCAGCTTCCATTGCCATGGAGGAGTAAAATACAAACAAAACAATCACATTATTCTAATTAGCAATCATGGCTGTGTAACTGTGCACATGTGTAGATGTGCGTGCAAAGTAAACACATTGGACCTTTTTTATTTTTTTAAAGATCTACTTTTTTTAAAGATTGTATTTATTTGAGAGGTAGAGTCACAGACAAAGAGAGGGAAAGACAGAAAGAAAGGTCTCTTCCATCCACTGGTTCACTCCCCAACTGGCCGCAGTGGCTGGAGCTGCGCTGATCCAAAGCCAGGAGCCAGGAGCTTCTTCCAGGTCTCTCACGCAGGTACAGGGGCCCAAGCACTTGGGCCATCCTCCACTGCTTTCCTAGGCCATTAGCAGAGAGCTGGATCGGAAGTGGAGCAGCCGGGATTTGAACTGGCAACCATATGGGATGCCAGGACCACAGGCGTGATGCTGCATTCACTCAACTCCTGTTCCATTCCTCTGTGTTCTTGGTGGTTGTCATGGTAGCAGTCATACTACCCCCACCACCACCCCCACATCCTTCCCAACACTGACCCCAGGACAGCCAGGGGGCACGGGCAAGGTGCATTGGGTGGGGACTGAGCCTGCCCCCTGGGTAGACTCTGGTTAGCAGTTATTTACTTGTCCTCATTGAAGCTGGTTTATGGGAGGCACCTGATAGTCACCACTCCAGAAATGCTGGTTGGGGCCCAGTCATCAACACACCCAGAGAGCAGGTAGGCAGGGGTGGCAGGACGAAGACACAGGATGTCACACCACAAGTGCCACCTGGGAGTCTGTTTCCACCTTCCAGAGCCAGGAATCACTTTGGATGGGCCAAGTCCTGAAAGGCCTTGATGTCCTTGGCCAGGAGGTATGGCAGGGGCCACAACCCGCCGAGCCCACCCCCACCACCTTGGTGGAAAGCAGCATGGATAAGCCCCTCCCTGATGCTCCCTTCCTGCCTTGGCAGGTACAGTGTCGTGCGTGACCTGCTAGCTGACCTGGAACAGGAAACCAGAAGGGCCTTGAAGTCCCTGTATGGCTTCTCGGAGGTCAAGTCTCGGAAACAGCGCGACACAGAGTCCTGGAGTCCAGCCTGGGAGGGTGTCCGGCCCAAATTCCTCAACCTGGTCCCGCTGCTGGTCTTCGATCAGGATGAGAAGGGCAAGGCCCGGGATTTCTTCACTGGGCGGAAGCGGAAAATCAGTGGGAACATCATTCACAAGGCCTCGAACGTCGTGCAGGTCCATGAGTCCAAGAAGGTGGTGGGGTTCCAGCTGGTAAGATTCACTTCCTCTCGGTCTGGAGCATGGGATGGGCTGGGGCTGGCGGGTCCAGGGACTCTTCCTTGGCCATTAGCCCCTATGGACGGGCAGGAAGAAACAGATCTGATCTGTGTGACTTGCATGCAAGCGGTGGAAACCCACTGGTGCACTCTCAAGGAGGAAATATCCCAGGAAGAGACTCAGAAGAGCTCATGGAGGTGTCTCCAAGGACCGAGATGGGCAAGATCCAAGGATCTAAGTGGCAGGAGATGAAGTCATTTTGAACCCTGAAGCCTCCATTATGTTCTTTTTGTTAGTAAGGGTCAGATTCCGTCTTGGGACTATCTGGTTGGCCAAATTTGCGTCAACTGATCACCTCTTGGCTAATGGGGGGTGGTGGGGCTTCTTGATAGATAGTCTCATCAGACTGTACCCAAAGGAAAATGGAGGTACAGGCTCCCAAAGGAAGAAAACAGGTCCTAGACAGCAGAAGCACTTGTCTTCCGTAGCCTGACTTCTCATCTCCTCTTCTGGCCCCCCATGGAGGGGCAGCCACTCCAGGAAATCAATCCATCACCTTCCTGGGCAAGCTTGATCAGCACGCGCCAGCCACCTCTGGTGGACAGGAGCTACTTCTTGTAGCCTTGACTGCTAATTGTGGGCTCTACTCACAGATCCTGGAAAATGGCCCTCCTGGAAATTGTTTTGGCTTCCAGATCTTTCTGGGCACCTTCTTAGGATGCCCACACAATTCCCCTTGCTTCCAACATGAAATCTTTGACATCCATTTTTTGAGGAGCGTGTCTAAGCCCTGGGTGTTAAGATCACATGAAATACACAGCTTCTCTCTAAAGCTCTCCTTACTGTATATTTTCGTGTGTGGTTCTTTTCAACAACTCTCATATCTGGGTGGGGAGGGTTTGTACTTCAGGCAACATTTTGTAGCTGATATAACGTACACATAATACCTTGCTCAGGAGCCCACTGAGAAGTGGCGTCAGGGTCTGGGCTAGAATCCAGACGTCTTGATGTTTACATAAAAGGAAAGAGTATGTAGGAACCAGGGATCGTTAATCACCCGGACCCTAGACATCTGGGTCCCCTGAAGAAGTTGCTTTGGACTCTTGTCTGCTGGACGGATGATGGGCAAGGGAGTGAGATTCAGTATGCTTCCTTGCTTAGCTCTCTTCTGGTTCCTGAGGCTTGAGGGTGATCTCTCCCAGCCCCGGAAGTCAGAGGAAACCCATCCTTGCCCTGGACATCCCTCCTATTCCCCGGAGAGTCTGGCCCACAGCAGTAGGACTGATGGCTCCTGCCTGGTGTCTCCTCTCACAGTGCCCAAATGACTCCTCCGACTGTGCCACCTACACCTTCAGCTCCGGGATCAATGCCATTCAGGAGTGGTACAAGCTGCACTACATGAACATCATGGCTCAGGTGCCTCTGGAGAAGAAAATCAACATGAGCTATTCTGCCGAGGAGCTGCTGGTCACCTGCTTCTTTGACGGAATGTCCTGCGATGCCAGGTCAGGCGGGAAGACTGCTCACTCAGTCCCCGGGGACCAGCAGCCCTGGCTATGGGACCCCTCGCATACACCCCCAGCTCAGCTAGACGTCTTGGGAACAAAAGGGGATCTTCTCACTGGTTCTGCCCTCTGGAAAACAACACAGGAGCTGGGTTCTGGAGCCAGTGCGTAAGGTGTCCCTGGTATAGTCAAAATAGCTTTAAACTCGTTAGATTACTCATAGAAGCACAGAGTAGTTGATGATGTGCATAGAACCTTATATATTAGGAGTAGTAGATAATGGGCACGGAACGTCATGTATTCAGAGTAGTTAGAACCTTGTGTATTAAAAGCAGCTGATGCGGTGCACAGAACCTGGTATATAACCATCACGGGTACCAACAACAGAGCAGCACCGACCTGGTATAGCAGAGGAAGTGAGGGAAGGCAGGAGGGAGAGAGACCTAGGTTCAAATGTGTGAGCTTCCAAACCTTTCCTCCTTCAGGATAACAGATCCTGGGTGGTGGCTGGGCAGGTGAATGGCAGGTTCAAAGGAGTTCCTGCTTATCTGACGAGCTCACGTCACTCTTTTTAAACACTAAGCTTTTCTCACCTTGCTCTACATTAGTGGACTTACTGGTGTAGAGGCTTGGAGACCGAGTGATGGAGATCACGATGCTCTGAAAATTAAAGTCACAAACGGCATATGGTAGAAGGGCACAGATGACAGGACTTCTCCCCTGGGGATCACTTACTAGGTCTGGGGTTTGGAGTGGAAAGATGTCAAGTGTTGGCTGAGACAGAAATGGGGGTGAGAGGATCAACAGGGAGAAGAGGAAGCAGAGTCTGTCTTTGGGCCAATGTCTGTCAACCTGGCCGAGGGGCCTCGCTTCCCACGTTATCAGAGAGACGAGGGGAAAGTGGGCCACGTCCATCACCCCCTGGCTCCCTTAGAACTTTCCTCCCAGACTTCAGCTGAGCGGTGCGAGGGGCGTTCTCAGCCCGGCCCCTTCTGACTCGTTTCTTGCTCCGTAGGAACTTCACACTTTTCCATCACCCGATGTATGGGAACTGCTACACGTTTAACAACCGAGAAAACGAGACCATCCTCAGCACCTCCATGGGGGGAAGTGAATATGGTAAGCAAACCTTGCAGGAGGTGCCGGCGTGGTGGTGGCAGAACAAGGGGTGCCTGGGCCTTCCAGAAATGCAAGTCTAGTTAGTCTCCTCCACGTGGCCTGAAACCAGGGACGGCACCCTCCCTTTTAGGAATTTTCATCAGCGTCCGAGTCGGACCGTTCAATATGAGTGCCTGTTTGCCTTCTTGCTTATTTGCTTATTTGTTTCTATGTATTTGAAAGAGAGAGAGAGAAAGATCTTTCATCCACTGGTTCATTCTCCAAATGCCCACAGTAGCCAGGGCTTGGTCAGGCTGAAACCAGGGGGCCAGAACCCCAGGTGGGTCTCTCACCTGTAGGGCAGGGACCCCAGCATTTGAGCCTTCACCTGCTGCCTCCTAGTGTGCGTTAGCAGGAAGCTGGAACCTGTACTCCAATATGGGATGTGGCCAACAGCATCACAAGTGGCGGTTTAAGCCACGGGCCACAGTGACTGCCCCCTCTTTACTTTGCAAGAACCACAGGGACATCGCTGGGATTCTTGGTGCTGCAAAGTCTCTGTTTTGAGTTGTCGCTGGGGTGAGTAATGCTGGGCGAGTGGCTTCTAAATGAGGTTCACCCCAGATGTGCTGAATAGGAGATTAGGAGGCAGCCACACCTTTATCTGAGTTCTGCTGACAGATCCTGCACTCCCTGCGTGACCTTGAGCGAGTCACTGCACTTCCAGTGGGAGTCATAGTAAGCGCTCTGGTGCGAGCTGATGAGAGGACTTTAATAGGGAGCACATTTAGCCTGAGACCTGGAACGCACTGTTAGCGAGCTCGGCTACCATAAGAAAACCCCATAGGCTGAGTGGCTTAAACCACATGCGGCTCAGGATCCTGGAGCCTGGGAGGGGCCTGATCGAGAGGCTGGCAAGTCTGGTTTCTGGTGAGGGCTTCTCCCCTGGGATTGCAAACAGCTGTCCCGTCTCAGCGTCCTCGCACGGCCCTTCCCCTGTGGCAGGTGGACAAAGGGTACTATGATGCCTCTTCACCAGTCCTATCAGATCAGAGCCCCACCCTGTGACCTCATTTAACCTTAATGAAGGCCCCGTCTCCAAATATAGGTTGAGGATCCCTTATCCAAACTGCTTAGGGCTAGAAGCGTTTTGATTTGGGATTTTGGGGGGATGGGAATATTTGCATATACATAATGTCTTAGGGATGGGACCCAAGTCTAAACATGAAATTCATTTAGGTTTCATACACACTTCATACACACGACTCAAAGGGAATATTACACAATATTTTTAGTGCACATTTTGATGGTGCCCCATCCCATGAGGTCAAGTGGGGAACTTTGCACCAGTGACATCATGTTGGCACTTTACAAATGTCAGCTTTGGGAGCACTCAGATTTTTGGAGTTAGGGATACTTAACCTGTACCATCATGGTCAGGATAGGGCTTCAACTGATGGATTAGGATGGGGAGCATAATTTAGTTCACAGCATACACTAACCACCTACTAAATGCTAGCTGTGGTTGTCATTGCCACTTTTATTTCCATTAGTAGCATTGCTAGTAGTTGGCAACCATTGCTGCTGCTGCTCCCACTAGTACCATTATAATTTCCAGCGTTACCACGTATTGCTACTATTCTACCATACCTACTTTGATAGGGAAGGTGGGAACTCAACAGATTGCCCTGGCTTACCCACAGAAGGGATTCTGGCGAGATCCTGTGCACGGTGAACATGACTTGATATGCAAGTGTGTCCCCGTCACGAAGGGCAGGGCCCTGCCCTGGTCGGCATCCACACTTTGCATCCTGTCCTCTGCCACTGTGTAGTCTGTGTTTTTCCCGAGTCTGCAATAGAAGGCATGGAGGACATACTTCAGGGGGAAGAAGTTAGGGAGCTGAGCGGAGAGTTGCAAAGTCCTGGCTCTGCTACGTGGGAACTGTGTGACGTCCAGCAAGTCACGCTCACTCTCTGGGCTCCAGTTCCCTTGTTAACAAATGGAAAGAGTCAGAATAATTCTCAAGTTCTCTTCCTTCGATGCACACAGAGACTGTTTACTCACTCATTCCTTTCCTAGACCTTTACTGGGAAACTGCTATGTGCTGGACACTCTTCCAGGTGCCGGGGGCACAGCCAAAAACATGGAAGATGCCACCCCTGCTCTTAGGGACCTTGTATTCCAGGGGGAATCAATGAGAGCAAATGGGCAGATGAGCCTGTAGTCACTATGTTGTTACAACTCCCAGTGAGTGCTAGGCCAAGAAGAAAGCTGCAAAGGGAGGGAAGAGTGGATGTGGGTGGGATGAGAAGATCCTCACAAGAGGAGTGGGCAGTTAGTGCGTGGTGAAGATAGTGCTCAGATGCTACCCTTATCCCTGATCGGGCTGCCTGGGTTTGAGTCCCAGCTCCACTCCTGACTCCACTCCTGACTCCAGCTTCCTGCGAATGTGCACCCTGGGAGGCAGCAGGTGCTGGCTCAAGTAGTTGGGTCCCTGCCACCCAGTAGGAGACCCAGACTAAGTTCTTGGCTCCTGGCCTCTGCCTGGCCCCTCTTTGGCCATTGTGGGCATTTGGGAGCATGAACTGGTGCATGGGAGAGAATGATCTCTCTCTTGCTGTCTGACTTTCAAATAAATTAACAAGAAAAAAAAAAGTCCTCACAAAAGCAAAGGCCCCCAAGGAGAAAATGAGCTTAATGTGTTCTAGAATTAGAGATAAGACAGTGACCTTGGAACCTACTGAAGGAAGGGGAGAGAGGGAGGAGATGAGCAGGGAAAGTTAGGTGGGGCTGCAGCAGCATCATAGCCTTGGCCATCACAGGTCGATCGCAAGGCACTCCTCTGTAGTCTGTGAGATGCCAGAAGGGTCTCAGTCCAGGGAGGTACCTGAATCTGATCCATCTTGGAGGGCCCCTCTGGTTTCTGGGTACAGAATAGACTTCAGGCAACAAGAGCGGGGCAGAGAGAGGTTAGGCCTGCGATCAGAAGCACCATTCGTGCTTCCTCTGTTCCCTGCATGCTTGTCCTGGGGTTTAAGCAGCCACAGTGCTGCGCATCCCTTTAGATGCTCAGGAGAGCGGCTGACCTAAAGGACCACGTGGAGATGCGGGTCTCGGGCAGGGCAGCAGTTCCCTTACACTTAGCAAGAACAGGGGCAGTGACCCTGAACTCCTATTTTGGGCCAGCCCCTGGAGGCAAAGCATTGAACAAGTCCAGCACCCAACTCCCACCCGGGGTCTCGAGGCTGAACCTCCCAAAGCACCAGCAGGAATGGGCTACTCCCAGCGGATATTTTCCTAGCATTTGACCAGAGCAGGCTGCCTTATCTCTCAGGGCTGCAAGTCATCTTGTACATAAACGAGGAAGAGTACAATCCCTTCCTGGTGTCCGCCACCGGGGCCAAGGTTCTAATCCATCGGCAGGACGAATACCCCTTCATTGAAGATGTGGGCACAGAGATCGAGACAGCCATGGCCACCTCCATTGGAATGCACCTGGTAAGCGAATATTCTGCTTTCTTTAGGCCTGGAGAGAAGACTGGGTTGTTTTTCCTCCAAGGATAACCAGTAGGGTGCAGCTTATGGGAAAGGGTGTTTATTTCAAAAGGGAGCACAGCCCTGTATTTTCCAATGGTCACCCCCAATGGTCATTGTAGTATTACAGAAACCGCATCTTCTCTTACCTCGGTGCTGCCGAGAACACACTCATCCCGGCCAGCAGAAGCACCTCTGGCCTGGCATTCTACCTACAGGGTGCATTCTCCAGCTGTTCATCTTCGCTAATCTCTCAAGGAAACAAAATGTGGTATCATACATTTACTTTACCCTTCTTAGTAGCATTTTTTTCTACCTGTTTCTTGGAGGGTAAAAAAAAAAAAAGCAATGTTGTTTGGACTATTGTCTGTGTGTGTGTGTGTGTGTGTTTAATTTGACAGAGTTAGACAGAGAGACAGAGAGAAAGGTCTTCCTTCCATTGGTTCACTCCCCAAATGGCCACCACGGCCGGCACTGTGCTGATCCAAAGCCAGGAGCCAGGTGCTTCCTCCTGGTCTCCCATGCAGGTGTAGGGACCCAAACACTTGGGCCATCCTCCACTGCCCTCCTGGGCCACAGCAGAGAGCTGGACTGGAAGAGGAGCAACCGGGACTAGAACCTGGTGCCCATATGGGATGCCGGTGCTGCAGGCAGAGGATTAACCAAGTGAACCATGGTGCCGGCCCCTGTCTGTCTATCTATCTATCTATTATTTCCAAATTTAATGTCTCCAGCAACACTTCTTAGTCTTCAGTTAATGCCCCAAAGGAAACTTCTTGCGTCTCCCTAACTTGTCCTCCAGAGCAGTGGTTTCTAAATCTGATTGATCATTAGATCCATCTCTACACAGTCAGAATCTGTGGGATCCATATTTTTACCCAACTCCAGTGGCTATTGCAAGAGGCAGTACAGCCAGGGGCTTTGGCTTTAGAAATGTGAGTGAACTGGAACTAGAGGAAGAAGTACACGGTGCCTGCCCAAGTGGAAGTGAAGCTAGACTCCAAAATTCTACCTAACATGGCCACAAATGGCTTTGAATTAGGCTATGAAGTGATGTAGTGGGCATTTGGGGCTTGCCTATCCATCCATTGTTTCTATTTTCTGAGTGCCTCCTATGGGCTGACACAGGGGATCCATCGGTGTGGAAGACACTTGTCCCTGTCCTGGTAGAGCCCAGGGACCAAATGAAAGGACCGATTATAAATAAGAAATTGCACAAAGCATTAACTATGGTGCCGTAAGAGCAATGAAGGAGAAATGCAGGCTGCCTGAGAGCATGCCCTAGATGTCTTCATCTGCTTCCGTGGCTAAAGCAAAGTACCTGACACCAGATCATTTACAAGGAATAGAGTCTATTTGGTGTGTGGTTCTGGGAGCAGGGAAGTCCAAGTGCACAGAAAAGGCGGGGCCTCGGCTTCTGCTGAGGGCCTCCTTGCTGCATTAGAAGCTCCGGAGGCCCAGCAAGCTGCCAGCTCAGGTTTCTCTTCCTCTTCTTGCCAAGCCACCCAAGGCCATCAAGGGGCTCCACCCTCCTGACCTCACCTAATCCTGATCGCCTCCCAAAGGCCTCGCCTCCCAACGTTATTAACATATGCATTTGGGGATTAGGTTTCTTGAAGGCCTTTAGAGGACACACTGAACCCAGAGCGAGGGTGTGGCCTGACCCAGGGTTTTTTGTTTTGCTGTGTGTGTGTGTGTGTGTGTTGGTGGGGAGATGTTCAAGGAATGCTTCCCAAGGAAGTGATATTTAAGCCGAGGCGATAGACCTGATGATATCCCCTAGGAAATCAGGGGCTTCCCTGCTTCACGATGCCATCAAAGGAAAAGTCCTGGAGGGAAGAAGCCCACAGGGTGGCTGCCCGGCTGCCGGGATGCTCTTGGGAGGCAGGGCAGTCAGCAGCTTTGTTTCAGTGCGAGACGGAATTCATGTGTAACAGCTGAGGCTGTGCGAATTCTGCTTGATTATGGAAAAAGAAAAAAATCTTGAGCTGCCCCCCAACCTCCCAGTCTGCTCAGACAGTGGCTGGGTAAGCCTTGGGGCCATCATTTAAGGTGTTGGTCCCTGCCGCCTCTGTTCACAAGGAGGCAGCGAGACTCCCGAGTGACGGCTGGGTAGTTCTGTCTTCCTGCAGACGGCTTGGCTGGGCTGCACCCCCATCCCTTACTCTTCTGCCCTCGCCCTGCCTCCTGCCTGTAAACTGAGAGGCGCTGGGCTTTGCCAGTGTGCAAGGATGACGGAATTCTGCTCTCTGGATTTTTCTGCTGGGCTTGGAAGGAGCCACTGCGTTGTTCAGGAAGCGCTCTCCTTTCCTGAGCTGGGTAAACAAAGACGTGGGTGAGTTTTCTGCGATACCTAATTTGCGGTGTAGGCGCAGGGTCGCTCAACTCTAAGTCTGATTTATGAGCGCCTGGACCGAGAACAACAACAAGGAAAACACGGGGATTAGGAAGAGGTCAGCAGGGAGGTCACTAAGAATAAGTCCAAACAAATTAGACTTCTTTTTACTCTCCTGTTTTGAGTCCCTGGATCCAGCCATACCTGAAGCTAGAGGCCCTTGGACTTCTCAGTTCTGTGAGCCTAAGTCTACGTTATTTCATTTTTCTTAATCCAACGTGAGTTGCTTCTGTCACTTGCAAACAAGCCTCCTACCACAACATTAATTACTTTTGTATAAATACAAATAAAAATGTATTTTTAATGATGTTATTCAAAAGAACAAAAGATAGCTGTCAGACTCCTGAGTGGAGGCCAGATGGCAGATTTGTCCACAAACGCCTTGCAGGTCGGCTCAGAGAGAGGAGCAGCCCGGGCAGGGGCAGACGGAACGGGAGCGCCGTAACAATCAGTTCTGTCTCATCTCCTCCTCCCGCTCCTTCCACTTGTAGCTGGGCACAAAGAGGCTCCTTCATCGACTCCCTCCCCCAGGTAGACAGAAGGGACTCACATCCCCCAGTAGACAGAAGCTACTGGGGACGGTTTTCTAAATGATGAATTCTTGAAGGAAAAGTGTCAGACAAGCAGTGTCAGGAAGGGCCAGTCTAGACAAGAACACAGCAATCCTAGGAGTCCCAGAAAGGAGGTTAAGCCACGTAACGAAGCCTTGAGGAATCACTTTGGTTGAGGTGTACTCTGGAGGCAGCGCATTCCAGAAAGAGGCAATGAGGACCTTCAGCTCTCGCTGTGGAGGTGAGCAGAAGGGATTGGGTTTTAGAGCTGATCACAACGTGGAAGCAGCAGAGCTTGACAGCCGATGTCAAGAGAGCCAGGAAAGTTAGGTTGATGCTGAGGTCCTGGGTTGGCAGGAAGGCGAACGGGTACAGTGTTGAGAAGTAGAGACTGCAAGAGGAAGGGGAGGGCTGCGGAGAGAAGACCCCTTCCGTCTGTGCCTTTGTGATGTCAGGGTGAAAAAAAAAATCCAGTGATCCCTAGATGCTATGACGCCAGGGCTCAGGAGAAAAACTTGAGAGAGGATTCTACACTTGATCTTAGCCAAAAGGCCGAGAAGCGATGAGAGAGGATTCTACACTTGGAAATAAGCACTGTCACCCAAGACCCGAGACAGGACCCTACCTGCAAACACTGGAGGGCAGAGCATAAGAAGATGGAGAAACCAAGATAGGAGCGGGCGCTGGAAGAGTAAATAAACCAGGAGGAGCATGTCAGGCAGGTGTGTCTCTAGTGCCAAGGACAGCAAGAGGTCAAGACAAAGGGCAAAAGGTGTTCTCTGGGTTTGGCAACCAAGAGGTCGCTGAGGTCCTTTGCCAGGGCAGTTTTCAGTGGAAGGAGTGGAACAGAAACCAAAGTACAATGGTTGAATGGAGGATGGGAGATGAGGAAGTGGACAAGGGTGAGCCACTCACCCAAGGGTGTGGGGCCAGGTCCTGGGTCATGGAGAAGGGGCAGGCTTCATTTCATTTCAAACCCCGCTGCACATTCTTAAAGCGCACGCAAAACTTCTTTTCACAAATATCTGTAACGGGGATTAAGAGCTCAAAATGAGATTCAAACTCCAGCTTTGTCCTTTGGTTATGAAATCGCTGTGCCTTGGTTACCTCACCTGTAAAATGGGGCTGATGATAATGATAGACCTTCATGGCTCGTGAGAATTCAATGAGCCAGTGTGTCTGAAGTGCTTAGAAAAGTGATGGGCATGTAGTAACTGCTCAAAAAATATTGACTGTTTCTACATTTTAAAAAAAGAGATGAAGGAAAGATAAGTTTGAAGCAAAAATGAAGGGCTAGAGATTTTCCTGTCTTTCTCAAACTTTCTTCCTTTATAAATAATGTCCACAAATAACATAGGTGATATATGTATATTATTATATAATGTATTCTATTTCCCATGTAAAGGATGCTAATTGTTTGCCTTATGTATCACAAATATCTTTGCCAGTTTGTGATTTCCTTTTAGTTTTCTTTATGATACTTTTTTTTTTTTTTAAGGCAGAGTGGATAGTGAAAGAGAGAGAGACAGAGAGAAAGGTCTTCCTTTTTGCCGTTGGTTCACCCTCCAATGGCCGCTGCGGCCGGCGCATTGTGCTGATCTGAAGCCAGGAGCCAGGTACTTCTCCTGGTCTCCCATGGGCCATCCTCCACTGCCTTCCCGGGCCATAGCAGAGAGCTGGCCTGGAATAGGGGCAACCGGGATAGAATCCGGCGCCCCAAGCGGGCCTAGAACCCGGTGTGCCAGTGCTGCAAGGCAGAGGATTAGCCTGTTGAGCCACGACGCCGGCCTATGATACCTTTTCATATCAAAAGCATTGAGTGTTTCATAGTCTTTTTTTTTTTTTTTTTTTAGATTGATTCTAGATTCTATTTGAAAGGCACAGTGAAGGAGAGAGAGAGAAAGAGATTTTTCATCCACTGGTTTACTCCCCAAATGGCCACAATGGCCAGGGCTGGGCCAGCCCAAAGCTGGGAGCCAGGAGTTCTTTCTGGGTCTTCTGTGTGGGTACAACTGCCCAAGCACTTGGGCCATCTTCTGCTGCTTTCCAAGGTGCATTGGCAGGGAGCTGGATCGGAAGTGGAGCAGCCTAGACTCCATCGGGCACCCATATGGGATGTTAGCACTGCAAGCCGCAGCTTAAACTGCTGCTCCACAGCTCTGGCTCCTGTTTTGTTTTTTGTGTTTTTTTAATAAGATTTATTTATTTGAAAGTCAGAGTTACAGAGAAAGGGAGAAACAGAGAGGGAGGGATAGAGAGAGAGACATCAATCTTCTATCTGCTGGTTCACTCTCCATATCGCTGCAATGTCCAAGGCTGGGCCAGGCCAAAGCCAGGAGCCAGGAACTTCATCTGGGTCTCCCACACAGGTGCAGGGGCCCAAGGACTTGGGACATCTTCCACTGCTTTCCCAAGTCATTAGCAGGAAGCTGGATCAGAAGTGGAGCAGCTGGGACACGAAACAGTGCCCATATGAGATGCCAGCATTGCAGGCAGCAACTTTACCCACTATGCCACAGTACCTGCCCCAAAATCTTTGTTTTCTTTAGTCCTTGCATTTACTGAGGATTTTTCTTGAGATAAGAAACTAAACTGAGTTTTCTTCTGGTTATCTTATTATTTAATTTAATACTGGAACCATTAGAATGTTCTTTCCAGCAGGATGTGAAGTGGAACTCAAATTTATCTCTTTATCTGAGTAGTTAACAAATTATTTTAACTTGGCTCATTGAGTAACTCTTTTTTTCTTGTGGCCACTGATTAGAAATATAAACTTTTTACTATACACAAGTAAGATTTATACTTTATGATAAAATAAAACAAAGTAAGAGTTAAACCACCCATAATTCTACTTAGGATAAAGTGCTTCTGTTACTTTTTGTCACTTTTTTTTTCCAAATGAAATTATTCCTATTTATTTAGTTTTATTTTTAAAAATTTTTATTGGGGGCCAGCACCGTGGCACAGTAGGTTAATCCTCCGCCTGTGGTGCCGGCATCCCATATGGGTGCTAGTTCTAGTCCCGGCTGCTCCTCTTCCAATCCAGCTCTCTGCTGTGGCCTGGGAAAGCAATAGAAGATGGTCCAAGTCCTTGGGCCCCTAAACCTACATGGGAGATCAGGAAGAAGCTCTTGGCTCCTGGCTTCAGATCGGTGCAGCTCCGGCAATTGCAGCCATTTGGGGAGTGAACCAATGGAAGGAAGACCTTTCTCTCTGTCTCTCCCTCTCTGTCTGTAACTCTACCTCTCAAATATTTTTAAAAAAATTTTATTAATATAAAGAGAACAGATTTCATAAGACAATTTTAAGACCATATTTCCCTGTCCCTCGGTCCCCTGCCTTCCTGCCTTTCTTTTTTGTCTTTTGCCATTTTTTAAGTTTGGTTTGTTTTTTCTATGCAAATGAGATCCTACTGAGCTTACTCTCTGTAATCCGCTTTTGTTTCACGTAGCCCCTCCTCCATCAACTTATATCATCATTTTTCCATGACCTTCGTCTTCCCGTCTTCCACACTCCCAAGGTTAATGGCGATATCCTAACTGGTATGAATGTAGATTTTATCATTATAAACTAAATTCTCATAGCACACAGTCATCCTGGGTATCCCTGGGGGGCTGGCTCCAGGACCCTCTGCAGATACCAAAAATCCAAGGAGATTCAGGTTTCTTATATAAAACGACACAGTATTTGCTTAGACCCTAGGCACATCTTTCCATAGACTTTATTTTTTATTTGCTTTTATTTGAAAGGCAGAGAGAAGGACAGACAGACATGAGAGAAAGACAAAGAGAGATCATCTATCCACCAGTTTACTCCTCAGATGCCCACAATAGCCAGGCCTGGGCCAGGCCAAAGCCAGGAACCCAGTACTCAGTCTGGATCTGCCACATGGGTGACGATGACCCAAGTACTTTAGCCATTACCTTCTGCCCTTCAGGCTGAAGTGAGCAGGAACTGGAATTGGAGCTGGGACTTGAACACGACGCTCAGGTGTGGGGCGGCCCAGGTGGCACCTTCACTGCTGTGCCTCCTCATCTCCAGATTACGTGCAATACCTAATACAGTGCAGATGTATGCAGGTAGCTGTGATGCCATGGTGCTTAGGGAACCAGGATAAGAACACGTGTGCACGTGGCAATACAGACACAATTTATTTTTTTTCCTGAATGCTCTCCATTGGAAGCAGGTTAAGTCTGTGGATGCCAAGACCATGGATATGGAGAGCTGACTGTATACTTTTTAAGATATATTTTATTTATTTGAAAGAGTTACAGAGGTAGAGCTAGAGGGGGAAGGAGAGAGAGAGAGAGAGAGGGAGGGAGGGAGGGAGGGAGAGAGAGAAAGAGAAAGATCTTCCATCCACTGGTTCACTCCCCAGATGACTGCAACAGCCAGAGCTGAGCTGGTCTGAAGCCAGGAACCAGGAGCTTCTTCCAGGTCTTCCATCCAGATGCAGGGGCCCAAAGACTTGGGACATCTTCTGTTTCCCAGGCCATAGCAGAGAGCTGGATCAGAAGTGGAGCAGCCAGGACTCGAACTGGTGCCCATATGGGATGCCTGCACTGCTGCCGGCCCCTGACTGTATACTTTTAATGACATGTTAAATGTCTGCTTTTCCTGTGACACATGGCCTGGCACATCTTAGGATCACTGTGGAACTGGGCCTATACCTGCTACATTAAAATGACTGGGATGGGAGGGGGAACCTGAAAGGTAAACTAAGGCCAGCTGGAGAACACTGTGGAGCCTGGGCTGATGCATTTGGACTTGAGTCATCCTGCAGTGGGGAGCAGAGACAGAACGGAACCTGTGATTCAGATGGGTAGGTGCGGGGTAGGGTGGGGGAGGAGGGGATGAGGAAGGAAAAGTGTAGAGGTGGGCAGACCAACGGGGAGATGCACAATGGTCCGGGTGACAGGGGCTGAGAGCCAGAGCAGACAGTAAGCAGGAATGAGGAACTGCCAAGGTCACCAAGCGTCTCTTGACAACTAAATGGCCTGAAGGAGAGAAGTTTCTAGAAAGATGCTCAGGTTCCTGACTCAAACCACTAGATTGATGGGGTGCCGTTAGTGAACTTGCAGAATGCCGGAGCTGGAACAGGCTTCCGGCTGGGAGAGGAGAGGCCGTGTCCGATTTTGGACATGTCAAGTTGCTTTGGATGCACACAAACCACCCCAAACAACAACAACGATGTGTTAGCTCATAATCCCTGGGTTAGCTGTGTGGTCCGGCTTCCTCGGGGAAGTTCTGATGCAGGCCAGGCTCAGCTGGCATCAGCCAGTGCTCGCTCATGCTGCGTGGATCTGCTGGGGATCTGGATTCTCCTCCACCAGCTGGGGTCACACACCGCAGTCTCGTGCAGGCACTTTCCAACTCGCAAAGTTCAAGTCACGTGATCAACCCAGATTCCAGGGCTGGATACGTGCGCTCTCTTCATGGGATGGTAGAGTTTGGCCACTTTTTCAACCTCCCGCGGACATGGTGGATTTGGTTGAAGTATGCATGGACCCCCTCAGTAGAAATAGCCAGTGGTCAGTTGGGTCTCAGATAAGGATTTGAGCTGGAGGTCAGATTTGGGCATTGGTCATTCCTGTCGCGGTCCAGGAAGTGGATGAGGTCATGCGTGGCAGGCACATATTTTAATAATTCAAACAAACCTTCCTGGGGACCTCGACGTGTGCTCCACATTATGCCGAGCCCCTCCCAGGCATGAGGCTCCATTAATCCTCACGAGAGGTTTTAGAGATGCTGCGGATAAGAGAGCAAAGTCTGGGTTTGAATCGCAGCTCTAGCCCTTGCTGACGGCACTGCCTCGGGCAGGCTGCTTATCGCTGTCCCCGTGTGTCATTTTCCTCTTCTGTAAAGTGAGCCTGTTGTCAAGGTTAAATGAGTGGATACACTGAGATGCTTATCAGCCTGCCCGGCACATTTTCGGTGCTCCATCAAGATAAATTGTTGTTGTTCCTGAAAAACCGAGAGAGTAGATCAACTACTCTGATCAAAGTTAAACAGTTACTAGGCAGCCCAATGGGATTCAGATCTATTCAGCCTCCTCGGCTCCTGTTTCTGAGCCCTTAGCGTGCCTGCCCGGCATCACTGATTGGCCACCGTTGACCAGTGGTCATGATGTGGTTCCGCCAGAAGAAGCCCCGTAGGAGAGCTCAGAATGCAATCCCTTTTGCACATGGTCAGAGGAGGTCAGGATGGGGCCATGGCAGGGCAGCCCCTACCCCAAGGCCCCCTAGAGACATAAAGCAACCAGAAGCTTTCCCAGAAGCTGTGAGCCCCTCTCACGACAGCACAGGCTCAAGGTGCAACTCGCTCTCTTGCTCCACTCCCAGCCCAGCTGTTGCCGGAAGCAGCAGCACTAGCAGTCTGTGTTTTTTGTTTTTTGTGTTTTTTTGACAGGCACAGTGGACAGTGAGAGAGAGACAGAGAGAAAGGTCTTCCTTTACTGTTGGTTCACCCTCCAGTGGCTGCTGCGGCCGGCGCACTGCGCTGATCCGAAGCCAGGAGCCAGGTGCTTCTCCTGGTCTCCCATGCGGGTGCAGGGCCCAAGCACTTGGGCCATCCTCCACTGCACTCCCAGGCCACAGCAGAGAGCTGGCCTGGAAGAGGGGCAACCGGGACAGAATCTGGTGCCCCGACCAGGACTAGAACCCAGTGTGCCAGCGCCGCAAGGCGGAGGATTAGCCTATTGAGCCGCGGCGCCAGCGAGCAGTCTGTTTTGAGAAGCAGGGGAAAGCTTGGCCACCAGGGGAAAGAATGGGCTCCCAGCTCCCCTCAGACCACGCCACACCCACACTTCTGCGGCTCTCAGTGACCGAGGGCTCCATTTTAGCCTGTTGATCAGGGTTAGTAGACTGCACAACCATGCCTTCGGTAGCCCGGGGAGTGGGAGTGAGGGAGGTCCTTGTAGCCATGGGGACAGTTTTCCACTTAAAGGAGATGTTACCCAGGCATCACGTACGCATTGGAAGCAGGGAAACACCAGACTGCTTGGGTTGAGCATGGGACATCAGCCGGCCCCCTGGGGCTGGCAGAGCCCATAGCTGACAGACAGCTGACAGTACCTGGAGGCCCAAAGGGACATCTGCCTGGGGAGCCCGAGAGCAGCTTAGAGGAAGGGTGTTGTGTGATTGAGGTGGCTGTGGCTTGGCTTCTCGGCACCCCTGTCCCCAGCTAGGCCTGGCGCTCCTCAGTCCAGATGTGTACTGACAGGGGAAGGCCCTCGCTGTTCCTTAGAGATGAGAAGCATGGAGAATGTGTGTGCGCGCGTGTGTGTGTGTGTCAGAGAGGTAGGATCCGATCTACGAGAGTGGGCACCTGGCGAAGACAAGAGGCCAGCCGGCTACTTCCTCCTCGCTTTGCTTCTGTTGCTTAAACAGTTTTAAATGAGCACTGTCAATTGCCCTTGAAGTCCTCAGAGTTAATTGAGGGAGACTGATGGGTCAACAGACGGACTGCAGAGTAAACAGGAGAGCGCAGCCGCCCAAGATGCCTGCAGCGTCCCATCTCACACTTCTCCATTCCTTTTTGTCCCCAGCTATTTCTTCAGAGGGAAAAGGTTTTTCTTCCCTGCCATAAATCTGCTGTATTTTCCCCTTTACCCCTACTTCCTCCCCTGCCCCCCAAATATGCTTATGCGTGCTTCTCCCCCTTCACACAGATGCGCACACACATAGACCCTAAACTCTCTCTCTAAGCTGTTCACAATTTATGTTCACGTATGGCTTCCCCTTTGGAGACAGCATCGCCTCCCCCCTCCCCACTTTTTTTTTCCCCCTGCTGGGCTTGTCTGAATTGCCTATTTGCTGTGATAGATAGTAAATTAGAGCCAAACTCAGCAAACCACAATGCAACATGATTGAATGAGGCTTTCGAATTTTGAGGGGCGATGGTTTTAGCTTCTCTGATGATCAGGGTATCATTCTACTGATGTGGGTGAGTGGGAATATTAATTTTTTTCCTCCAGGCTCTTGTCATGCACAAAGACAAGAATTCTAAGAGCTGACATGTATAATGTAAATTATATTCAAAAGGTGAGGAAGCGAGCAAGCACACACAGGAGCACGGAGCCCCCCGCAGAGAATACCCATCACAAGTGGGCAGTGGACCAGAGATTTGCCCGAAAGGAGAAGGGGTGGGGGAATGGAGACAGGGAACATACCTGGTGGTCCCTCCTGCCATGGTCTGTGGTGGGAAAGAGACCCCCTCCCAGTTGTGGGGCTCCTTTATAATCTCTGAACAGCACCTCTGCAGGTGCGAGGTCACCTGGGAATTCTATGACACATCACAAGTTCCACATGGAGCTCAGTGTCCATATTTTCATGCCATCTTCTTGGGTCCCGGATGAAGCAGATGCATCCTGGGAAAGGGGGTGTTTTGATTGACAAGTCGGAGGAGAGGATTGCCTATGGGAGTTTCTGCCTCCCAGCTCTGCAGACCTGGCTAGCTGCCCGCCCATGTATCCCACACCACGGCTGTCTTGGGCTCTCCCTGTTCCTTTCTAAGAAAGCTTTTTCCAAGTCAGTGACCAGAGCTGGAACGTAAGGAATTGGGGCCTTCCTGGGGACGGGAATCCAAGGAGCTCACCGCCTCGGACCATCTTCCTACGCCTCCTCCCTGCTCCCGCTGGATGTGCCGATGGCTTTCCCAGCCTGCAGAAAACCTAACCCAGGTCTCTGTAGGGCTTGGTTTGGCCTCATACTCCCTCTCTGCCTTCATCTCCAGCGGTTTCTCTCTTGGGCCAGGTTCCAGCCACACAGGCCCCTTCTGCCACAAGCTTGGCTGAGTGCTCTGCTCCCTCCGCTTTGATTCGAGACAATTTCTTACCATTCTGGGTGGAGCTGGCTGCACGGCAAAAGTCCCTTTCTCAGGGACACGTTCCCTTGTCACGCACACTGCCTTTGTCACCCTCCAGGCTCCCGGCCCGGTGTCACTGATCCCTCTCCAAAAGTGTTTGCTTGTTGCCAATCTATCTGCTCACTAAACTGTGAGCTCCATGAGCTCAGGAAGATTGTGTGTCTCAATTGCTCTGAATTCTCCAGGGTCTACAGTGGCACTAGGCACCCAGGAGGTGCTCAATGCGTTTTTGTTAAGTGAATGACTAAATGGCTGCTCAGCTCCAGCCCTCTGTCTGGATCCCCCGGGGGAGGGCAGGGCTGACTGTGTGCTCCCTGTAATCGCAGACGGAGTCCTTCAAGCTGAGTGAGCCCTACAGCCAGTGCACGGAGGACGGCAGCGACGTGCCCATCAAGAACATCTACAATGCTGCCTACTCCCTCCAGGTATGGCTTGGCAGAAGCGCCCAGCCCTGGGTCTGGGCCCAGGAGACAAAGTTACATCTCGGCCCGGGTGTGGCTGGGACCAGGAACTCGGCTAAGGATCCCTGGGGTTCATCCAAAGACTTCAAGAACAAATGATGCCGGCTGGTTCCGGTCCTCTTCAGCCCGTTTGTAACCAGAGCTGAGTCGATTCAGGGAGGTTTGTGGGGAACACAATGTACAGCCGAGACGAGCCCGCTTCCTAACTGGGCCTTGGCAAGTGAGGGACACGAGAGGCGCAGCCTGGGAGAGGCTGTGGCTCAGCGGTCAGGAGCTTGGCTCCCGGCCCCGCTCCTGCACCTCACTCGCTGCTGACCTTGGGCAGGTGGTGGCCCCTTCACAGCCCCCGTGGGGAGGTTGGATTGGATCGGAGGCTGTGGATTGGCAGCTCTGAGCCCCATCCAGGGGGCCCACCCGGTGTTTCTAGCCTGGGTGGTATTTGAAAGTCAGGACATTGCCTGAGAAAGTGCAGATTTCCAGATATTCTTGAAAAACAAGACAATCTGGGGAGACTGAGCCCGGGCTTCTGCAGGATAAACGAGGGGTAGAGCTGCCCCTCGAAGCCAGGCATGCGTTCTCGGGTCCCCGCTGTTCTCACCGGTGTATGACTGGCGCCTAGCGATGCGCTCTCGCGCACACAAGCACTGCACTTCAGCTCACGCTCACAGCGACCTCATGGAACTCATTTCATAGACGAAGCAAAGCAGCGGACAGGTGAAGGGACTTGGCTGAGGCAGGGAGCAGGTGGCAAAGCTGGGATGGGAACCCCAGGCTGCGGAGCCCCTGCTGTTAGTGGGGATGCTGTGAGCACCGTGGTAGCTTGGGCTCCCCAAAGACCCCGTGTGGAGGCCTTGGGCCCGGGGACCAGCATGTGGGGTCTGTGTTTGCTTCTCTCTGGTTCACAGCAACAGCTCCAATTTCCCCCACTTAGCACCCCAGCCTGGCCCCCGAAGCTCTGTTGTCTAATTCTCTACCAGTGTTCCTGCTTGGTCCCTTTGCAGTGAGGGGATTCCCCTCCGCCCACCCCGGCTCCGCCGGCCCAGCTGGCAGAGGGTCATGTCCCTGCGGTCGGCCAAGGCTGGGGCGGGGTGTGGAGGGCGGGAACTCGCTGGCCTCCATGCACAGGAGCTGAGCACAGCTGGGCCTCCTCTTTCAGATCTGCCTTTACTCGTGCTTCCAGACAAAGATGGTGGAGAAGTGCGGGTGTGCCCAGTACAGCCAGCCTCTGCCCCCCGCAGCCAACTACTGCAACTACCAGCAGCACCCCAACTGGAGTGAGTGCCACCCCCTCCCCGCCCTGCAGGCCCCGGGAGCAGGCTCGGCTCAGCCCGGGCAAGGCGATCTTTGGGGCCCTGTCCCTGTCGCCTTTGGCCTGAGGGGGGAAACGAGACGTTAACTAGAGTTTCACTCCCAGTATTGAGCGTGCCTTGAGGGACTCCTCCCAGGTCAGCCAACTCCTTTTCACAGAACAGGTGACCACAGTTCAGAGAGGTTAAGCAACTTGCCCAAGGCCACATGGCCAGGAAGTAACAGGGGTGGACCCTCTCCAAGGGCTACAGCCCCCCAACTCATGTCCTTAATTGTCACTGCCTTGCTTCCCAGCAACACAAAGTAGCATTTATATCCAGAGGACCAATGTTCCTAGAAAGTGGGACAAGAAATACTTACAATGAGACTACGGGGGCCTCAGGAGCAACCCAGGGGCCTCCAGGAAGGCAACTGTGACCCCATGGCTCCTCCTCTCCCCTCTCTCTTGTCCCCAGTGTATTGTTATTACCAACTGTACCAGGCCTTTGTCCAGGAAGAGCTGGGCTGCCAGTCGGTGTGCAAGCAATCCTGCAGGTGAGTGGACTTGCGGGGAGGCACAGGCAGGACTGGGCTGGGCCAGGCCACCCCTGCTCACTGCGCCCCTCTCCCCTAGCTTCAAGGAATGGGCGCTGACCACCAGCCTGGCGCAGTGGCCGTCTGCAGTTTCAGAGGTGAGATCTGCCCGCTGTCCCCGCGTGAGGTCCTCGCAGTGTCCAGGAGGAGGGAGCTGTCTCACTAAGGGACAGGGGGAAGGGCCCGAGGATGGAGGACGCGGGGCCCCGGCCTCTCTGGGCATCCCCAGGCCCACTCTGTGTGTTTCCATTGCAGAAATGGCTGCTGCCTGTTCTCACCTGGGACCAAGGCCAGCAAATAAACAAAAAACTCAACAAGTAAGTTTGCCTCTGCCCTACTTGCTCTGCCTCTGCCCACCAGGGGCCCCGGCCTCCTCCCTCGCTTCCTCATTGCCAAACCCTCTCCTTTTCATTCACTCAATCGTGTAGTCAACAAATATTTATTGAACTTGTATCATGAACCCTGCTCAAACTTTTCTTGGACCATGCCCCACAGCGTGAGGTTCGTTTTACCCTGTGGCCCGTCAGGTACCTAACTGGGAGACAGCAGGAGACGGCACTTCTTTATCATGCACGAAGCACCTTCAGACAGTGCACACCAGCATGGCCACACTGGTCTTCACAGTCCCTCCCCCACCCCCATATTGGGGACAGGTCCTGGGACCTCCTCAGACTCCCACATCTGCAGACGCTCACGCCCCTCCTATAGAATGACAGTACTTGCTTGTCAGCTTGCACACCCTCCTTATACGTCTTCTCCATGACTCACAACAGCTCGCAGGATGTCAGTGCTGTGTAAGTCACCGCACACCAGTGTTACGGGGATAATGTCCAGAACAAAGCCCATGCATGTTCATTACCAATCCTCAAATATTTGCTGTCCACGGTTGGTTAAATCAGAGGACGAGGGCTGACTGAATGAATGAGGGGACTTCAAAACGTCCATGGAAAGTGGAATTAAAAGTCTATTTTGGCACAGAATATTTTGAAATCTATGCATAGCTTTTTCCTTGAAGTCTTTGAAACCCCTCGGATGCATGAACTTCAAAACTTTGGCATCGGAATAAATTTACCTTCGCATTTTGTTGTTCCACGAACTGTTCCAAACCCCCTCGTCTACTCATTCCCACTGGTCTCAGCACACCCGTCTCACGCGTGAGCACCCCACCATACCAGACAGCTGGCAGGCGTTTTGAATGTCTCTTTGGACGCAATCTGCTGTGTTCTGTTCTATGTAAATTTGTCAAAGTTACTTTTATTTCGTGACTCACAGAGGCACCCTGACCCACTTGAAAAAAGACTCCTCTGAGCTTTGCAGCTTCTAGTCCCACCTGAGCTGTCCACGCAGGCACTGATTTCCACGGGAGCTTCAGCAACATCCCCCAGGCCTCAGTTCAGGAGCCCCCACGGGTGGAGATGAGATAGGAGAGGGCAGGTGCCCATCTGTGACCCACACCCTGGGAATGCATGTTTCTCTGCCATCACAGTCCCCACGGCTCCCAGCCCACCGTGCCTGCCCCAGTGGGAGCCAGTCTGTCCCCCAGCAGTGACTGTGCATCCAGTAGGTGCCATGGGAGGTGCTGGAGTAGACGCTGAAGACCACGCAGAAGTGGTCTGTGCCCCACAGTGCATTCAGCCTAGTGATAAACAGAGACTTGGGCCAAGCGTTTGCAAACCGTTTAGCCAACTGTTTCAAACTAGGCCAAATTTAGCTTCTCAAAGTAACCCATTATCTCCAGCTTTTCCTGAAATATCAAAAGCTCTACCAACAGCCAGTGACTCGCCATTCTTGCGTAACTCCCAACAGCTGAGTCAGAGCTGCTCCTTTGGAATGAGCAAGAACCTTCTAGTTCGTGGTAGTTCTATCAGAAGGCAGCTTAGCGCAGCTGGGGAGAACATGGACTTTGAAGCCAGATCTCTCTGGGTTTGAAAAGTGGCTTGGCCAAAGATTAGCTGTGCAGTGTTAGGCAAGTTACTTAACCAATCTGTGTCTCAGTTTTCATACCTGAAAAACGGGGCGGGAGGGGGGGCGGATGTTAAAACAGACATTGACACGCACAGGGTCGTTGTGAGATCTAAATGGATTAATTCACGTCAATTCTTAACAACAGTTCTTGGCAACACAGGAAGTACCTTATAAATGCAAGCTGCTATTATGGTTGTTACCACTGTGGCCTTATCCCTGGCCCATCTCCCTCATTTACATTACCTTTTGGTCTCCTGTGTATATTTCAGATTGCGATCAATTACTGATGTCAAAGCTTAATTCAGAACAGGGCGCTGTGGGGTAGTCTGGAGGTCAGGAAACAGTTTTTGATGAGTGAGTGAATGAATGAATGAGAACCAGAACCAAGTTGGAGATGTGCTCTGGGGATGTAGAAGGAGCCCGTGATCCGAGTCCTCATCTCCCTGGGGAGTTCAGAGCCTGGGCTGTGCCAAGGGCTTGGGCCAGAGGGAGACATCGAGGCTCTTGACTTACTGGACCCGGCGTTTGGAATTTCTGCAGGACAGACTTGGCCAAGCTCCTGATATTCTACAAAGACCTGAACCAGAGATCCATCATGGAGAGCCCAGCCAACAGTGTGAGTGACATCCTTCCAGGGCCTGTCCTGGGTCCCCGTGGGTTCCCCTCCGACAGGCTTCGGGGAGCAGAGTGGGCTGTGGGAATCCAGCCCAAGACAGGAGGGCTGCCAGAGGGGGCAGGTGTTTGGCACAGCACCGAGGCCACTCAGGACTACGACATCCCATATGGGAGTGCCTGGTGCTTCCAATGCAGCATCCTGCTACCGTGTACCCCAGGAGGCAGCAAGTTCTGGCCCAAGTGCTTGGGTCCCTGCCACCCATGTGGGAGGCCCAGATGGAGCTCCAGGCTTCCGGGGTCCAGCTTCACCCAGCCCCAGCTGTTGCAGACATTTGGGGAGTGAACTGGCAGGTGAAATCTCTCGGTCTCCACTTCTCAAATAGAATGAAAATAAATATAAATAAATAAAAGAAGGGCTGCCAGGGCCCAGCCAGGCCTCAGGGCAGACTGGCAGAGCTGGGGGATGTGAGGGGGTAGCCTCCCCTCTTCTTCTCCGGGCCTGTTCAGGGACAGCGCCTAGAGCGTGGCTCCCCTGGGAACTGGGGTCCCTGCCTGGGGCTGGTGGGGGAGCAGGGCCCTCTTACTGGTGTGGCTCGGCGTCCCTTGCAGATCGAGATGCTTCTGTCCAATTTTGGTGGCCAGCTGGGCCTGTGGATGAGCTGCTCCGTCGTGTGCGTCATCGAGATCATCGAAGTTTTCTTCATCGACTCCCTCTCCATCGTCACCCGCCGCCAGTGGCAGAAAGCCAAGGAGTGGTGGGCCCGGAGGAAGGCGGCGCCCAGTGCCGAGGCGCCCTCCGGCGCCCAGGGCCAGGAGAACCCCGCCCTGGAGATAGACGACGACCTGCCCACCTTCACCTCTGCCCTGAGCCTGCCTCCCGCCCCTGGGGCCCAGGTGCCCGGGACGCCGCCCCCCAGGTACAACACCTTGCGCCTGGAGAGGGCATTCTCCCAGCAGCTCACAGACACCCAGCTGCCGGATGAGCCCTGAGACAAGGATGGGAAGAGAGAAGATCAAGTAGGGACCTAGAGCCAAGGTCTGAGAGGGAGCCTCCTGCCCCCGCTCTGGGCTTTGCCGGGCACTAACTGGACACCAGCAGTGAACAACCACATGGCCCCGGCATGTACGGGGCGACCCGCGGGACCCCACGCAGCTGCACTCAAGGGGTCCGCAGATGAGGCTGTGTCCTGTGGCGCCAGAGACAGAGACCAGGACCCAGGAGCTGCGCCGGCTGCAAGCGAGCCCTGGAGAGAGAAGGACCCCCGCGGAGCCCCTGGTCCGGGGTATCACCCCATCCCACAGCCTGAGCTGCGCCCAAGGATGTGACCCGAGGGAAATGGACGGCGGCTGCTCGGGGCCAAGGACAGGAGGAGGCCTCGGCGCTGGAGCCGGGGCTGTTTGTGAATAAACTGTCCTCTGTCGTCGGCTCTGGGGCGAGGTGTCCTCTGTGCGCTCAGGCAGGAGCTGGCCCAAGGCGCTGGTGCGGAGAGGCGCGTAGGAGCTCCGGGGTGTGGCAGGAACGTCCTGGCTGGGGGGCAGGAGGAGGGCAAGGGTGGGGCCGTGCTCTGAGACGTACAAAGTGCCCTGGCCCCTTACCCAACAGGAAGGAGCCAGTTGAAGGGCACCGCTGGGCACTCCTGCCCAGTGGTTGCCCAAGGCATAAAGGCTTGGGCCCCCATAGCCTGCCCCAGCTGTGCTACGGATCAGCCCAGCACCAGTCCGGGACAGACCCCCACTACCCTCACCAACAAGCCAGCTGCCACGGACAGTCCCTCCCTGCCACCCACAGCCCGCCAGCGCCATGACAGCCAGATGTGTTAACGCTCATGGGAGGTGTTCGGGGTGCTGAGGACTGTTTTAAGCACTTAACACAGATTAGCATAGGGGATGGTGAACTACAGCCCCGAAGCCAAATCCTGGTTTTGCCCATAAGCTAGAAATGTTTTGTTTTCGCTTCGAATTTTTGTTTATTTATTTATTTATTTTCATCTTCTTTGAAAAGCAGAGAAGGGTGGGGGAGAGAGAGGGGAGATCTTTCATCCATTGGTTCACACCTCCATATGCCGTCAACAGCTTGGGCTGGGCCAGGCTGAAGCCAGGAGCTAGGAATTCAATCCCGGTCTCCCACGTGGTGGCGGGGGGCCAAGTACTTGGGCCATCCTCTGCTGCCTCCAAGCATATTAGCAGGAAGCTGGAATTGGAAGCATGAACTCAGCACTCCAGTGTGAGAATGTGTCCCAAGAGACATCTTAACCACGGCTCCCCAACAGCTGCCCCTGATTGCACTTTGAAATAGCTACAACATATCAAGACTATTTTGTGACTTGTGAAAATGCTATGAGGTTCAATGTGTATAAATAAAGCTTTATTGGCACACCACAAGGCCCACTCATTGCTTGCGGCTGCCAGGGCGCTACAGCGGCAGGATTCCGTGGTTAGCACACAGACCCTCCAAGCCAGCAGAGCCTGAGGTGTACCTTCCCTGACCCTCTCCAGGAAAAGACCCGCGTGCTAAGTAGGCGTGGCTATCTCATTTCGCAGGCGAGGAAGCTGCGGCATAGAACAGTTTAGTTATTTGGCTAAGCTGAGCCACTAGGAAGTTGCAGAGCTGGGACTTGTAGCCAGGCAGTGTGGCTGCAGAGCCTGCGTGCGGTATCACTCCATCATCTTGTGTCTAACCCGAGTCTGCACCTTCTACAGGTGAGGTTGGTGTCGTTTTGGGTAAGAAGGGGAGAGGCTCAACCCCCTGGCTACAGGGTGAAAGGGAAGGGGTAAGGTTAGCACGTCAGGACTGATCCCTGTAGGGATGGCTGCTGGCGGAGATTATAGACTCTGGGAGAGAGAGGGGCTGTGGGGCCCCTGCCTGGACACCTCTCTGCTCCCTGTGGTTTCCCCGCTGCCTCTCATGAGGGTTGGCACTGCCAGGAGGCACCTCCCAGCCAGCAGGGAGGTCACTGTGACCCCAAGCTGGATGGAGCTCCCCTTAGGAATGGGCTCAGACGCCAGGGCTGCTACAGGCCCGCATCGGGTTACAGAGGGCGCGAGCCTGGCTTCTGTCCGTGCTGGGCTCCGGTGGCTGCAGCCGGTGCCGACAGGAAACTCGCAGTGGATGGCTTACCCCAGGCACTGCCCAGAGAGGAGCTTCCTCCTCCTTCTCCTCCCCGTGGCTGGGGTGGGGGAGCTGTGCCCTCGAATTCATAGAACTGAGCAGTCTCAGTACAAAGTCGCAGGCAGGAACCCTTCCAGGGAGGCTGGGTGGCTGCTGGGTGTGTCAAGGTGAAGCCAGGAGCGTCTGGGACCAACAGCTGCCTACTCCTGTCCCTGCACGCAGGTGTGCACACCCGTGGCTCCTGCAGTGCCCTCCCAGGCCACGAGCAAACGTCACCACCTCTGTCAAGTCTTAAACCTTCCTTTGCCCCAAGAGTTTGCGCTTCCACTGTGATAGCATTGTTACCCTTTGATATAATCTTTTAGAAAACTTTATTTGAAAGGCAGAAGTAGAGAGAGAGAGAGAGAGGAGACATCATCTTTATCCACTGGTTCACTCACCAAATGGCTGCAATGGCTAGGCCGAAGCCAGCTGCCAGGAATTCCATCTGGGTCTCTCGCTTGGGTGGGTGGGGGGGGGTCCAAGGACTTGGGCCATCTTCTGCTGCTTTCCCAGGTGTATTATCAGGGAGCTGGAACCAAGGTGGAGCAACCAAGACTCTTAACTGATACTGGGGTTGCAGGCCACAAGGCCAGCCCCTGATGCAATATTTGTATCCATTTGTTTGACTCAATATTTGTATCCATTTGTTTGACTCCCTCCTTAGAACATGAGCTCTGTGAGAGATGGAATGGTGTCAGCTCTTTGTCCCCAGCTTGATGCAGGACTGGGCCTGGTGTTGCATTTATGAAAAGGCTAATGAAAACAAGAACAACAATGGCATTAATGGCTAATATTTCTTGAGCACTCATTGTTTGCCTGAAACTGCTTAGCACTTCCACCCAAGCAGCTTATGGAATTCTCACAGCTCAGGTCCTTTTGCAAACACAGAAGCAGAGGCACGGAGAGTTCTCCACCTGCACACGCTGTCCAGAGCCCACACATGCCCTTGACTGCAAAGGCAGCTCCCTGGGCCTGTCCCGTGGAATCCCTTCCCGGAGACCAAGTTTGTCTGCCCTAGAGGAAGTCGCTGGCGCTCTCTGGCATCAGGTTCAGCCTGCTCAGTCAGGCATCTTCTCATCCCAGATCGGGGCCAGTGGAGGAGGGGAGGTTCATTCCCAGACCTCCTCGTGGGCAGCCACGGAGGCCAGGGGTTACTGAATCCCAAGGACAACAACTCCGCAAGGATGCTGGTGCTTAGTGTATGCTTGTCTCTCTCAGACTCCGAGCTGCTGTCCACATGGCTCCTCTGACAATCCCCTAGTCCCAGATGCAAGTGTCCCACCACCCACAGACCATCCCCTTAATGAATGAGAGGTGCATCAAGCTCATGTGCACTTTGCAAACCTGCACCCCAAGGGAAGACCGTGAATAAAGACCCCAACCTCTCCTGGGATAGACCGGACCATGTGGCGGTCATCAAAGGTCACTGGGTCACCATGGAGGGAAAGGAAGCCAATGGGGGGGGGGAGTAGGAAATGGAGACCCCAGGGCTCTGAGGTTTAAGAAGTGGCAAGAAGGCGAGAAAGGGCCAGGACAAAAGATGAAAAAGGCCACCACTGCTGTCTTTTCCTCCTCCTCTTCCTCTCTTTCTTCCTCCTCCTCCTCCTCCAGCCCCTGCCTCCCAGGGCTCCGCTTCCCTTCCCTCCACCAGGCTGCTCCCTGGGGCAGATCCCGTCACTTCCTGCTTGGATGCCTTTGGAAGGGAGACTCTAGAAAGAGGACTCACAAATCAAGCCCCGCCCCCAGGCCTGACATGTGTCCATTTCCTGAGCCAACAGTGTCCGGCTTCAGCTCCAAACCAATCAGGAGCAAGGATTCTGCAGACCCCTTGCTCCCCCAGTAGGGACTTTCCCAACCTGCAGGCATGCCCCAATAGCCCAGTAGCACCACTCTGTGACTCCCTGGGGCTGGCGGAATCGCAACACCACCGTTGCAAGGTGTGTGCTGTGCAAAAGAAGGAAGTGCAGCTGCAGAGAACAGAGTCAGGGACAAGCCCAAGTGTCCCATGCCTAGGGGGTGGGGGGGAGCAGGTGACTGCCACACCGCCCCACCAAGCAAACCCCCGCCCAGCTCCTCTCAGTGCCAGTCGGTGGAACCGCTTCCCACCATGCTGTGTCCATTGTACTGGAGGAGTCCCCAGTAGCTGTTGTCTGGCCTCTTGTCAATTTCTATCTGCAGGTGAGCCAAAGGACCTGGGGCTCCCCATCGCCTGGTACACAGGTATCAGTCCCTATGGTGATGACTTCAGACGGTGAACACACCTAACTGTTGTGCCCAACCCTGCCCTCTCCCTTCCTCCACTCAGCCGAGACCAGGTACAAATGTTGCCATCTCCAGTCTCCTCTTGTCTCGGCAAGTTGGGCAATAAATAGCATTGACGGGTGGAATAAGCTGCCCATTCCATTTTCTTAATGTGCACACTCAGGGGTGAGTGTCTGGTACAGTGGTTAAGATCCAGGTTGAGACACACATGTCAGATCGGAGGGCCTGGCTTCCAGTGCCAGCTCCATCCTGATTCCAGCTTCTTGCTGGTGCGCACCCTGGGAGGCGGCAGGTGATATAGCTCGTGTAGTCGGGTCCCTGGGACCCATGCAGGAGATCTGGGTTGAGCTCCCAGCTTCAGGCTTTGGCCTGACCCAGCACTTGCAGGCACTTGGGAGATGAACAGGCAGCTGGGAGCTCTATCTCTCCCTGCCCTTCAAATAAGTGAAACAAATAAATAAAAACAATTTTTGAAATGTGCAGAGTTAAAGCCCCAGTTCGGCGCCCACAAGCCTTCAGCATTCACACCCTGTTCATCTCCCTTTCTGAACAAAGGACGCACTGTCCCAGGGCCCGCAGCTCTCCAGCCGCCTAACTCGCATGAAACAGCATCATTTTCTCACCGCGCTTGTTTGCTCAGTTCCCGTCTACTTGCTATAAACCATCCCGGTGTCTCCATTAGCTCCATTAGCAGTGAACAAGCGCTTATTCATTGAACAGATGTGTGTTCAGCATTGCATCAGTTTGCTATGGGTGCCGTAAGAAAACCACAAACGCCGGGCTTTCGAGCAATAGAAATGAACTCTGTTAGGGCTGCGGAGGCCAGAGGTCTGAGACAACTGTGACGGGGCGAGATTCCCAGTGCCGGCAGGGCTGTGTGTGCTCCGGGGCTCTAGACGAGAACGTGGCCTTCCGTGGCACCTGACCCCTTCCCCCATCTTTAGGGCCAGCAGAGCAGCTCTGTGCTGATGTCTCTGGTTCTGCCTCCTTTCCACAAGGACACTTGGGATTGTGTTTGAGGTCCACCCGGATAATCCAGGGTGGTCTCGCCCTCTGAAGACCCTTGCCATATCGGACCTGCAGAGCCTCTTCTTGTGTCCCGGAAGGTAACACTCACAGGTTCTGGGGATTAGTATGTGGATATTTGGGGTACACCGAGGGAATTATTCAGCTTCCCACAGGGTTCACCATGTGCCAAGCACCGCTGTGGGAGCTGGGGTCACGTCTGGACACCAAGCAGACAAACTCCCAGCCTGCATAGAACTCGCGTACTACCAGGGAGGGGGGAGAGACAGACATAATAACCACTGAGATAAGGAATAAGTCACTTACGTGGCTGTCGCAAAAAGGCCTACGGACATGGAGGAGCAAAACCACAGAACAGAGCAGGGGCAGGGCCAGGGGGCTGGGCCAGCATTATTTGGTCAGGGGAGACCTGGAGAGGGCATGAGCTGAGCAACTTGAAGGGGTCATGCGTTCAGATATATGTGGGAGAAGACGGTTCTGGACAGAGGAAGGAGCCAGTAGTACTGAAAAAGTTTCCATTTAAAATGAGCTTATGGGGCCAACGCTATGACACAGCAGGTTAAAGCCCTGGCATGAAGTGCTGGCATCCTGTGTGGGCGCCGGTTCTAGTCCCGGCTGCTCCTCTTCTGATCCAGCTCTCTGCTATGGCCTGGGAAAGCAGTAGAAGATGGCCCAAGTCCTTGGATCCCTGTACCCACATGGGAGACCTGGAGGAAGCTCCTGGCTCCTGGCTTCAGATGGGCACAGCTCTGGGTATTGCGCCCAATTTGGGAGTGAACCAATGGATGGAAGACCCCCCTCTCTCTCTCTCTGCCTCTCCTCTCCTTCTCTCTCTATGTAACTCTGACTCTGAAATAAATAAAGTAAATCTTTTTTAAAAAAATGTGCTGAAGATGGGCAGCGGGGAGGGGGGTGCTGCACACCACTGGGGTTGTATTAAATGCCATCGTAGTGGGGGGTTGCACACCATTGGGGCTGTACTAAATGCCATCGTAGTGCACACTTTATTTATATTTATTTATTTTATTTTAAATGCAGAGTCATACAGAGATCTTCCATCCACTGATTCACTTTCCAAATGCCTCCAACAGTCTGGGCTAGACCAGGCTGAATCCAGGCCTCCCAGGTGGGTGACAGGGCCCCTATTACTTGAGCCATCACCTGCTGCCTCCCAGGTGCACGTTAGCAGGAAGCTGGGGCAGAGGCAGAATTGGGGCTGGAAACCAAATACTCCAGGTGTCCTAAGCAGCATCCTAGCCACCAGGCCAAATACCTGCCTCCTTTCCTATTTTTATACACCACACGTTTGAGGGTACTTCAAAAAGTTCATGGAAAAAAACAAAAAAAAAAAAGTTTATCTTAGTGCAAAAATTTTAGAAATCAATGTATAATTTTTCATGGCATGCATTTTCATGAACTTTTTGTCTCTTATGCCTTCTTCGTGTAGCTCATAATTTTACACAATTATATTTTTTTAAAAAGGTTTATTTAGGGGCTGGCGCTGTGGCGCACCAGGTTGAAGCCCTGGCTTGAGGCGCCCGGGGTCCCATATGGGTCCTGGTTCTAGTCCTGGCTGCTTCTCTTCCAATCCATCTCTCTGGTGAGACCTGGGAAAGCAGTGGAGGATGGCCCAAGTCCTTGGGCCCCTGCGCCTGCATGGGGGGCCCGGAGGAGGCTCCTGGCTTCAGATTGGCACAGCTCCAGCCGTTGCGGCCATCTGGGGAGTGAACCATCGGATGGAGGACCTCTCTCTATCTCTGCCATTCTCTGTAACTCTGTCTTTCAAGTAAATAAAATAAATATTTTTTTAAAAAGGTTTATTTAGAAGGCAGAGTGATGTCACGAAAGGGAGGGAGGAGAGAGAGATCTTCTACCCTCTGATTCACTCCCAAGATGGCTGGGGCTGATCCAGGTGGCAGGGGCCCAAGCACTTGAACCATCTCTGCTGCCTTCCCAGGCGTATAGGCAGGGAGCTGGATTGGAAGTGGAACAGCGAGGACTCGATCTGGCACTCAGATATGAGATGAGATATGAGATGCAGGTGTCCAAGCAAAGGACTCTGCACCACAGTGCACAACATTTTTAAATCTCAGAAAAGAAAGAAAATGGTGAGTGGGTAGCCACATAGGCATTGCCTGGGCAGTAACAGCAGCTGGAGCTCAGGGGAATGCCCCAGGGTAAATCTCTCTCTCTCTGTCTCTCGCTGTCTCTCTGTCTCTCTCTCTCCCTCTGGCTCTGTCCCCGCCTTCCTCCAGGGAGACAGTCTTGAGAAATGGCCAGCCACCTCCCCCGACAGATCCGCGCCCTGGGAAGTCTCCAGCCAGGCTCAGGTGGCGAGGGCCACCTCCCAGCACACTGACAAAGGATTCCAGCTCCTCTCCCGGGGCAGGACCAGCCCAGGGTGGAGAAGGGCCCGGATGAGCCGGATTCCTGAGACACGTGCTCTAATTGCCAGCTGAAGGAGCCTCTTTGTGCCCAGCTGCAAGTGGAAGGAGCGGGAGGAGGAGATGAGACAGAACTGATTGTTACGGCGCTCCCATTCCGTCTGCCCGTCTGCCCGTCTGCCCCTGCCCGGGCTGCTCCTCTCTCTGAGCCGACCTGCAAGGCGTTTGTGGACAAATCTGCCATCTGGCCTCCACTCAGGAGTCTGACAGCTATCTTTTGTTCTTTTGAATAACATCATTAAAAATACATTTTTATTTGTATTTATACAAAAGTAATTAATGTTGTGGTAGGAGGCTTGTTTGCAAGTGACAGAAGCAACTCACGTTGGATTAAGAAAAATGAAATAATGTAGACTTAGGCTCACAGAACTGAGAAGTCCAAGGGCCTTCAGGTATGGCTGGATCCAGGGACTTAAAAAGTGAGAGTGAAACTGTCGCTTCGCAACTCTGATCTGTGCTTCCCCTTGTGTCAAGACAGATGCTGAAGCCCCAGACATGCATTGTGCCTCTCAACAGCCCTGGAAGAAAGACAGCTTCTCCCTTAGAATTATTCTGGAAAACAAAATTGTTGAGTGGGCTTGCCTGGAACATACCTGGGCTGTGGGCTTCTTCTGGAAGCAAACTCTGCAGGCAAAGGAGTGAAGCGCTGCGAATGGCCAGGCCTGGACGATGGACGAGCAAGCAGGTGCACTCTACAAAGCCACACGGAAAGCAAATGTGGGGCCAGTGCTGTGGTGTAGCGGATGAAGCTGTCACCTGTGATGCCAGCATCCCCTATGGGTGCTGGTTCAAGACCTGGCTGCTCTGCTTCCAATTTAGCTACCTGCTAATGGACCTGGGAAAGCATCAGAAGGTGGCCCAACTGCTTGGGCTCTTGCACCCATGTGGGAGACGGTGAAGAAGCTCCTGGCTCCTGGCTTTGGCATGGCCCAGCCCTGGCCATTGTGGCCAATTGGGGAGTGAACCAGTGGATGGAAGATCTCTCTCTCTCTCTCTCCATCTCTCTCTCTGTATATCTCTGTAACTTTGCCTTTCAAATAAATAAGAAATAAATCTTAAAAAAAAAGCAAGCAAATGGGATTGTCCAAGAGCCACCAGCGCTCAGCACAAATAACAGATACCTGCCAGACACTGGGAAAGTGGAAATTTTCGGAAAAGCACGAAGAAGGAAACAGACCAGCCACCACTCCACCATAACAGGCTTCCTTTGGGCTGTGTTTGCACACACAGGGAAATCAATCGAGCCCCGAGGATCTCCCAAACCAGCAACGGGAGACTGCTCAACCTGAGCAGGACAAGAGAAAAACAGCAGTGGGCACTCGGACAAGACAGTGAGGCCGGTCCCCCTGGGCCCCCGCCGACACCTGTCGGCCCACAGGTGTCTGCCAACCTCCACACAGATTCCTCACCTCCAGCCGCTCCAAAGTGTTCGTCCACTCACCCATGCACGTGGCCATCCGCCCATCCTGCCACGCACCTGCCCAGTACTCGTCTTTAAAGCGCCAAGGTCAGAATGCCTGGTTCCCACCCCAGTGCCAACACTGACTAACCGTGTCCCTCTGGGAAGTCGCTGTAAAGACAGTACTAACATCTGCTGCACACGATCCTTGTGAGGATAAAGTGAGCTACGGCAGATGCCAGGGGTCTGCTCGAGGGCCCAGCTCACAAGAGATCCTCAGCGGAGTCTGCTGCTTGGGGTTTTGGTGGTGTTTTTATTTTTATTTTTTTAATTTATTTTTAATTTTTTTGACAGGCAGAGTGGACAGTGAGAGAGAGACAGAGAGAAAGGTCTTCCTTTTGCCGTTGGTTCACCCTCCAATGGTCGCCGCGGTAGCACGCTGCGGCCGGCGCACTGCGCTGATCCGATGGCAGGAGCCAGGTGCTTCTCCTGGTCTCCCATGGGGTGCAGGGCCCAAGCACTTGGGCCATCCTCCACTGCACTCTCTGGCCACAGCAGAGAGCTGGCCTGGAAGAGGGGCAACCGGGACAGGATCGGTGCCCCGACCGGGACTAGAACCCGGTGTGCCGGCGCCTCAAGGCGGAGGATTAGCCTAGTGAGCCGCGGCGCCGGCCTTGGTGGTGTTTTTATGACAACAGGTATTTGCCACACTCCAGGGGGCAGTGAGGCTGCTGAATGCGCCACTGCCTACAGGTTTTCTTCCTCCCTGCTACCCTGGAGACAGAGTCTTGGCTGCAAGAACTTTTAGACCCACAGAGAAATGTCCTCTGGAATTCCCTGATAAAAAAGGTTAAAAGAAAAAAAAATCACAAAGTTCTCAAGGCAGCCATCTAGGATCTCCCAACTTCAGGCCGAGCTGAGAAGTCGCCACACTGGACGGACGTCAGCACCCCTTGTTGGTGCTGATCTGGGGAGTGGGTGGCCAAATGCTAGCCTAGCCTTCGGGGACGGTTTATGGAAATGATGGGGTTCCAGGACCTTCCCCCTCCCGGGGTGGGGGGGAGGCATCCACCACCTCCTCCCACGCGGCAGAGGTGTTGGGGAGGAGAGGCAGCTTGTTCGCCAGGTGGGAAATTGGATGTTGTTTTCTCGGCCGTGGCTGCAGATCCGGGAAGAACGTTCCAGGTCTTTGTGAGTGAGGGATGCAGCTTGGGAAGGAAAGGGGTCCGTGGTTTGTCCTGAGCCAGCTTGTTCCAAAGCCTGTATCCTGAGTCTCAAAGGAAAGATGGAAAAGGGACAGGAACAGAGTGGGGGCCTGAGCCACGGGCCCATGTGGCCAGGAGGGGGCCCAGCCCAGCCGGGGTGGGGCCCTGCCAGTGGCCAGGCGCCTGGTCCTGAGGGTCCTGCCTCCCTAGCGGGCTGCTTCCTCCCCGCTCCCCACCCCAGCATCCTCAAGGTGGGCCTGACATTCCCCAGGGCCCTCTCTGCCACCTCCCTCCCACTCTTTGCTGCCCTGCTGCTTTGAGGCTGCTGGCTTCATCCTTCCCCACGATTACCCAGATCCCCTGAGCAAGTCAGCTCTTGCTCTCCTCTTCCTTCATTCCTGATTTTTCTGGTGCTCACATTGGCTTTGGTCCAGGAGCGGGGAAGTCCGAGACACCTAAATGAAGCTGCTGCAAATGCGTCTTGCTTTAAGCACGGACAGATCCAGGTGTTCTGCCAGTCCCGGGGCTCCATTACCATTCCCCCACTTCCTCTTCCTTGAGGCCTTGCTCCAGGGAACAGAAAGATGCCTCCCACACCCACAACTGCCCCTAAGCTGCCATCGCTCCCACAGCTCATTCATGTTCAAGAAGACCAGCTTGGATTCCCCTAGCTTACGTGCATCGACTCTGATTGGTCCTACCTGGGTCACATGCCCAGCTCTGAACCAATCACAGTGGTCGGAAGTTGGCATACCCTCACGGGCCCTGTCCACATCATATGTCCATCATCCTTGATGAGACGGAGCTCCGCCCAAGGCACATGGGTCTCCAAAGACCCGCGGCTGGGTAAACGAGCATAGGGCCTCATACTTGAACTCTGAATGGCTCTCAGAATGTCTTGAATTCCTCAATTCCAAGAACGTCCATCTTCATTGTCAGCAGCCACCCACTCCCAAGGCTGCACCTGCAGTAAAGGTCCCGTCCCTCCACCCTGCTTCTCTTTGCCTCCTTCTAACCTCGCTCTTGACCCAATCTCCAACACCTCTTGGCACCCCCAGCTCCAACTCACCAGCCTTCTTCCCTCCCTAGGCCTCCCGTGCAAACATTTCAGCCACCTTTCCAACACCTGCCTGCCCTCCCGCCCTCACAACTCTGGACCAGTCCCCAGGGGCGGTTTCTCTCTTTCTGCCAGAGGGGCCCAGCAGCCTGCTGGGGACGATAACACAGCTGTGCCCAGTGACTCCTAGCGTGGTCATTTGGATGATGTCCCTGGGCCTCTGCCGTGCCCATGAATCACCGAGGGATCCTGTGGGAGGTGCAGATTCCCATTTGTGAGGCGTCACGGAGAAGTGCGGTTCGGAGCAGCTTCCGCGGGAGGGAGGCTGACGCTGCTGGTCCTCGGGCTGCGCCCTGAGCAGCGTGGCTTTCGGTTCCCTTCCCTTAGCATTCCTCAGGCCATCTCCAGCTACAGACCGCCTGGGGCGCCTTTACACACAACAGTGATCAGGCCTCTTCTGTGGACTGGTGCTGTAACAGATCCGGGTTGGAGACCAAGAGGGTATCTAATTCTAACAAGTTCCGAGAGACTCTTTTCCTCTGGGATGATCCGGGGAAACCCTGCTCTCCAGCATCCTTTGGTTTGCCTGACTCAGTTTGGCCCCCTGGGGCTGGCTCTGTTGCCCACAAGCTCCGCCCATGCCTCCTCTCCCTAACCCTCGGCAGGTGAGCCGCCTCCTGCCGCCCAGACAGAACTCAAGTGGGTGGGCAGGAACGATGTCTCCTGCCTGTAAACTTTAGTTACCTTTCCCTTTGACTTTGCTTATTCTCTCCAAGCCTGGAGGAAGGGGCACCCCCCCCCCCAGCAGGTGCAACCCCCTTCCTCCCCTCCCTGTTCTAGCGCTGCCCCTCCGCACTCGCTGGGTCTCCAGCCTCCCCCAGCTTCCTGGCCCCTTTTCTGCCCAGGGAAAGCTCTTCTGGCCCTGAAACCCCTCCGTCCCCAGCTCCGTTCACCACCGAACTTCTTGTTGGTCGCATTCATCAATATCCTACAATGCCACAATTTAAAAAGTGATATTTCTATGCCAGTAAATATATTTTTAAAACTTAAAAAAAAAAACCCATTCATTTTGAAATCCCTTTAGACTTACAGACAAGGCAGGAGAGTGTGGAGAGTTCTTGATTCAAGTTCTCCTAATCTTACAGAAACACAGGACATTGGTCAAAACTAAGATGTGAATGTTGGCACAACCCAAGGGGCTGAACCGGACACTTTATTCAGTGTCGCCAGTTTTTCCACTGATGTCCAAAAAATGTTTATTTCTAATCATACTACAATGCCTCCATTCCTCATTCTTCTAGGAAGTATGAATATAAAATGGAAAACAAAATCTTGGGCACAAAAACCACCATCCAGACACCAGTGCAATTAACATTTTGTCATCTCTCCTGCAGTGCTGTAGCCATGTAAGTATATATATTTCTCCATAAGTATGCTTGTCCTGCCCTCCAATCTGCTTTCTAAATCAACTATGGCTTTAGATCATAGTTTTTGGTTTTTTGTTGTTTTTTTTTTTTTTAATTTTGACAGGCAGAGTGGACAGTGAGAGAGAGAGAGACAGAGAAAGGTCTTCCTTTGCCGTTGGTTCACCCCTAAATGGCCGCTACGGCAGGCGCGCTGCGGTCGGCGCACCGCACTGATCAGAAGGCAGGAGCCGGGTGCTTCTCCTGGTCTCCCATGCGGGTGCAGGGCCCAAGCACTTGGGCCATCCTCTACTGCCTTCCCAGGCCACAGCAGAGAGCTGGACTGGAAGAGGAGCAATCGGGACAGAATCTGGCGCCCTGACTGGGACTAGAGCCCAGTGTGCTGGCGCCGCAGGCGGAGGATTAGTCTATTGAGCCACGGCGCCGGCCTAGATCATAGTTTTTAAAATTTTTATTTATTTTATTTTATGAGAGAGAGAGAGTGAAACAAAGAGTCAGAGAGAGACCTCCCGGCCACTGAGTCACCCCCAAATGCCCACAACAGCAGGGCTGGATCAGGCCAAAGCCGAGAGCCCAGAGCTCAATCCTGGTCTCCCGCCTGACATGGGTGGCAGGAACCCAAGTACCTGCGCCATCATCTGCTGTTTGCCAAAGTGTGCATTACCCAGAGGCTGGAATCAGGAGTGGAGCAGGACTCGAACCCGGGGTGTGGATGTCCCCAGCAGAGTCTCACCTGCTGCATCAAATGTTTGTCTCTAGATCATAATTTTTATTTTATTAAAAATTTGTTTTGGGGGCTGGTGTTCTGGCATGGAGGGTTAAGCTGCCACTGCCAAACCAGCATCCCATATGGGTACCGGTTTGAGTCCTGGCTGCTCCACTTTCAATCCAACTCCCTGTTAATGTGCCTGGGAAAGCATCGGAAGATGATGGCCCAAGTGCTTGGGCCCCTGCACCCATGTGGGTGACCTGGAAGAAGCCCTTGGCTCCTGGCTTCAGCCTGGCACTGCTTCGGCTATTGTAGCCATATAGGAGTGAACCAGCAGATGAAAGACCTCTCTCTCTCTCTGTCTTCCCTCTGTTTCTTTGTAACTTTGCCTTACAAGTAAATAAAAATGAATCTTTAAAAAAATGTGCTTTGAACTTTTGGACAGGTCCTAGACTCACGAGGGGCAACATTCACAAGGTAGAGGATGTGTGGAAAAACTCTCCTCCCAACCTGTTTCCCACTTACACAATTTCTTCCTCTCCCAATCTACTGAGCAGATCAAGACACATTAAAGGCTGAAGGTAGCCTGCGCTGTAGCTCACTAGGCTAATCCTCCGCCTGCGGCGCCGGCACCCCGGGTTCTAGTCCCGGTTGCCCCTCTTCCAGGCCAGCTCTCTGCTGTGGCCCGGGAGTGCAGTGGAGGATGGCCCAAGTACTTGGGCCCTGCACCCCATGGGAGACCAGGAGAAGCACCTGGCTCCTGGCTTCGGATCAGCGCAGTGCGCCGGCTGTAGGGCCATTTGGGGGATTAGCCAACGGAAGGAAGACCTCTCTCTCTCTCACTGTCTAACTCTACCTGTCCAAAAAAAAAAAAAAAAAAAAAGGATGAAGGTAAATTCTGGAATGAATAAGCCATTATTTTTCTCAGCCAACCCTTTGTTGCTGAATACCTGGGTTTTTCTGCTGATTGAAAAATTCCAGACCTCCCCTTTGGCTCAGCTGTCCAACTATTTCCTTAGAATGAATCCCTACTGGCTGGCTCCAAGAGCGTGTGCTTTAGGGAGCTTTATGATTTTAAATGGCTTTCTACAAAGGTAACACACCACTTCCCAGTCCTGGCCCCCCCAGGCTATCAGACTGGACCAAGCAGAGGGGCCCCAGTCTGATTGTTTAATCTGCATTTCTTTTCCAAGTGGAGAGCTTAGGTCGTGTTTATTTAGCACCTACTACAAACACATTCTTGGGAAAGCGATCTTAACCAGCTGCCTCCGCCTCTTCACTCCCCGGGGGACTCAGCTCCTTCCAGCCCACAGCCCCTCACCCCTCTGCTGCCATGACAAGGCTGCCACAGAGGCGTCCAATCGAATGGGCCCATCGCCTCCTCCCCCTGTTGACTTTCCCTGTCACTGGACATTGCAGAGCAGGCCGAGCCTCCGTCACTGAACAGGATGCACCAGGCCATCCTTTAAAAAAAATTTATGGTGCCGGCGCCGCGGCTCACTAGGCTAATCCTCCGCCTTGCGGCGCCGGCACACCGGGTTCTAGTCCCGGTCGGGGCACCGATCCTGTCCCGGTTGCCCCTCTTCCAGGCCAGCTCTCTGCTGTGGCCAGGGAGTGCAGTGGAGGATGGCCCAAGTCCTTGGGCCCTGCACCCCATGGGAGACCAGGAGAAGCACCTGGCTCCTGCCATCGGATCAGCGCGGTGCGCCGGCCGCAGCGCGCTACCGCGGCGGCCATTGGAGGGTGAACCAACGGCAAAAGGAAGACCTTTCTCTCTGTCTCTCTCTCTCACTGTCCACTCTGCCCGTCAAAAAAAAAAAAAAAAAAAATTTATGGTTGTCAGACTGAGCCTGTGTTTGTTTAATCTGCTTTCTTTATAGAATTTACAATTTTATGTAACCCATCCGAGCTTTGATATACGCATATAGTCGCGTAGCCACAACAGGATGGACAATGCTCCCACCATCCTCGAAGTTTCCATCAGAAACCTCTTTGCTGTCAATACCTCCATGCTCTCAATCCCTGCCAACCATGAATCTGCTTCTTATCACAATAGCTTTGTCTTTTCTAAAAATTAAATTCTTTTAGAATGTATTTGAAATTCAGAGGGAGGGGGAGGAGGAGGAGAGAGCTTCCATCCATTGGTTCCCTGGGGCTGGGCCAGGCTGAAGCCAGGAGCCAGGCACTCGATCCAGGTCTCCCAAGTGGGTGGCGGGGACTTTGGTACTTGAGCCATCACCTGCTGCCTCCCAGGCTGGACATTAGCAGGAAGCTGGAATCAGGAGTGGAGCTGGGACTCAAACCCAGGCACTCTACTATGGAATGTAGCCAATGCACCCAGTGTCTTAGCTACTGCAGCAAACACCCGCCCCTACACACTTGTGTATACATAGCATCATGCAGGTTCGGTGGTTTTTGTTTGTTTCTGGTTCTTCCATGTGGCGTAGTGCTTTATAGATTCATCAATTTGTTTTTATTCCATTCTATGGGTGCACCATTTGTTTGCCCATTCCCAGTTTTTTTTTTCTTTATGAAAGTCAAATATTTTAATAAGCCCAAACTCATATTTATATAGAACATTAAGTCTCAACAAGTCAACAAAATATTCCAAAAACTTCATTTATAGCAAAAAAAAAAAAAAAAAAAACCTGCTGGAAAATTAATTCTACCATAAAGAAACACATCCAAAGCGGTAGGTGCCTGGGCACTGTTCAGCTTGCAAAATGGCACAGGTTGATTATCTGAAAATGCCGACATGGGACAGCTTTTGGCTTGTGTGCAGTTGGGGGCTGTTTTGAACACAACTGGTAAGAACATTCACTCCTAAGTCTGTGTGTGAACCTAAGTGTTCCTTTCTCTTGGGTGGACTCTTAGGAGTGGGATTGCTGGGTCGCCTTGGAGGTACACGTAGAAGTGTCTAAGAAACTGCCAGTGTGTTTCCAAAGTGGCTGTGCCCTTCCGCCTTCCACCGACACCCGGAGAGCGCTCCCGAGGCGCCGCAGCGTCCGCAGCACCTGTCCTCATCAGCCTCTATCTGGATCCCGCTGCGGTTTTAGTATGCATTTCCCTAACAGATGCTCTGAGCATCTTCTCCAAGTGCTTATTGCTACTCAAATAGCCTCTTTGTTTTTTACACTTAATTTCCTTCAATATTTTCCAAATTGCTTAATTATTTATCTGAGAGGCAGAAAGGGAAATAAGAGACAGAGCACCTAGCTGCTGGTTCACTCCCCAGATCCCACAGCAGCCCCTGGCTAGCGCTTAAGCCAGGAACTTGGAACTCCATCCAGGTTTTCCGCGTAGGCTGCAGGCATCCAATCACTCACACCTCCCATGGTGCACATTAGCAGGTAGCTGGAGTCAGGAGCTGCAGCTGGGCACTGCATCCAGGTACTTCCATGTGGGTCAGGTCTCTTAACTGGTATCTTAACTGCTAGGCCAAACACCAGCCCCATGGTCTTAACACCATCTCCTTGGTCATTTTACACAAATGATATTACACAGTGTTCTGTCCGCTCCTGTTCTCATTCCAAGTAGTTTAGACGTCGTCCCACACCGGTCCTTACTGATCTCCCTTGTTTGTCTGGACAACCTCATCTGTCCCTCTGTCATGGCATGCCACCATCTATTTGGCAAGTCCCCTATCAGGGGACATGTAAGTTGTTTGCAATCATTGCGACAATAAATAATGCTGCAGGGAACCCTCATACAGACCTCCCTGTGCACGTGCATGGTCGCTTTGGGCTGCAGACTCCTAGAAGGGGGCTCGCTGGCCCAAGGGTGGGCGTCCTCCCTCTCTGAGTGCCTGTTTCCCGGCAGCCTCTGCAACCGTGACTGATTTTTTCCCCTTCTGGTCAGTTTGGTAAGTTTTTGTTTTTGTTTTTTAAATTGGCCCAAAGGAGTGGAAAATTTATGACCAGACAAAAACTGTCGAGACAAAACAGTTTATGTCCGGACCCATTTATGTCCAGATTGATGACAGCTTTATCCGTCACGGTCAAGACTTGGATGCGCGTAAGGTGTCCCTGAGTGGGCGAATGGAGCGATCAGCTGTGCTCCGTCCAGACAACGGCGCAGGATTCCGTCCTCAGGGACTGTCCTGAGCTAGCCTGCCGCAGAAAGGCCTGGAGGAAACCTAAATGCCTGTCGCTAAGTGCAGGAAGCCAGCTGGAAGAGGCGGCAGCTACCAGATCTGCGGTGATGACGTCCTGGGAAAGGCAAAGCGGCAGAGATGGTGGGAAGGCCAGGGGGCGTCGGGGGGCGGGGGCGGGGGATGACTCCACAGAGCAGAGGTTTTTAGGGTGGTGAGGCCACTCTGTGCTGCACGATATTGATGGCTACAGGTCACCACGCGCCTGTCCAAGCCCGAAGAATGCCCAACACCAAGCGAGAACTCCACCCCGTGGACCTTGGCTGATGATGAGGAGCCACGCAGGTTCATCAGTTGTCACACATGGACCTCTCGGGGGCTGGGGGCGGGGGGTTGATGACGGAGTAGTGGGGCTGGCGTTGTGGCTCAGCTGGCTAAGCTGTTACTTGTGATGCCAGCAACCTATGTCGGAGCGCTCCCGAGTCCCAGCTGCTCCACGTCCGGCCCGGCTCCCTGCGTAAGGTGCCTGAGAAGACAGTGGAAGACGGTTCAGGTGCTTGGGCCCCCAGCACCCATGTGGGAGATCTGGATGGAGCTCCTGGCTCCTGGCTTCGGCCTGGCTCAGACCTGGCTTTTGTGGCTATCTGGGGAGTGAACCAGCAAATGGGAGGTCTCCCCCCTCCCTCCTCCTTCCCCTCTCCCGCCTTGTCTCTGTTGCTCTGCCTTTGAAATAAATATTTTTTTAAAAAAAATGATGGAACCAGCTATGCCTGTGGAGGGACAGGGGCTGGAAGAGAAGTCTTTGTGCCTTCCTCTCAGTTCGGCTATGAATCTGAAACTGCACTAAAAAAATTGAAACCTTTAAGAACATGATGCCTCTCCATTGTCTTATTGTGCACTTCTTCATCGGGAGCGAGGCTGAGTCTGTCCCATGTGTCTAAGCGTCAACGGCATTTGTTTTCCAGTGAATGAAAATTGTCCCGAAGAGGCCTCGGGGCAGCACATCCGGGCCCTGGTTTTGCTCTATACTTTGATTTTCTTCCCTTCCCTCTCTTCTTCGCTGGCTCCCCTGCCTCTGGTTTCCCTCCCCAAACACCAGTTCTCTGTGGTTTTCTCCTTGCTCCACTTCTCACTCTACTTTTTTTCTTTAATTAAAAATATCACCAATTTTCATTTGACTTGGAAGGCAGGGAAACATGGAGAGATTTTTCCGTCTGTTGGATCGCTCCCTAAAGGCTTGCAGCTGGTCCAAACAGAAGGCAGCACCTGGGAACTCGATCTGAGCCTCCCACGTGGGCGACACAAACTCAGATGCTCTGTTCATCACCTGCGGCCTCCTAGTGTACACAGTAGCAGGAAGCTGGAATCAGGGCAGAGCTGTGACTCCAACCCAGGCACTCTTATATGGGACACAGAGTTAGAGACAGAGTGAGAGAGAACTTCCCTCTGCTGGTTCACTCCCCAATGGCTGGGCCAATCTGAAACCAGGAGCCAGGAGCTTCTTCTGGGTCTCCCATGTGAGTGCAGGGGTCCAAGGACTTGGGCCATCTTCTACTGCTTTCCCAGGCCATAGCAGAGAGCTGGATCAGAAGAGGAGCAGCCAGAATATGAATGGGCACCCATATGGGATGTGGGCGCTGCAGGTGGAGCCTTAGCCCACTAAGCCACAGTGCCGCACCCCCCAAGTGGTGTTTTAACGGCTGCGTTAAATGCCCACCCCAGCCAGTGAGAGTCTTCACCTTCTCACATGAATGAGGGCAACGTTAGTTCTCACCTGTAGATGCAGCACCCTGGGGAAGACCCAGATGATTCGAGCTACAACGCGGCTGCAGACAGTGGGCTACTGTGCTACACATAGGATCTCGTTTAACCCACACATGGTCCTACAAGGGAGGCACCAGCTTTAGTTCCGTTTTACAGCTCTGAGATCTTAATAAGGTCCATGAGTCTCCCACGCCAACTGGAGAGTCCACAGGCTTAAACACACCAGCCTCGTGGCTCATCAGGGCAAAACCCTCAGCAGGGGCAGCGTTTGGCTCAGTGGTTGGTTAAGATGCCCCCTGGAGAAGCCCACATCCCACATCAGAGTGCCTGGGTTCGAATCCCGGCTCTCCTTCTGATCCAGCTTCCTGCTCAAGTGCATAGTAGGTGATGGCCAAATACTTGAGTCTCCACCATCCATCCACATGGGAGACCCAAAACTGAGTTCCTGGCTCCTGGTTTGGGCCCAGCTCAGCCCTGACTATTGTGAGGCATTAGTGGGAGTGAATGACAGATCTGTCTTTCAAATAAAATGAAAATAGGGGCCGGCACTGTAGTGCAATGGATTAACACCCTGGCTTGAGGTGTTGGTATCCCATATGGGCGCCAGTTCAAGATCCGGCTGCTCCACTTCTGATCCAGCTCTCTGCTATGGCCTGGGAAAGCAGGAGAAGATGGCCCAAGTCCTTGGACCCTTGCACCCGTGTGGGAGACCCGGAAGAAACTCCTGGTTCCTGGCTTCGGATCAGCGCAGCTCCAGCCACTGCGGCCATCTGGGGAGTGAACCATCGGATGGAAGACCTCTCTCTCTCTCTCTCTGCCTTTCCTCTCTCTGTGTAACTCTGACTTTCAAATAGATAAATAAATCTTAAAAAATAAATAAAAAGTTAAAAATCTACCCAATGAGAAATCAGCCAAGTTAGGCGGCTTCCCTTGGGCTAGCTGAGAAGTTGTAGCACAGCCTCCGGGGGTCTGCGCAGGTCCCGGTCCTCATTCACTCCTTGCTGGGCCCGGCAGAATTGGAAATCTACTCCTTGCCCGTTAGTATCTTTGAATGAGCGGATGACCACTGCATGTATCGTGTAAACCACAGTCCACGGGGAAGGCGGGTCAGGGACAGCAGAATGAATACAACAGCCTCAGTGCACAGAACAGGCTGTCTTCCCGGGGAAGGGCGGGGCGGGGGGGGGGACTTCCTGGAATGCTTCCTGGAGGAGGAGTGGTCCTTTGAAGCTGAAGCCTGAGGCGAGAATTGACCAACCAATGAAGGAAGATGAACCGAGGTTTATCAAAACGGGAAACTCCACCGCACACCCGGAAAATGAGGAAAGTACTGTTTATAGCATCCAGAAACACGAAGGCGCTTTTGCAAGACACACCAAGGTCCGACCAGATTGAGGGTAAGATGCTGCATTCCAGCGAAGAGGAAGCCCCCCGTTCAAGGAGGAAGTAGGAGGGGCCAAGATCGCCCTAGGAGCCCTGCCAGCTCTGAGGGGCACCAGCGGGCCGTGGGCGCGGTTTATGGAGAGGCGGAGCTTGATCCTGCAAACCCGGTGCTGTCGGAGGAGGAGCCCCCATACGGCCAGCAAGGCCTGGGAAGGAAGGTGCCGTGGCCCCCGCTTAAATCTCACCGCTGTCCCAGATGTGGGGACAATAAATAAGAGGGCACGTGGCCCCCAGGAGAACGGCTCTCCCTTGTCTGCCCGGGACGGAGGCTCCATCACGCTCAACACGCATCACCGACTCTTTAACAAGGGAAAAAGTACAATAAATAGAAACTTTTCCCTCCTCTCTTTGTCTAGGCCAAAATATTTAATCAGCCCGTGGAGCCCATCTAACGCCCAGTGTTGAACAAACAAAGGCCTCCGTCTGGGAAAGTGAGCAAACAGAGGCTCATGGCTGAACATGCACGAAGACCCGACAGGGTGAGTGGATGCTGATAGGAGGAATTAGAGCAAATGTCCCTGGATGTGTTGCCCTTTCTGCCCAGAGAGCAACATATAAGGGGAAAAAAAGGCTCATTTGTAATCTTGGCAACAGTGGAAGCCCGCGAGTGTCTAAAGCAATTCTTGGCAAGAAGATAACCCTAGAATATAAAAGTATTCCGAAGATGAAAGTTTAGCATGTTGGAAAGGCAATGGAGGCAGTGAACAGAAGATGGGGCGTTCCAGAAAATCAAGCCAGTGAATCTAAACAAGTTCCAGGGGCAGGTGTCCGGCAGAGCAGTGAAGTCGCCACGTGGGACGCCCACGTCCCCTGTCAGGGTGCCGGGTCCAAGTCCGGGCTCCGCTTCCCATCCAGCTTCCTGCTAATGTGCACTCTGGAAGGCAGCAGGGGATGGCCATGAACTCGAGTCCCTGCCACCTACGTGGGAGTCTCCTGGCTTCAGCCTGGCCCAGCGCTGCTGTTGTAGGCATTTGGGGAGGAACCAGAGGATGGAACCGGGCACTCACTCTCTCCACACCCCTGTCCTGCCCCTGCGTGTGTGTGTGTGCGCGCGCGCGTGTGTGTGTATCTTTCAAATTAAAAAGCTGTAAAACTCAGAGGGAAAGGATGGGAGGGAGAGACGCAGATTAGATAAGAGATTTGAGGGCTGAGTGTGCATATAATGGATTCCTCCAAGACCAGCACAGGAGCACAGAGCTCTGTTCTAAGGAATGGGCTCACGTGGTTGTGGAGGCTGAGAAATCCCAGGATCTGCAGTCTGCCAGGCTGGAGACCAGGGAAGCCAGGGCTGTGGCTGTGTTCCAGGGGCAGGCCAAGGGGCCACGCGCCACTCCAATCTGAAGACCTGAGACCCGGAAGCACCATGTAAGTCCAAGTCCAAGGGCTGGAGAGGACCAAGGCCCGAGCCAGGCAGAGTCCAGACTCCTCTCCGGTGCTGTTTGGCTCTGTTCCAACCCCCAGCGGATCCAGTGATGCCCACCCACGTGGAGGTGCACCATCTCTCTGTCCACCGACTCAGATGCCAAGCTCGCCAGGAAACACTCATAAACACACCCAGAACAAAACCCCGAACCGAAGATCTGGGGACCCTGTGGTGGAGATAACAATTAACCATCACACATGCTGGAGCGTGTGTGCCCTCGTGTCCTTTGGGCTACACAGATCGGCTGCAGCCATTGCTGAAGATCAAAGCATAGATACTCAAATACCAGAAGGCGAGAATTATTGAGGACCGTCTTGGAGGCTGGCCTGCCACGAACCCAAACTTAGCCTTACCCCTGGTCCCAGTGCTCCAACTGCTCTCCCAAACCTAAATCTAAGTGGGAAATAAAGTGTGTGTGTGTGTGTGTGTGTGTTGAGGTGCAAGGGCCGTACTGCTTGATAAGAAGGTCAAAGTCACTCTTGGGCAGCCTTGAGTTCAGATGCAGGCACTTGGCCTCGACTCTGCAGATGCTGGGGTCGTTGAAGATCTTGGAGCATGGGAGGAATACGACCACACTGTTCTCAAAACCACAACTGATAGGCAGGGTGACACAGAGCTCAGGAAGGGGGTGGCGGCAGAGGATCCGTCAGGAGACTACTGCAGTGATCCAAGCCAGAGTTCTAAGGGCCTGAGCTGGTTCCGTGCCAGCCGGAGAGACGAGGAGGCAGAGACACATCCAAGAGACGTTTCCAAGTGAGAGTCAAACAAAACCAAAGCCAAAACTGAAGCTAATTTCATTGCAAACCTCTCCCATACCCCAACCCAAACCTCACCTTCAACCATCTCCTAAACTCCAGGACCAGTATCATAATATTCTACTCATCAAGTGTTCTAGGGTGGCAGTGACCAGAAACCAAATTCAAGCTTTCAGAAACTAAAAAGACATGTCTTGTTTTATGGAACTGGAAAGCCCAGAGAGAGATGAATCAGGGAAGCAGGTGTTTAGCTTAGTGGGTAAGGCACCTGCCGCCCATATCAGAGTACCTGGGTTCAGTTCCTGGCTCTGGCTTCTGACTCCAGTTTCTTGCTAATGCAGACTCATCAGGGGGTTGGGGATGGCTCCAGTAACTGGATTCCTGCCATCCAAGTGGGACAGCTGGACTGAGTTCCTTGGCTTCAGCCTATGTCTAGCTCTGGCCTTTGCAAGCAGGAGTCTCTCTCTCTCCCTCTCTCCCTCCCATCTCCCTGTCTCCATGAATCAGTCTTCAGGGATGTCTTTGTCCCTTAGATACTCTCCTTAGGACTGTACCTCTCTCTCTTGGTCCTTCAGAAATCCGTCAATGCTGGTGGCCAGGATGTCCTCATGGGGCCCCAGACTCATATCTTAAAAGCTCAGCAACCTCAGAACAAGGAATCTTTAGCTCCCAGGTTCTGGGTCCACCCCCGAAGCAATCACCATAGCCAGGGTGGTAGAAGCTCTGATTGGCCAGGTGTGTGTGTGTGTGTGTGTGTGTATGATTTTCTAAGTACATAAATGTCATCAAACCACACATACCGTAGCTTTGAAATACCCCTACAAATCGTTGGCAGTCTTTCCTTTGGAAAGTGGAAGGACTTCCTTTAAATGTGGACCCATCCCCGACTTAATTTCCAAGGCAGAGTGGTGGTACGTGACTCCGAAGGCCAGGGCAGTAGACTTTGCCACTGCCGCCTTGCACTCTCTTGGACTGCTTGCTCTGGGGGCAGCCAGCTGCCATGCTATGAGGATCCTTGAGGGAGCCACTCAGGCCTCCCACAGATCATCAGCACCAACTTCATAGCCATCCGATGAAGCCCTCCTAGAAACAGCTGCCCTAGCCCAGTCAAGCCTTCAGACACCTGCAGGCCCTGCTGATTGCTCCACGGTGACTTCCTGAGAAGCCCCAACCAGGACCTCCCAGGGAAGGCACGCCTGAATACATGACCCACACACCCTGTGAAGATGGCAAGGTTTTGTCAAAAGCCACTGAGCATGGGGGCACTGTGCTACGTGGCAGGAAGACCTGATATACGTCTCGCTCCACATCACGCCTCTCATAGCCTCGTGTCTCACCTCTCTCATCTGGGTGACATGCAGATCAGGTGGCTGACCTTGTCACAGCCAGCTCTTCCTTGCTGTAGACATCCAAGTTGTTTCCAGTTTTGTTTTGCGTCTGCCACCATGATCCAGGTCACAAGGAACAAGCTTGCCCGTGCTTCCTGGAGCAGGTGCGTAAGAGCTTTTTCGGTAATTGTTCCTCCCGGGGCTGGCCTGGGCACCAAGCTTATCAGATCATGCTGAGGGGAGGGTCCCTCATCTCCCCAGGGATTTGCCATGGTCCTCTAGCCAGCCCCAGGGGCAGGTGTGGTTCTCTGTCACCAGCCAGATGGAAAAACCTAGAAATACCTCCTTCAGCCAGTCATTTCCAGCCTGCAGTCCGGGACTCACCCAGTTCCAGGATTGGGCCAGCTCCGTGTCCTCCTTCGCCCTCAGGACATGTGACAGCCAACGTTAAGGGCCAGCGGCTAGCAGGGACCTTAGCCAGAGCACGGAGGCTTCCATGAAGAGCACCCAAGAATTCTGCCCCCTGGAAGGTGGCCCAGTGGGACAAGGGGGAGCCGAGAGGAGGAGACGCCAGAGAGCTTCCCGGTCCCAGCTTCAAGCACCCAGCTGCACCCAAAGGAGGACCTGGCCAGTGGGAACACAGCCTTAGGGTTCTGGAGGAGCTGGGCTGACCCCGCTGGACTGGCCGGGGCCCCAGACGCTCAGAAACTTCCCACGTTCTCTCAGCCTGAACCACACCAGGCTGGCTGCCACGCTGGTGCTGCCTTGCCGGCTCACTTCCACCAGCTTGGGAGACCCAGCCTCGTGTCTGTGCTGTGCTGTTCTGTTGAACAGAGGTCAGAGACTTGCACAGCACCCTCACAGATTGTGGTAACCACATGTCATTGTACGCTTATTAACATATGAAAATACCTGCTAGGGCAGACCTTGGGCATAGTGGTTAAGATACTCCTTGAGGTCCCCACGTCCCATATCAGAAGGCCCGGTGAGTCGTGGCTGCGTTCCCTAATCCACCATCCCGCCAATGCACACTCTGGGAAGCAGCAGGTGACAGCCCAAGTGGCTGAGTCCTTGGCACTCCCACGAGAGATTCACATAGCGTTCCGAATTCCAGGCTTTGCAGGCATTTGAAGAGAGAACAAGTGAATGGAAGATTCTCTCTCTCTCTCTCTCCATTTCAAATAAATATAAGTAAATAAGCAAACTTTACACATTTAAAGAACTAAAGAGAACGAGGGATGGACTTCATAAGGACAGCAGCCAAAAAATAAGGTGCAATTGTTAGAAACGCTGAAAAAAACATCCTCTAGATAGCGACTCAGCCACATTCCACTGCTGTATTTGCCCAGCAAAACAGACGATATTGTTTGTACACAAAGAGCTCTTACAGATCAGCGGGAAAAGGATATACAAGTGAAGATTAAAAACCGTCAAAGACGCGGCCAATTTCAGAAGAGATAAAAAGGACTAAAAAAATATACCACTGATGCTCCCGCCTTCCTAAGGATGAAGTGAAAACACACAACAATGGTTTTGTTAAATTTCTCATGCTGCATTGGCAAAGAATCAAGTTTGGTAACCCTCAGTGTCTGGGAGGTCAAGTGCACTGCTGGTGGTTCTATTGCTGGGCACAGCATCTGTGGAAGCTTCCATGTTCTCTGTTCAAACGCTCGGTAGGAGGGGCATTATCTCACACAGCAGTTAGGGAGCTGGCTAAGGTGGCCACCTCTTTCTCTCTTTCTCTCTTTTTTAAGATTTATTTATTTATCTGACAGGCAGAGTTACAGAGAGGCTGAGGTAGAGAGAGGCTGAGGCAGAGAGAGAGAGAGAGAGGTCTTCCATCCGCTGGTTCACTCCCCAGATGGCCACAATGGCTAGAGCTGAGCCAATCCAAAGGTAGGATTGCCAGGAGCTTCTTCTGGGTCTCCCACACGGGTGCAGGGGCCCAAGGACTTGGGCCATCTTCTACTGCTTTCCCAGGCCATAGCAGAGAGCTGGATCAGAAGTGGAGCAGCTGGGACTTGAACCGGTGCCCACATGGGATGCTGGCACTACAGGTGGTAGCTTTTTCCACTACGCCACAGTGCCTGCCCCAAGGCAGCCACCACTCTTACTGGGGTGCCTGGGAACCACGAGTCCAAACCCAAACCCAGAACTTTCTACTTTCCTAGAGGTTTTCTCAGGGTAAGAGCCAGCCAAACCTTCTTTTAAAAAATATTTCCAGCTTTCTCTGGTGAGTGGACACCATTTCTATTCCTACAGTGCACGGTTCTCCCCGTGTTTGAATGTTTACAAGGAGAATGCTTTGCCTTTTGAGCAGAAAAACACAGACACACGTGATTAAATGATGGAAGGAAAAAAAATCTCTCCAGGAGTGTCAGGTGGATCCAATGAACAAATACACTGAAGATCCCCGCGTCCAGAACAGGCGGTTCCGTTAAGGAACACCCTCCCCGGAGTACATCTTGTTCTTTCCTGGGTGTGCCACATGTTTCAGGCCCTCAATAAATGTTTGTTGAATGAATAAATTAATGTCGACCCCCTCCCCCACCCGCCCCCGTCACCTCATGAGATAAAGTCCAAACTCCTTTGAATGGATTCCAAATGTGCATGTCCTGGCTTTGAACTCTAAGGCTGTCACTCTAGGATCTCTGCCTGCGCCATCTCGTCCTCCCTTCAAACCCCAGATCAAGTGTCCCTTCCCTTGCAGGACATGGCCCCTGTGCCTACCAATCCCGCCTTCGTTGGCTCGCACACCTGCTGGCTGCTCAGCACAATTCATTTCACAGGTGTCAGTCTTGTCTCCTTAAGGAGCTAAGTCCCCAAGACAGGAGGTACTAAAACACAGTGAGACAGGAGGAATTTGTTGAGATTTCTCTAACACAGTAAGGTCACCCCAGTCCACGACAGTTGGTGATGCATTCCAGAATCACTTCCAACACAGAGTAGGAAAGATGAACGTTCAGGGAGGTGAAAATGCTGATCACTCTGCTTTGATCATGACACACTCGATCCACATATTGCACCATGCCCCGCAGATACGTGCAGGTATTGCGTGGCAATAACGAAGAAGCAGCTGCATTCCAACAAATAGTCCTGTCCTGCTCTCTTTCTCCCATGCAGTTTGTGATCAATACATGGGCAATTAATTTCTCAGTTCATTATTCATTGCCTCTCTCTTTTCTTTTTAAGATTTATTTATTTTATCTGAAAGGCAGAGTTACAGAGAGGCAGAGGCAGAGAGAGAGAGAGAGAGGGAGAGAGAGAGAGGTCTTCATCATCTGGTTCATTCCCCGGATGGCTACAATGGCCAGAGATGCTCCAACCCAAAGCCAGGAGCCAGAAGCTTCCTCTGGTTCTCCCATGAGGGTGCAGGGGCCCAAGGACTTGGTCTATCTTCCACTGTCTTTCCAGAGCTAGATTGGAAGTGGAGCAGCCGGGACTCGAACCAGAGCCCATATGGGAGGCCGGCACTGCAGGCGGAGGCTTTTACCCGCTATGCCACAGCAGCGGCCCCTTTTGCGTTCTCTTGATCGGATCAACTCTGTTCTAGGCTGGGCTGCCCAGAAGCAGATCTGAGGGATCCGAGATGGAGGACTTTCATGAAAGTGATTTCTTAGGAAGTGTCCCCCTGGGGAAAACCAGTGTGAGAGCTGGCGGGCAGGACAGCCAGGGTGCGTCAACCAAGCGTCAATTAAAAGTCAGGACACACCGAGGGTGGCCTGTGGCTCGACCCTGCAGGGGAGCTCTGCACACGGCGTGGGTCTGGCCCTGCAGCTGGCTCACTCAGGCCGAGCCACAGTATTCACACCCCAGCACTTAGCTCTTTAAGGGCTGTCCCTGGGGGCATAGACATTTTTAAGAGGTTTTGGTTTTCTGGGACATGCGGGAAAAGCTAGTTCTAGCAGCCTGGGGACAGCCCTTCACCCAGGAGGCAAAGGTAGTGGCTGGGGGATGGGAAACACATGGGACTGACCCGACAGTAAAGGAAAGTGTAAAACACTCAGAGGCCGTGGGAGAGCTGCTCGGGTTCTGTGAGCAGACATTGCCCGAGTGTCCGTGCCCTTATAGACGCTCCACGGACACTGCTGAAGCGGGGCTTCACCCTCAGGGGTCTGTTCCTGACGTCTTGAAGGGGGAGACATTGCACTTGATGTGCCCGGGAGGGAGGGGAGAACGGGAGGGGACCCACGGTCCCCAAGCGATTCCGGGGCCTGACTTGGGATCCACGCGGGTGAGGGAGCGGGCGAGGGTAGTCCTGGCAAGAAGAACAGCACGTACAGAGGCAGAGAAGCGAAAGTCCACGTTTGTTTGGAAAGGGGGAGTAGTTTGCTGCGGCTGGAACACAGGGTGTGGGCGAGAGGAAGCGAGCTAAAAGCTGAGGCTGTAAAGAGAGGCAGGGATGAGGTGGGGAAGAGCCTGTCACGCCCTCCTTAGGAGACAGTAAAATTTTAAGACAGTCTGGCCATGACTACAGAGGTATTTCAGGAAGGAGACAGCCATATAAACCGTGCTCTGAGACAGCAAGTGTTCTGCTGGTGCAGCATCCATGACCCTAAGCTGGAGTAATTCCGTTTCTGTAGCCATGATGACAGGTTCAGGAGGAGGCTCAGGGCCTGCGAGCCAAGGCAGAGTCCAGTCTGGGGCTTTCTTTGGAGCTGTGTAGCTAGAGCTAGGTCTCAAATGCGAGGGGTGGGGAAGCCTGCAGCAGCCAGAGGCCAGAGGAAGGAGCCAGGAGATGGAGACAGAGGCCATCGGCTCCGCCTGTGCATAGGCATACGAATGCCAATTGATTAATAAACTCCTTTTTTTTTTTTTCTGGCTTAAGTCCATTTGAACTGGAAGTTTGCCTCATTAAGTGAATGAGCCCCCAGTGACACAGAAGTACGTTCCCAAAGCAAAATATGAACCAACCAAAACCCCTTCTCCCATGGGCTGGGAGAGAAGGGGACGTTTGGCATAGTGGTTAGCACACTGGTTGGGATGCCAGCTGGGGTGAGGGGTAGGGTGCCTAGCTCACGTATCGCAGTGCCTGGGTTACAGTCCCAGATTCATTCCTGATTCCAGCCTCCTGTTAAGGCACACCCTGAGAGGCAGCGGAGATGGCCAAGTGACTGGGCTCTGGCCAGCCACACGGGAGACTGGGTCTGAGTTCCTGGCTCCCGGCTTCAGCCTGGCCCAGCCCTGACCATGGCAGGTGTTTGGAGAGTGAATGAATGGATGAGAGCGCTGTTTGCTATGTTTCTCTGTCTTGTTGTGTCTCTCTGTCTCTCTTCCTCTCAAATAACAAACAAGAACATCTATCTACACAACAAAAAGAGCTTCATAATAAAGAAAAATCTACATCAGTGTTAAACTTGAGAAAGACCTGAACAGCATGGGCTAGGCAGTTGGTACGGTGGATAAGACATCTACATCCTATACCAGAGTGCCTGGCTTCGAGTTCTGATCAGGCTTCCTGCTGATGTACAATCTGGGGAGGCAGCAGGTGATGGTTCAGGTACTTGGGTCCCAGTCATCTACATGGGAGAACCAGACCCAGTTACGGGCTCCTGGCTTCAGCCTGGCCCAGCCCTAGTTGTTGTGGGCATTTGGGGAACGAACCAGCGAGTGGCAGATCTCTGTCTGCCTCTGCCTGTATCTCCCTGTTTCTTTTCCTTGCAGATAAATAAAAATAAACAATACCAATGCTTAAAAATACCTCAGTATCATAAAACAAAATTCTGAAAAACATTCCCCAGTTTGGGCCATGTTGAAAAAATATATCCACAGATCACATATGTCCATTCTTGAGCCCATAGGATCTGAAATAATCCCCCAGAGGACTGCACTTGCTGAGGTGGGGGCTGGGACCACAGCCAGGCTTGGAGAAGGACAGGAAGGAATCCACCTGATGTCTGCTCCCCACTGAGGTCCATTGATGACGCCTGCATTAGAGGAAGTACAAGCAGAACTATACCCGGTCCCTGTCTCCCTCCCGGAGGGCACATTCGGTCACAGCTGGAGGGCCCTGGCTGCCCCACGAGTAAGTGTGACACAGCTGGGTTTCCAGGTCAGGAGACTTTGCCATCCAAGTGCCCATGCGGCCATCAGCTGCTTTAGAGAAAGCTACCAAGGTGGTACCCAGAGGAAAATGCCTAGCCTTGAAAGCTTGTGTTACTAAGCAAGCAATTCGAATACAAATGGACTATGCATTCAAGTCAGGAAATCAGGATGAGCAAAAAACATCAATGAGCAGGAAGCAGGAGAGAAAATGTGCAAAATTAGAAACAGAAATTGGAGAAAGGAAGGAAACCATGGTAGGATTAATCAATAAAACCAAACACTGTCTATTGGACAGGACTCACTAATAAAACCGTGTGTGTGAACACAAACATCCTCTGTCCAACCCACATGTTAAACCCTGTGTTTGTGTATTTTCCATCTGGCTTCACCCTCTCCTCAGTAAAAACACTGTAGAAATCTGATGCTTCACATCATTAGAGCCAATCTAATGGTGAGAACAGGTGAGGAAGATGGTGATGAGCCCGTGGGACGAGAGGGAGGGCAGAGCTTGGGGGAGCCCGGGAGGAGGGGTTTGCTGAGGGGCATGCCTTCAGCGAGTGATGCGTTCAGATCCAAAGGACTTAGTTTCAGGATTGAAGTCCCTTTCTTACCTCTTCCGGGGATTTCATGAGATGGGGGGACGAGTAGCCTCGTGTTCCCACGTTACTATGGCGGCCATGAATGTGAAGCTGCTCCGAGACCAGGCAGGTGAGGCTCCTGGATGTAAGTGGCCACTCAGAAAGCTGCAAAGAAAATACAAGCACAGCATTTGGAAAGAATAAGTTGTGAGCAGTGATATGGAGGAAATTAACACTTTTAAAAAAAAATTACTGATTTTGTGCCATTAATTTGAAGTCTAGATGAAAAGGATCAAAATCAAGTACTTGGGCCATCACCTGTTGCCTTCCGAGACGCATACATTAGCAGAAAGCTGGGATCAGAAATGGAGCTGAGGGGCCAGCGCTGTGGCCAAGCCGGTAAAGCCCTAGCCTGCAGTGCTGGCATCCCATGTGGGCGCCAGTACAAGTCCCAGCTGCTCCACTTCCGATCCAGCTCTCTGCTGTGGCCTGGGAAAGCAGTAGAAGATGGCCCAAGTCCTTGGGCCCCTGCACCCGCGTGGGAGACCTGGAGGAAGCTCCTGGCTCCTGGCTTCGGACTGGCGAAGCTCTGGCCATTGCGGACATCTGAGAAGTGAACCAGCAGATGGAAGACCTCTCTTTCTCTGCCTCTGCCTCTCTGTAACTCTGCCTTTTGAATAAATAAATACATCTTTTAAAAAGGAAGGAAGGAAGGAAGGAAGGAAGGAAGGAAGGAAGGAAGGAAGGAAGGAAAGAAGGGAGTTGAGACTCAAACCCAGGCTCTCTGATATGGGATGCGAGTTTCCCAGTGGTGTCTTAACCACTGTGCAAAACACACACCCCAGAGTCATCATTCTAAGGTTCTGGAGGTCAGAAATCCAAAATGGATCTGCCCGGGTCAAGCTCAAGATGCCAACAGGGCAGCGTTTCTTCCGGAGTCCCTGCAGGGGGAATGAGTTTCCTGCCTTCTCGGCTGCTTGGGGGCCACTTGCACTCTTTGGTTCATGGCTCCAGTTCCAGCTTCAAAACCAGAAAAGCCTGGGTGAGTTGTTTCTTTTTAAAATGCTTATTTATTTATTGGAGAGGCAGAGAGAGAGAGAGAGAGAGATGTTTCATCTGCTGGTTCACTCCCAAATGGCCACAGTGGCCAGGACCGAGCCTGCCTAAAGCCAGGAGCCTAGAACTACATCCGTGTCTCCCACATGGGTGGCAGGGCCCCAAGCACTAGGACCATTTTCCGATGCTTTCCCAGGCAACGTTAGCAGGGAGCTGGATCAGAACTGGAGCAGTTAGGACTCTAGGTGGCACCCATATGAGATGCTGGCATCATGGGCAGCAGCTTAAGCAGCTATGCCACAATGCTGGCCCCTGAGTGAGTCTTTCTAATGACTCCATCCATCTGGTTCTGACTCTTATACCTGTCTCTCATCCATTTAAGGACCCTTGTGATTATACAGAGCCAACTCAGATCATCTGGGATAATCGCCCATCTCAAGGTCAACTGATTAGCAACCTTAATCCCCTTTAGCTGTGCAATGTAACACAGTCACAAATCCCAGGAATTAGGCCATTGCACCATTATCTTGCCTACTACACAGACCAATTGTTGTTTTTTTTTAACTTTTGTTTAATGAATATAAATTTCCAAAGTACAGCTTATGGATTACAATGGCTTTCCCCCCATAACTTCCCTCCCACCCGCAACCCTCCCCTTTCCCACTCCCTCTCCCCTTCCATTCACATCAAGATTCATTTTCAATTCTCTTTATATACAGAAGATCAGTTTAGTATATATTAAGTAAATATTTCAACAGTTTGCCCCCATATAGCAACACAAAGTGAATACTGTTGGAATACTAGTTATAGCATTAAATAACAATGTACAGCACATTAAGGACAGAGATCCTACATGATTTTTTTAAAAAATTGATTAATTTTCTATGCAATTTCCAATTTACACAGACCGATCACTGTACAGTATGGGAGGATACCCGCCAAGGACATGACCACCAGGAGGTGTGGATTATTAGGATTGTTCACAAGTCCCTTTGGGTTTCTAGCTTGAGACTTTGGTTGAGCGCATCATGCCTTATGAGCTCAGAGATGCCAATGAAGACTAAAGCTCCATTTAGGCTTTCTCGTCATTTGAATGGTCTGTTCACAGTCATCCGTCCCCATATTCTTGATCACCACCTGGGCCAAGTTCATGGTGCTGGGGAAAGAGTTGAGGAAACTGGTTTCTTGAAGTTGTCGGTCCTTTCTCGTTACCCCTGGCTTCTTCAAAACGAGGACAACTAGAAAAGTCCTCGTGTGACATTGCTGTTCCCGTCCTCTCCAGAGAATGCAGGGGTAAATCCATCCTTTGTTTTGCACAGTGGACAAAACAGACGGCGACACAAAAAGCAGGTGGGAACTTAAGGGATGCCTGATGTTTGGGACAACTACTCGGTGACGGTAAAGGGCGTCTGTTTCAAGGTCACAGGCTCTGGGTGTCTGATTTCTCAGCCCTCCTGCTCTTGTCATGACGCATGTCCTGCTACAGGGACTGGGAGAATGCTTCCCACGATGATCTCCATTTACACTGCGTCTTCCAGCTGTGTTTTCAGCAGAAGGTTTCTGCTTATGCAATAGGTATCTTGGGATGTGGAAACAGGTCAGACGGGAAGCAAGGTCAACTCAAGGTCATTTTATGAGAAAACTTGTTGTGGGCAACTTTCTGCTTGGTCCACGCTGGAGCACCAGCTATTCAAAGACAAGGTTCTTAAAATAAGCATAAGGATTCCTGGAATGGAGCTGACTTTGACATATTCCTTTACTCCACGGCTAATATTCCTGATCAGTGACCGAGATCTCTTGCTTGAGTCCCTTGAACGTCCCAAGAGTCTGTCTTGTCTCCACTCCCCTGGGGACACCATTCACCACCTGCAATCTGTAACATCCTACAACTAGTGGCCTCACATCCTCTCTGCCCCTTCCCAGTGTGTGTATCACAGCTCAGTCTACAGATCTTTTAAGAACATAAACCTGGACATGACGTTCCCCTTCCCCTCCCACACAAGTGGCCCTCTGTATCCAGGGCTTTTTCATTCACAGATGTAATCAACCTCGGGCTGAAAATAATTGGGGAAAAAATAGCACCTGTGCTAAACATGAACAGACTTTTTTTGTCTTTTCATTATTCCTTAAACAACACAGTAAACAATTATTTACATAGCATTCACATTGCTTGGGGTATTGTAAGTAATGTGGAAATGATTTAAAATATACAAAACAATGGGCATAGTTTAATATAAAAATACTATGGGGGCCGGTGCTGTGGCATAGTGGGTGAAGCCACTGCACTGGTTCGAGTCCCGGCTGCTCCACTTCTGATCCAGCTCTCTGCTGCAGGCTGGGAAGGCAATAGAAGGTGGCTCAAGTCCTTGGGCCCCTGCTCTCGTGTGGGAGACCTGGAGAAAGCTCCTGTCTTCTGGCTTCAGATCGGCGCAGCTCCAGCCATTGTGGCTGGGAGTGAACCAGCTGGTGGAAGACCGCTCGCTCGCTCTCTGCCTCTGCTTCTGCCTCTCTGGAACTCTGCCTTTCAAATAAATAAATAAATCTTTTAAAAAATTGTAAAAGACTATATCAACTCCTGACTGAGTTTCCAGCCTGCTAGCCACCCCACAAACTTGAGACTTGCCAGTTCCCACAATTGCATGAGCATTCCTTAATATACATAAAAATATGTATGCATATCATCTATCATATTTATATGCATAAAATATATAAAGATGATATATAAAGAGATGCATAGTGTTCGCTTCGGCAGTACATGTACTAAGATTGGAACGATACAGAGAAGATTAGCATGGCCCCCGCACAAAGATGACATGCAAATTCGTGAAGTATTCCATATTTTAAAAAAAGAGATGCATAGAGGATATCTATATATATATATATTTATTTATTTTTTGACAGGTAGAGTTAGACAGTGAGAGAGAGAGAGAGGGAGAGAGAGAGAGAGAGAGAGAGAGAGAGAGAGAGAGAGAGAAAGGTCTTCCTTCCATTGGTTCACTCCCCAAATGGCCGCTGCGGCCGGCGCATCTCGCTGATCCGAAGCCAGGAGCCAGGTGCTTCTCCTGGTCTCCCATGTGGGTGCAGGGCCCAAGGACTTGGGCCATCCTCCACTGCCTTCCCGGGCCACAGCAGAGAGCTGGACTGGAAGAGGAGCAACCAGGACAGAACCGGTGCCCCAACTGGGACTAGAACCCGGCATACAGGTGCCACAGGCAGAGGATTAGCCTAGTGAGCTGTGGCGCCAGCCGAGGATATATATTTAAAGGTAGATAAATGACATATGCAGTTATGTATTGCTTAACAATGGGGGTACTTTTTTGACAAAAATATTTTTTGTTTGTTTATTTTGAAAGGCAGAGTGACAGAGAGAGAGAGACCCCAAATGCCTGCAACGCCCAAGTTCTAGGAGCCAGGAACTCTATGCTGGTCTCGCGTATGGGTGGCAGGAACCCAAGGGCCTCCCAGTCGGCCAGAAGCTGGATTGGAAGTCGGCAGCCAGGAGCCAAGCAGGCACTCCAGTGTCAGATGTGGGTCTTGCAAGCAGCCGCTTAACCTGCTGTGCCACTGTGCCAGCCCCAACCATGGGATGGAGTCTGAAAAATGCATCATCAGGTGGTTTTGTCATTGTGTGAACACCACAGTGTTCACTGACACAGACGGAGGTGACTATAAGGTCACTAGGCCACACGGTCTTAGACCATCAGCACATCCGTGGTCCACCAGCGACGGAAATGCTGTTACACAAGACACGGCTGCGTACAAGATGAGAGAACTTGAAAAAAAAAATTCGTGGGGAAAATGGAAGCCAAAGATAAGTTTCACTTGGTGTGAGTTTTTAAAAATCCAAGCATTGCCGGCGCCGCAGCTCAATAGGCTAATCCTCCGCCTGCGGTGCCAGCACTCCGGGTTCTAGTCCCGGTCGGGGCGCCGGATTCTGTCCCGGTTGCCTCTCTTCCAGGCCAGCTCTCTGCTATGGCCCGGGAGTGCAGTGGAGGATGGCCCAAGTGCTTGGGCCCTGCACCCCATGGGAGACCAGGAGAAGCACCTGGCTCCTGGCTTCAGATCGGCGCAGCTCCGGCCATTGTGACCATCTGGGGAGTGAACTAGCGGATGGAAGACCTCTCTCTCTCTCTCTCTCTCTCTCTCTGCCTCTCCTCTCTCTGTGTAACTCTGACTTTCAAATAAATAAATAAATCTTAAAAAAAGAAATGGTGTCTCTAAGTTTATAGTATTATACTAGAGTATAAAATATTATCATTGGGAGTACTTAGGGGACATGTATATGAGGTCTCTCAGCACTACCTTCGCAACTCCGTTTGAGTTTTAAAATGTTTCAAAATAAAAGGCAATAATACAAAATTGCTTGTAGGGGCTGCCTTGTGCAGTGGGTTAAGCCATCCCATATCAGAGCACTGGTTCGAGTCCCAGCTGCTTTGCTTCCAAGCAAGCTTTTTGCTACTGTGCCTGTGAAGGCAACAGATCATGGCCCAAATATGTGGGCCCCTGCGGGAGATGTGGATGGAGTGCCTGGCTATTGGCTTTGGCCTGGGCCCGCCCTGGCTATTGTGGACCTTTGGAGGAGTGAACTCTTGGATGGAAGATCTCTATCTCCCTCTCTGTCACTCTGCCTTTTTTTTTTTTAAAGCTTTATTTATTTATTTGAAAGTCAGAGTTACACAGAGAGAGGAGAGGCAGAGAGAGAGAGAGAGGTCTTCCATCTACTGGTTCACTCCCCAGATGGCCGCAATAGCTGGAGCTGTGCCAATCTGAAGCCAGGAACCAGGAGCCTTCTCCCAGTCTCCCACGCAGGTGCAGGGGCCCAAGGACTTGGGCCATCTTCTACTGCTTTCCCAGGCCATAGCAGAGAGCTGGATAGGAAGTGGAGCAGCTAGGACTTGAACCAGCCTCCATATGGGATGCCGGCACTGCAGACAGTGGCTTTACGTGCTACTCCACAGCACCGGCCCTGCAGGCTGTTTTCAAATCCACTTTTTTCTCTCATGTAGCACAGTGATTCATTTTTATTTTTAAGATGCATTTCTTTTGAAAAAGAGAGAGAATTTCCTACTTGCTAATTCACTTTCCCAATGGCCACAATAGCCAGCTCTGGATAAGACTGCAGCCAGGAGCCAGGAACTCCATCCTGAAGCATGTGTGTATGGATTGTGTGTGTGTGTGTGTGTGTGTGTGAGAGAGAGAGAGAGAGAGAGATCTATTCCAGACTTGTATCTGAAGAACCTGAAAGTGGAAAATGTGAACAGGCATCAACCGAAGTCCCCAGGAGACGCTTGTTCTCCATAGTCAGAATAAAAAGGTAGAAGCCTAGCAAGACAGAAGAGTGTCTTTTTGTGTCTTAGACAAACACTCCAGCTGAAGCTATGGAGCCACGCACAGCCACTGCAGCCAGGGCCAAGCAGGGAACGAAGACGCCCACCCTCACCAGATAGCAACGGGGAGATCCAGTGGGAAGTCAGGACTCTCAAGGCCACCTCCTGGTGGTGTTCCTGGGGACCATGAGCAGAGCTGTCCCACCACCCTGCACCAGGAGCCCCCACCCACCACCAGGAGCCCCTGCCCTCGGGGGCCAGTGGAGACAGAGCTAGACTTCCACCATCACCTGGCAATAACAGGAAGGCGCCCACCTTCTCCTGTTGGGTCGTTGTTAGAGAACATCAGCTAAAACACAAGGTTTGAATAAGACGCAGGGGCTCTAACGTAACATAAGAAAATGTGCAGGATTTTATTGAAAAGCATCCTTCCTCCCCAAAACCAGGAAGATCTCAGAGTGAGTGAAAAGAGGTGGGTTGGCAAAACAACAGAGATATTAGCATCACCTGGGAAAGATTTAAAAGCAGCCATGGTGACAATGCTTCAACAACTGATTACAAACATGCCTGAAATGAACAGAAAGCCTCACCAAAGAAACGGAAGACATAGAGGACAGCCCAGTGAGCATCGTGGAACCAACAACTACAGTAACTAAAATGAAGAACTCCGCGGATGAGCTCAGCGACCAAATGCGAGGGGCAGAGGGGAGAATGGTTCGTCTGGAAGGCAGAGCAGTCGACGTAACCAAGTGTGAACAAGACAGAGAGAGTGTACTGAACGATGTGAGCTGACAGGTGCTCCGGAGCCCAGCAGATCTAACATTCACAGCGTTGGAGACCGGGAAGAAGAAATCAAAGAGCACTTGAAGACACAATGACTTAAAACTTCCCAGATTTGCGCCAGTTAGAGTCACAGCTGCTCCACTTTCGATCTAGCGCTTTGCTGTGGCCTGGGAGAGCACTGGAAGATGGCCCAAGTCCTTGGGCCCCTGCACCCACGTGGGAGACCCACAAGAAGCTCCTGGCTCCTGGCTTCGGATTGACACAGCTCTGGCCTTTGCAGCCAATTGGGGAGTGAACCAGTGGATGGAAGACCTCTCTCTCTCTCTGTGAAACTCTGACTTTCAAATAAATAAATAACTCTTAAAAAAAAAAAAAAAACTTCCCAACTCTGAAGCCACATAAACCTCTAGATTCAAAACGCTGGGCAGCTCTAAACATGAAAAACCCAATGAACTCAACGCCAGCGTGTTATAACTCAATCCCTGGCAACCAAAGATAAGGAAAATATCTTCAAAGCCGTCAGAAAGATGAGCCCTTACCAGGAGGCTCAAAACAAAAATCAAGTGGAATTACACTTTCCTGTTTTGAGAGCTCATGAAGGCAGTAGAAGTGGCACAATACTGCTCAAGGCCTGAAGAGAAGACCTGTCGAGCCAGAATCGTACCCCAGGGAGAGAACCTGTATGGAGATCAAGGCGTTCGCAAAGGAAAGAACACATCGAATGAACTTCCCTTCTCCTTTGGAGTTTTCTCAATTACGGTTGACGGACGAAGCAAAAATTGTGATAGTGTCTGATGAGTTTCTAAATAGTTAAGGTAAGTCTATTAGACAGAAGACGGGATAAGAGAGGTAAGGGAGCTAAGTCTTCTGTATTTCACTTAAACTGATACAATGTACAAGTGGACTATGTCACGTTGTGGACACATAAATTAACCCCTAACACAGCTACTAGAGTTCCACATAAAGCAATGCATTTGAAAATACTGTGAGTAAGCCAAAATGGAATTCTAAAAAATGTTTAAGAAATCCACAGGAATGCAGGACATAAAAAAAAAAATCAGAGAAATGAAGAACAGAAAATAAAAATAAATGGTAGCCCGAGGCTCCAAGTGAGTCACTCTGTGGATTGCAACATCATCGGCGGAGAGGAAACATGAACTGCTGTCTGCCCAAAACTCACTGCAGATGGAACCACATAGGCCATTTGAAAGTAAAAATAGAGAAAAAACAATCGTGCAAACACGAACAAAGAAAGGAAGATTCTAGATTCACACCAGATGAAGTAGACTTCAGAGCACAGAATTGAGAAAGACATTGCATAATGAAGATCCATTCACCAAAAGGACGCAGGGCTTCTAACTGTGCACACAGGAAACAGTAACCTGAATAATGTGTGACCAGAACTCTTAGAACTAAGAAGGGGTCAGCGCTGTGGCACAGCAGGTTAAAGCTGCAGCCTGCAGTGCCGGTATCCCACATGGGCGCCAGTTCAAGTCCTGGCTGCTTCACTTCCAAGCCAGCTCTCTGCTATGGCCTGGGAAAGCAGTAGAAGATGGCCCAAGTTCTTGGGCCCCTGCACCTGTGTGGGAGTCCCGGAAGAGGCTCCTGGCTTTGGATCGGCGCAGCTCCAGCCATTGAGGCCATCTGGGGAGTGAACCAGTGAATGAAAGACCTCTCTCTGTCTCTCTTTCTCTGCCTCTGCCTCTCTGTAACTGCCTTTCAAATAAATAAATCTTTTTTTTTAAAAAAAGAGCAGAAATCAGTGAAATTGAAAACAGAAAAATAATAGAGAAAATAAATGAAACAAAGAGCTTTGGAAATACCAATAAAATCCACAAACCTATAACAAGACCAACACAGGAAAAAAAGGGAAACTCAGAAGTCATCCATATCAGGATATAAGTATAAAATCCCAATGGAAATATTGCAAATAGCTCTACACTCATAAACTCGACAACTTGGGTAAGATGGAACAATTAGTTGAAAAACCACAATTTCAAAAAAAAAAAACCAAAAAACTCCAGGTACAGATGGTTTCATTGGAAAATTCTAGAAAATGTTTAAAGAAGAAAATTGCACATTACTGATATGAGAAATCAAAGCTATAGATGGACAGAAAACACTGGGAAACCACATATCCAGCAAAGAACTGGTACCTGGACTAGATAGAGAATTCTCAAAATTTAACAGTAAAAAGCCAATCCGATCAGAAAAGGGGCCACAGACATGAAGGGGCATCTCACCAAAGAGAATACTGAAAGGACAACAAGTAAGCTGAACCATGCACAACACCTCACTGTGGTGGTCCTTCGAGGAATTCCAATCATCTTTGTCCTGCTGAGATCATGACTGAGAGGGTTGGAGAAAGTTCCAGAAAAGGGGCTCTTTGCGATCATGATGGACAGTTTTCACCCAGATTCCATGCATTGATTGGCTGAGGGGAGGGCAAGCCTGACATCACAGCAGGTGCATGGAGGCAGCTCCACACCTCAGACATGCAGTCCAGACGCTGGTAGAAGCTGAGCAGGTTGGGGTATTTACTTAAACTAAAAGGGGCAGGCGGCCGGCGCCGTGGCTCACTAGGCTAATCCTCCACCTGCCGCACCGGCACACCGGGTTCATAGTCCCGGTCGGGGCGCAGGATTCTATCCCAGTTGCCCCTCTTCTAGGCCAGCTCTCTGCTATGGCCCAGGAAGGCAGTGGAGGATGGCCCAAGTGCTTGGGCCCTGCACCCCATGGGAGACCAGGAGAAGCAACTGGCTCCTGGCTTCGGATCAGCGAGATGCGCCGGCTGCAGCGCGCCAGCCGCGGCGGCCATTGGAGGGTGAACCAACGGCAAAGGAAGACCTTTCTCTCTGTCTGTCTCTCTCACTGTCCATTCTGCCTGTCAAAAAGTAAAAGAAAGAAAAGAAAAAAAAGGGGGGGGGGCTGGCATGTGCGTGATGGCTCAGCTGCAGATGTCTCACGTTGGAGTGTGTGCATGTGCGCTCCGGCTCTGCTTCTGACTCCAGCTTCCTGTTGGTGCTCACTTTGGGAGGCCCCTGGTGATAACTCCAGTGCCTGGGTCTGTGCTGCTCCTGTGGGAGGCCTGGATTGGGTTCCTGGCTCCTGGCTTCAGCAGTTATGGGCATTTGGGGAGTGAACCAGCGGACAGGAGAGCTCTGTCTCTCTGCTTTTCAAATTAAGAATAAATAAATAAAACCTTAACATGCATAAATGAAGAGTTCCTTAAACAGAAAAGAGTCACGTCTCTTGCACTGTCAATTGTGTGTAATTATGTTGTACGTTGGCCAATTCCATCGCAAAACAATAGCAACAGGACACCAAGTGGGGGAAGGTACCCACAAAGGCAAGTTCAATGTCATGAGCTATGAGGGAAATGCAACTTGAAACCTCAAGTAGATTGCACCGCACCCCGGTCAGCATGGGGCACGGTATTGGACATGATGGATGCTAGAAAGCAGTTACACCACCAAGTGCTGGTGAGGATGGAGAGAAACTGGTCACTCCTTCATTCCTCATGGGAACGTGAAATTCTACAAACTGGAAAACAACTGGGCGATTTCCGAAGAAAACTAAACGCGCAACAGCATCCTTCTTCCGACACTGGGTGTTTATGCTGCAGGAAGTTTTGTCCCCATAAAAACCTGTATGTGAATGTTATAGAGGCGTTCTCTGTCACAGCTCCACGGTGGAGACAACCCGGATGTGCTTCAGTGGGCACGAGGTTAAACAGACTCTGGCACATCCAAATCCAGAAATCCTATCCCCAAATCCAGAGCCATCTCCGGAGAATTAGGCTAAGTGGGAAAAAAAAATCCAGTTCTTAAGGGGTACACGCTGTGTGCTTCCATGTCTCTGACATTCTGTAAGCGACAAAATTACAGGAAATGAGAGCAGATCGGTGGCAGCCAGGGGCTGAGGACAGGAGGTGGGCTTGGTGACAAGGCGGGGAACCTTGCAGACACGAACACCTTGAGTGCATCAGTGTCAGAATCGTGGGTGAGACAACGGATTGTAGTTTGGCAAGGAGGGATTTCTCGGTACTTCATTTATTTATTTATTTGCACTTGCACCTGAACCTATAGTGTCCCAAAGTTAAAATTTTCATTTAATTTTTAAAAATACTGGTTCCTAGGTCTTGGGTCAGAACAATGAATTTAGAATCTCTGACTGTAGGCCCTAAGCATTTAAAAAAATAATCCCTCAGGTGAGACAAGCGTCGTGGCCCGGCAGGTTAAGCTGACATGTGTGACATGTGCATCCCATATCAGAGTGCCTGGTTCAGAGTTACAGAGAGGCAGAGGCAGAGACTGAGAGAGAGGTCTTCCATCCGATGGTTCACTCCCCAAATGGCCGCAGTGGGCTGAGCCGGGCTGATCTGAAGCCATGAGACAGGAGCTTCTCCTGGGGCCTCCCACGTGGGTGCAGGGACCCAAGGACTTGAACCATTTCTGCGGCTTTCTCAGGTGCATTAGCAATGAACTGGACCGGAAGTGGAGCAGCTGGGACTTGAACCAGCACCCCCATGAGATGTCGGTACCGCAGGCGGCGGGCTTTACCTGCTACGCCACAGTGCTGGCCCCTCGGCATCTGGGAAAGCAGTGGAAGATGGTCCACATGCTTGGATCTCTGCCACCCACAAGGGAGACCCGGATGGAGTTCCAGGCTGCTGGTTTTAGACTGACCCAGCCCCGGCTATTGCAGCCACTTGAAAAGTAAATCAACAGATAAAAGATTCTCTCTCTCTCTCTTTCTCCCCCCCCCCCCACCTCCTGTTTTCTAGTGTACACTCAGGACTGAAAAACACTGATTTAATGATACAAGGTGAATATTTTACCAAGCCAAACACTTCTGCGCCATCATTTTTAGCTGCCGTGTGGTATTTCGGCACACTGAATGTACCAGGGCCCATTTAAACAATGCTATCTGACAGGTAAGTTGTTTCCAGAGTACTGCTACTATAAATAAATATCCTTCAAGATTAATGTTTGGATACATCTATCATTATTTCCTTTATTAGAGCATGAATATGTTTGAGGTTTCCAATCCATCTTGCCAAACTGGCACCCAGAAGGATTGTGCAATCCTACCAGTTTCTGTGTGTACTGTTTCCCAAACACTGAACAATGGAAGGTAGTATCAGTCTTTAAAATCTGTGCTCATCTGGGGGCAGGTGTTGGGCACAGCAGTTCAGGCGCTGCTTGGGAGGCCCATAATCCACATTGAGGAGCCTGGGTTCAAGTCCCAGCCTGCTTTCCATTCCAGCTTCCTGCTAGTGTGTCCCCTGGGAGGCAGCAGGTGATGGCTCCAGTACTTGAGTCCCAGCCACCCACATGGGAGATCTGATAGAGCTCCCGGCTCCTAACTTCGGCCTGACCCAGCCCCAGCTTTTGCAGGCATTTGGAGAGTGAACCGACAGACAGACGATCTCTCTCTCTCTCTCTTTCTATCTCTCTCTCTGTATCACTCTCTCTCTTTGTCTCTCTTTCTCTCTCTCTGCCTCGATTCTCTCACTTTCCCTCTTGTCTCACTCTCTCTCAAATAAAATCATAATAAACATTTTTTAAAAAAAATAATTGATGCTAATTTGGTAGATGAAGCTTTTTTCCTTTGGTTTTTATTTATATTTTTTAAGTTTTTTTTATTTATTTATTTGAGAGGTAGAGTTACAGATAGTGAGAGGGAGAGACAGATGGGGCCGGTGCTGTGGCACAGTGGGTTAACACCCTGGCCTGAAGCGCCGGCATCCCATATGGGCGCCAGTTCTGGTCCGGGCTGCTCCTCTTCCCATCCAGCTCTCTGCTGTGGCCTGGGAAAGTAGTAGAAGGCGGCCCAAGTGCTTGGGCCCCTGCACCCATGTGGGAGACCCGGAGGAAGCTCCTGGCTCCTGGCTTTAGATCGGCACAGCTCCGGCCGTTGCGGCCAGTTGGGGAGTGAACCAGTGGATGGAAGACCTCTCTATCTCTGTCTCTTCTCTCTCTATGTAACTCTGACTTTCAAATAAATAAATAAATCTTTAAAAAAAAAAAAAAGAAACGAGAAAGGGAGAGACAGAGAGAAAGGTCTTCCTTCCGTTGGTTCACTCCCCAGATGGCCGCAATGGCCAGAGCGTGCCAATCCGAAAGAGGGAGGGAGGGAGGAAGGGAGGGAGGAGAAAGAGAGAGAGAGAGAGAGATGGGGGAGGGAGGGGGAAGGGAAGTATCATTGCATTCTTAGAACTGTGTCTATGAACCACATGGACTCTGTTCTCTTTATATTAATACCACATTAACATAAGAATCGCTGAAATTGTGTTGTAGGAATTATGCATTCGCTGTGACCCTGAGAATCTAATGTGTTAATAAGTTCCTTAAAAAATAAAGCTGTAGGGGGCTGGTGCTGTGTCATAGTAGGCCAAGCCTCTGACTGTGGTGCTGGCATCCCATAGGGGTGCCCGTTCGTGTCCCAGCTGCTCCTCTTCCAATCCAGCTCCCTGCTAATGTGCCTGGGAAAGCAGTAGAAGATGGCCCAAGTCCTTGGGCCCCTGCATGCATGCATGCATGTGGGAGACCTGGAAGAAACTTCTATCTCCTGGCTTCTGATCAGCCAGCACCAGCCATTGTGGCCATTTGGGGAGTGAACCAGCAGATGGAAGAACCTTTCTCTCTGTCTCTCCTTCTCTCTATCTATAACTCTACCTTTCAAATAAATAAATAAATGCTTTTTAAAAATTTTAAAGAATAAAACTGGGGTGTCATAACCTCAGAGAAGGAGTACACAGGGGACAAACAGATGGAGGTGCGGCTGGGCTCCCCAATGTGTTGGCAGCGCATGGAGACCAGAACCCAGGAGATGATGACTCTTTGGATATAAGCAGCACCTGTCATAACGATACATAGTAGTTGTTAATATTTAATAAATACTTCTGTGTGCCAGGCACTGTGCTAAGCACTTTTTATGCATTTTGTCCTTGTAGCAAATATATGAGGTTGTGGTTGTAATTATCCCTTTTTTGTGGTTGAAGATTCTAGGCCTCAGAGAAATCTGGTGCCTGTCCAGGTTCCCACAGCTCGTGCGTGATTGGGGGAGCAGTCTCGTCCCAGAGTCCACACGTCACCCCGCAGGAAGCTCTTGTTGAGACTGGCAGGTCCCTCTTCATTAGGGACAGGTCTGGGCCGCAGTCCCTGTCCAGGCAAGGAGGCCAAGGGAATGAGGGGACAAGGCAGCGTTCACTCAAAGTCCATTTGCACAGCCCGAGTGGAGGTGAGGGGTGGGGTGGTGTCATGCCTAAAGACCCTGACCCTCAGCATCTCGTGCTTCTGGCTGTTAGTGATGACCAGGTCCCTGGGTCTCCAGTCCTCACGCTAACACAGAAGTGCAGGTGCCATAGCTGGGTGGCTGTGCATGTGAGCCATGGAGCTGAATGGTCTGGGTTCAAAGCCTGGCTCTAGACTTACCCTGTGAACATTCTTCCATGTAATTAACTCCTCTGATGCAGATTTCTCTATAAAATCGGAGTTTTACAAATGCAAAATGTTGTAGGAACTAAATGGAGCATGCCTGATAAATAATGAGCTCCTACTAAATATCAGCTCAGTAGGGAAAGGGGGAGAAGTCTGGCCTAGCATTTAAGTCCTGAGCCCCACACTGGAGCGCCTAGGTCCAAGTCTCAGCCCTGTGCCTGATTCCAGCGTCCTGCTTGTGCAGACCCTGGGAGGCAGCAGCCGGCGGCTCAAGTGGTTGGGTCTCTGCCACCCACATGGGAGACCAGGACTGAGTGCCCAGCTCCCAGCTTTGTCTCTGGCTCAGCCCCAGCTGTTTTAGACATTTGGAAAGTGAGCCAGGAAATGGGAGTATCCTCTTTCTCTCTCTCTCTCACTCTCTCTGTCTCTGTGTCTCTTTCTCTCTCTCTCAAATAAATTTAAAAAATTAAAAAATTAAATCAGCCCAGAAAGATAAAAAAATTTGAGGTTAGTCATTAACATAATTAAAATAAGATGTAGGATTTCCAAGTAGCTAGAGAAATAGAAGTTAGAAAAGAGATAACAACAAATATGCAAAATAAATAGAAAAGATTTAAAAAAAAGATGACAAGAGCTCTGTGAAGCTTAACAATGATTACAATAAACTTGAATGGGTTAAACTCCCTCATGCTCCAGTCTTTGACTTTTAGCTTTATAAATGCAAAATCGGCTATATGTTATTTACAAGAGAAACAATTTTTTAAATGAAAGAAAATTTGGAAATAAGAAGATGGAGAAACCATCAGGCATGATGAGAGTAGATGAGGATGAGAGCGGGGTTGGTGCGTGAAGGCTGAGGGTTTGAGAGCTTGAGAGAGACAACGCCCACAAAGCCGAGGCTCCCACTGTCTGCTCAGACAGCTCCAGACATCGTCCTAGCTTGTCCCAGGCCAGGTGAGCACCAGGCTCCTCCCGCTGCATCCAGACTCGCTGCAGAGCCCTGCAGATGTGTTGCTGCCCTAGCCCAGGTGCCACCAGGGTGAACAGTCTCCATCCTCGGGAACACAGTGAAACCTGGCCTCTGACCAGGGCTTCCCAGCCAGAGACACCAGTCCCAGGGGACCATGAGGCTAGGGCACGATGCCTCCTGACAAGTCAGTCCCACACCTGCCATGAGTTGGTAGGAACCCTGGGCTTTTCCTACCCATGCCCTCTCTAACCACAGCTTGGTTCATAGCACAGATAGGGCAAGCCACGATCCACGTCTTTGTGCGCCAGCCAATTCACCACTCTGTTGGCTCCTGAGTGTCAGACTGGCCCCAGAGAGCTGATGACCCCTGTTCCTTAGCCATGATGGCAGATTGGGCTGGAACAAAGCGCTATGCAGACATGGCCTCATTTCATAGTCACTCCTCCTAGCAACCCACTTTGAGGCAGACTCGGCTGAGATCCACATTTTATGGATGAGAAAGAGGTTGAGGTTCAGAGGAATTAGGGAACTTTTCCCGAGTCTCGCACCGGAAAGGGGCAGAAGCAATTCCTAATCCAAGTCAGTCTTTGGGAGCCTGAGCTTGAGCTGCTGTGGGCTCGAGTGTTTGGGCTCCTCCTCCGCCTGTGGCAAACACATTCAGATGGCTGCGGTCTCGGGTTTGGGAGGCTCTCTTGCGCGTGCGCTTCCCCCCTTGGCAGGCAAGCTCACACACACACAGTGTCGCACGGATTTGTGGGCATTTTTACAGCAGTCTTTTCTTATTTTCTTGGCTCCTTCTCCCTCTTTCATTCCTCCTCTTCCCACAGGTCCCTCCCAGGTCATCTATAAAAGTCAAGTGCATGACTTCCTGTGTTTTCCTTCATTCTTACAGAATTCTATTCTCTCCTCACCTTTCCCTCTTTCTCTCCTCTCTCCCTCCCTCCCTCCCTTTCTCGCTAACACGTATACATATATCACACACACTCTTTACAAACAAAAATATCCACATGCAAGCTTTTTGTATTGTCTTTTATTAACAACAAAAGAATCCTCTTACACACACTTTTCCCTTTCTTGCTTGTTCCGCTTACTCAATAATGCCCTGTGGCAAGCTTCAGATTACTGGGCATGGCTCTAATTCATCAATGCAATGGCAGCGGAACATCCCACGGGGTGGAGGCCCCATCCCTGCCTTGACGAGCAGTCACTGTGTCCACCTGTTGCCCCTCAGCCACTCAGCAGTGTCTTCCCTGAATTGGATGCACGTCCCTGGCCTCTCTGTGGAGTGGAGCTTAAGGACTGGGTTTGGGGGCTGAATGTGCGTTTGAATGGACATTTTTGAAAACCCGGCGTGGGCGATAATTCTGCGAATTCATTCTCAAGGATTCCACTTCCGGGGGTTCGCTTCCCTTGGCAGCTGCAACAAACTCCTACAGCCGTGGGGGTTTAAAACGGCACAGGTTGATGAACCTGCATTCATGGGGAAGCTCCCGGGAGAATGTGTTCCTTGCTTTTCAGTTTCCAGAGACTGCTACATTCCTTGGCGTGGAGCCAGGGTCTGCATCCATTCTTTAAAGTCAGCAGCATGACGTCTTCCAGCCCCTCGCTCTCTGTCTCTCTCCCTGCACCCTTCTCTCTCCCCCCCACCCTGCGTCCGCGGTCACTCTTCTCGCGTCTGATCCGCCCAGCTCCCTCTTGTAAGCACTCTTGTCGTCCTAGGGAGCCCTCCTGCATAACCCAGGATGATCTCCCCATCCCCAAACCCTGAATGCAATCCCATCTGTGAGTTTCGTTGGCCACATAAGGTAACGTAGTTACAGGTCCCAGCTCTTTGGGGGCCAGCATTCCCCTACACATAGTACAAACAAGTGGAAGACCAATCCCTCTCCCCAAACGACTCTCTTGAGTCCCTGCCACCCATATGGGAGATGTGGGTTGATTTCCAGGCTCCTGACTTTGGCTCCAGATCGTCTTGACCACTGTGGGTACTTGGGAATGAGCCAGCAGATGGAATATCTCTCTCTCTCTCTCTCTCTCTCTCTCTCTCTTTCTCAACAAAATAAATAATAATTTATTTTTAAAAATATGCAAACTACAATGCCTACAAGTATTTATCTTTGTGAGTTCTTCACGAATGACTGCACACCATGTACCCTGCTTCCTGCCCCGTCTTCTTTTCCCTTATCAACATATCTTGGCGGTTATCTCATTGCCAAAGCCTAGGCTCTGAATCAGTAGAGTTACAGAACTCAAGAGGAAATCCAGTCCAGCAGGTAGAAATGTACCAGCCAAGGGCAGAGAGCGGGCACTAGAGAGCCAGGCAATGTCAGGGGTTGGGGTCGTGCTGGGTGGGTGGAAGCCCAGGCCTGGCAGCCTGGTGACCCAGGTGGCAGATCAGCTTGGGTGCTGTGGCCGCCAGACTGGTTGCAAGGCCAGACCCGAGTGTGAGGAGAGGGCTGGTGAGACGTAGGGGGAATTCAGTTCTGGGCAAGTCTCCAACCCAGGCGCTCAAGAACAGAGACTTCAACAACCACAAAAACAATTCCACAAGTATTTACTTAGTGGCGGTACAGAACAGGTGCTGAGCTGAATGCTAGGATAAGACAGGCGTGATCCACGCCCTCCCCCAGCCTCCCGGGCAGGGAGAGAGACCCACAGGAGAGAGACCACTGCTGCTGTGCCCCGTCAGTGTTATGGAGAAGGAGAAAAGGATTCTTTGGGAGAACAGGGGTGGGAGAAGGAAAAATGATCAACCTAAAGGTGTTTGTCAGAGAAGGCTAATTGCTACACAAACAACCTTGGTGCCTTAACAAGGTTTGCTGCTCACTCATGTAACACTGGTTGGGAGAGTACATGGGCGGCCGGTGCCACGGCTCACTAGGCTAATCCTCCGCCTTGTGGCACCGGCACACCAGGTTCTAGTCCCGGTCGGGGCGCCGGATTCTGTCCCAGTTGCCCCTCTTCCAGGCCAGCTCTCTGCTGTGGCCCGGGAGTGCAGTGGAGGATGGCCCAAGTGCTTGGGCCCTGCACCCCATGGGAGACCAGGAGAAGCACCTGGCTTCTGGCTTCAGATCAGCGCGGTGCGCCGGCCACAGCGGCCATTGAAGGGTGAACCAACGGCAAAGGAAGACCTTTCTCTCTCTCTCTCTCTCATTGTCCACTCTGCCTGTCAAAAAATAAAATTAAAAAAAAAAAAAGAGAAGAGAGTACATGGGACTCAACTCCATGCAGCTGTTCAGGGGCCTTTCCAATGGCTCCATTGCCCTAACTTCCCCATGGAATCCTCTGCAGAGCGGAAGAGAGACTGTGGAGGATGATGGGAAGCTTTCATGGGCCAGCCCTTGAACAGGTATTGGTTATTTTCACTTTCCATTGGTCAGAACTCAATCACATGGTGCCTCCAATTGCAAGGGAGCTTGGGAAATGTAGTTCAGCTGGGTGTCCAAGAAGAAAAAGAATCAACATTTGCTGAACATAGAGGTCTATGCTACACCCGACTTGGCAAGATGGGGAAAACGTCCTAGAGGAAGACAGCTAAGCTGATGCCTTGAGGCTACTTAAGAGCTACCTGGAGGAAGAGCAGGCAGGAAGGGAAGAGCAGTGTTGCAGGCCAACAGGCCAATGTAAGCCGCAGTGCAAAGCATGGAACCTCACCTATGTTGAGAAGAAAGAAGTGTTGCCTAGGAGGGCAGGCTACAGTGGTAACTTTAGCAACCACAGAGCTGGAGCAGGCAGGACATTATAAGCCGAGTTAAGAAATCAATCTCAAGAATAGTTGAAGCCATGGAAGGGTTCGAAATTCAGGATCAAATGTGAATTCTAGAACAATTTCCCTGGCTTCCATGTGGAGAGTCTATTGGAAGGGAACCAGAGAAGATATTGGAACCAACAGTGAGGAAACAAGACAGTCGGCGCTACAAGCCTGGCTGTAGAAAGAGGCAGACGGTGGCAGAAATCAGGAAATGGGATTTATAGGATTTGGGTTGGTTAAATGTGCAGCTAAGCAAAAGAGCTGCGTCGAGGCTGAGGACTGGATAACTGAATGCTTGGTGACTCTGTCTGCCAAGGAGCACGACAACCCTGCCTGTCTGCGGTGCCGTGAGTTTTCTCTGTACTAGCCAGGGTCTGTGCTGCCGATGGGCCGTTGAGAGAGAGGTGCCCTGTCGTCAGTGATGTGTGGGTCTGGAGGTCCCGAGAAAGATCTGGACTGAGGACTTGGTCAGGGGAGTCAAGGATCCCATCCAGGGAGGCAGGAGAAGGGGCCCGGACATGGCCGCCTACAGAATGATGGCACTTAAGGGGAGGACGTGGAGCTCCCACAGGTGTCTGCCAGGAAATGGCCCAGGGCCTAAGAATAAAAGAGAATGAGAGCTCAGCACCACGGAAACCAAGGAAAGAGACAACTTCACCGAGGCGTGTGTCTTAGTCCATTTGCTGTTGCTATAACAAAGTGCTTGAGACTGGGTGATTGGCAAAAAGTCAGACGTTTACTTGGCCCGTGGTTCTCGAGGCTGGGGAGGCCAGAATCTGATGAGGGCCTTCTCGCTGCAACGGAGCACCGTGGGGGCATCGTGTGGCGAGACAGAGCAGCGTGCCAACTCCGTCCCTCTCCTGAAAGCCACTGACACCCTCGGGGTGGGAGGGACCCCGCCCTCATGACGTCATCTAATCCTAACCACCTCCCAAAGGCCCCACCTCCAAGTCCCATTCACATAGGACTTTGGGGATTTAAGTTTCCAATACATGGATTCTGAGGAACATTCAATACCCAGCATTATGTGTGGTCAACAGCGTAAAACTTGCAGAAAAGCAAAATACACGACTGACTGAAAACCCTCCGCGGATTGTGGCATCAGGACGTCAGCGATGCTGGTAAGAACCAGGCTGCAGAGAACTGAGGAGAAGGCCAAAGGCACAAACCATGGAGCTCTCTCTGGGTGAGGAGTGTTCTAGAAAGAACATGAATACAAAAGGCTTGGGGCCAGTGCCGTGGTGTAGTAGGCCAAGCCTTCGCCTGTGGTGCCAGCATCCCGTACAGGCAGCGGTCCAGGTCCTGGCTTCTTCTCTCCTGATCCAGCTCTCTGCTATGGCCTGGGAAAGCAGAAGATGGCCCAAGTCCTTGGGCCCCTGCACCTGCATGGGGGACCTGGAAGAAGCTCCTGGCTCCTGGCACCTGGTTTCGGATCAGCCCAGCTCTGGCCATTGCTGCAATGTGGGGAGTGAACCAGTGGAGGGAAGACCTCTCTGTCTCTCCCTCTGTCTGTAACTCTGCCTCCCAAATAAATAAATAAGTCTTTTTTTAAAAATGAGTACAAAGAACCGGAGAAAGGCGAGACAAGGCCACGTGCAGCAGGAGCAAGGATGCCAGCCAGGACGACACAGAGAGAAGGGACAGTGACAGGGCTGACGTCAAAGCAGTGAAGGAGGCCGGATGTGGGGCCCTGGAGGGCACCCCTATGGCCTTCACCTTGACTGTGGCTGAGATGGGTGCTGTGGGCGAGCACTAGAGTTTTGAATAGAGAAGGACATCCTGTGTCCTGAGTTTTAAAGAAATCCTCTTGGATTCTGTGTGGAGAAAAGATTAGAGCAGAAGGAATGGGCAGAGAGGGTGCTTAGGACGGAAGTAAGAAAATGCAGGCCGGCGCCGTTGGCTTAACAGGCTAATCCTCCACCTTGCGGCACCGGCACACCGGGTTCTAGTCCCGGTTGGGGTACCGGATTCTATCCCGGTTGCCCCTCTTCCAGGCCAGCTCTCTGCTATGGCCCGGGAAGGCAGTGGAGGATGGCCCAAGTGCTTGGGCCCTGCATCCGCATGGGAGACCAGGAGAAGCACCTGGCTCCTGGCTTCGGATCAGCGCGATCAGCCGGCCGCAGCGGCCATTGGAGGGTGAACCAATGGCAAAAAGGAAGACCTTTCTTTCTGTCTCTCTTTCTCACTATCCACTCTGCCTGTCCCCAAAAAAAAAAAAAAAAAAAAAAAAAATGCAGCTCTCCTGGTGAGAGGTGACAGGCGTGCAGTGGGACCAAGTGGTAGCAGTGGAGAAGCGAATCCATTCTAGAAATATCTTGAAAGTCAAATTCATTCTAGAAGTATCTTGAAGTTCGAGCTGGCCGGATTAGCTGGCTGGTTGGCTGTAGGATGTAAGGGAGGCATAGACATGTCTCCAGAATAACACTTCACTATAAAATGAAATTCAGCACTGACACATGCTACAACACGTGTGACACATGCTACAACAGGCATGAAGCTCATAAGCATTGTATCGGGTGGAAGAAGTCAGACACAAAAGGCCACATATTACATGATTCCATTCTTTATTTTAAAGATTGATTTGAAAGAGTGATGGAGTTAGGGAGAGACGGAGAGAGAGATCTTCCATCCATTGGTTCATTCACCAAATACCACAACAGCCAAGACTGAGCTAGGCTGAAGCCAAGAGCCAGGAACTCCATCCGGGTCTCCCACGTGGGTGACAAGGGTCCAAGTACTTCGGCCATCTTGTGCTGCTTTCCCAGGCGTGCTAGCAGGGAGCTGGATCAGAAGCAGAGCAGCCAGGATTCAAACCAGTGCTCCAATGAAAGATGCCGGCATTGCAAGCAGCTTGGCTTAACCTGCCATGGTGCCACACGGGCGCCATGATCCCACCCTTAGGAAATATCCAAGACAGGGAAATCCAGGCAGATGGAATGCAGATAGGTGAACGCCAGGGGCCGGGACTGGGCAACGGGAGTGCCTGCTTAATGAGTATGGGGCTCTCTAATGGGATGATGAAAATATTTTAGAAATGGAAAGAGCTAGTGGTTGCGCAGCATGTGAGTGCACTAACTGCCACCATATTGCACACTTTGAAACAGTTAATTCTATGTTCTGTGAATTTCACCTTAAAAAGGAGAGGAAAGGTGCCAGCATTGTGGCATAGCGGGTAAAGCCACCACCTGCGATGCTGGCATCCAGTGGGCACCAGTCCATGGGCCTGCTCCTCCACTTCCAATCCAACTCCCTGCTAATGGTCTGGGGAAGCAGTGGAAGATGGCCCAAGTACTTGGGCCCTTGCACCCACGTGGGAGACCTGGAGGAAGCTCCTAGCTCCTGGCTTTGGCCTGGCCCAGCCCTGGTGGTTGCAGCCATTCGGGGAGTGAATCAGCAGACAGAAGACTCTGTGTGTGTGTGTGTGTGTTTGCATATCTCCCTCTCTAAATATAATTTTAACTTTCAAATAAATAAATACATATTATTAAAAGAGAGGGAGACCCCAAGGTCTTTGGTCTGAAAATTGGAAGGTTGGGATTCCCACTTACGGGGGTGAAGAAGAATAGGGAAGTCGTAGGGCTCCCTTTGGGCTGACTGTTCACTGGGCACTGTCTACAGAGCACCCAAGTGAGATCAACAAGGAGACAGACAGATGTGCTTGACCTTCAGGGAAAATTCAGGACATTTGGGGGTACTAATTATTTATTTTTAAATATTTATTTATTAGGGTTGGCGCTGTGGCTTAGTAGGTAAAGCCATGGCCTGTGGCACCAGCATCCCACATGGGCACTGGTTTGAGTCCTGGCTGCTCCACTTCTGATCTAGCTCTCTGCTGTGGCCTGGGAAAGCAGTGGAAGATGGCCCAAGTGCTTGGGCCCCTGTACCCATGAAGGAGACACAGATGAAGCTCCTGGCTCCTGGCTTTGAATCGGCCCAGCTTGGCCATTACAGCCATTTGGGGAATGAACCAGCAGATGGAAGCTTTCTCTGTCTCTCTCTCTTTCTCTGTGACTCTGACTTTCAAATAAAATAAATAAATAAATGAAAATTTGTAAGCCTTTATTTATTTCTTTGATTTATTTATTTGAAAGGCAGAGTTACAGAGAGAGGGGGGAGGCAAAGAGAGAGAGAGAGAGAGAGAGAGATCTATCTTACATCTGCTGGTTCACTCCCCAAATGGCCACAATAGCCAGCACTTGGCAAAGCCAAAGCTAGGAGCCTGGAACTCCATCCAGGTCCCTCAGGTAGGTAGCAGGGGCCCAAGAACCTGGGCCATCAACCGCAGCTGTCTGAGGCATATTAGCCGGGAGCTGGATCGGAAGCAGAGCAGCCAGGACTCTAACTGGTGCTCATATGGGATGCCAGCGTTGCAGGCAGCGGCTTAACCCGCCGCACCAAGTGCCAGCCCCTGGAGTTCATCTTTAGACTTGGAATTGGCTGATGGTAAATCTCTGCTTCTGGGAGGAAGAGGACAGAACAAGAAATGATGCAGTTACGGAAAATCAGCGACTGTATGTGCAGTGCAGTGCAGCCTGCGGCCCGAGAGTCTGCTCCTGGTGACCGGGGCTGTGGCCCTTGCAGGCCAGCCAGGCAGGGTCCGCTGTGGGCCGAGGCCACGCCGGGCTTGCCAGCTCTCTCCAGTACCTTTCGGCAGCCCCTGGGAAACCACAGCCGGCTTTGTGCCTTCGGTCCCGGTGGAGCCACCTGCCTGTCGGCGCTGATTCCATGCTGTCGAGACTTGTCCGTTCAGAAGCCAGTAGGCTCACATCTGGCTGTGAGCACCAGCCAAACTTTGCCCATGAAGGGCTGCAGCGTGCAGATGGTCACGGGTAGTTAACAACCATCCCTAGCAAACAGTACCAACAACGCACCACTAAGCCTTGGCTGTGTGCCCAGCGCTTTGCCAAGGGCTTGGCCTTCCTCATCTCGCTCTGCCCTCACATCAAGCCTGCGAGGTAGGGCTGCTAGGATGAGCCCCGGTTTTCCATGTAGAAATCAGCACAGAGTGGCTAAGGGATTTGCCTACGGTCACACAGCAAGTAAATGAACAAGCGTGAAGTGGACACCAGTGGGCCCCCTCTCAAGCTCAAGAACTGTCCCACGCTTCCCCTTCCACCACGGCGCACTCAGTGGCTGGGGAAGACGTGGTCAGGCTGCCCCAAGGGACCACGAGCCTCCTCCAGTGGATGAACGTGTGAATGAGCAAGTCAACAAGCACACAACAGAGGGCGCAGCAAGTATGGCCGTGCACGGCACTTAGTTAGGGAGCCCATCGCTCCAGCTGGGCTGCGAGCCACTCCAGGGAGAGACTTTTGCTCACTCACTGAGCAAGAGAAGCATGGAGCAACTTTAAAATGGATGACTCGGGGCCAGCGCTGTGACGTAGCAGGTAAAGCCACTGCCTGCAGTGCCGGCATCCCATATGGGCACCGGTTCTAGTCCCGGCTGTTCCACTTCTGAGCCAGCTCTCTGCTGTGGCCTGGGAAAGCAGTGGAGGATGGTCCAAGTCCTTGGGCCCCTGTACCCGCGTGGGCACAACTCTAGCCATTGAGACCTTTTGGGGAATGAACCAGTGGATGGAAGACCTCTCTCTCTGTATAACTCTGACTTTCAAATAAATAAATAAATCTTTAAAAGAAAAAAACAAAATTCCTGGCTCCTGGTCTTGGCCTAACACTGGCCATTGTAGGCATTTGGGGAAATGAACCAGTGGATGGGACCTCTCTTTTTCTCTCTATTTGTCAAATAATAGGAAGAGAGAGAGAGACAGAGAGAAAGGAAGGGAGGGAGGGAGGGAAGGAGGAAGGAAGGAAGGAAGGGAGAGAGAGAGAGGAAAAAAAGAAAGGAAGGAAGGAAGAAAGAAAGTAGTAATAGTGGTTCCTTAACAGTATTTATGAAGGTTAACTGAATTACGACATTGGTATATGATAGGGGCTCCATAAACGCTGCCTGTGTATTTTGGGAGGTACAGGAAAAGAAGTCCCCGGTGTCCCCCAGTGGTGTCAGGTACTGTTTGTGTCTTGTAGCCTACAATAAGAATAGGTAGCATTTCTGAGCATTTATTATGTGCCAGAAATGCAGCTAAGCACCTACTTGCATCGCTGCATTTAACAGTATGCGCTGAGTGCTATCAGTATCCTATCTTCCCGGTAGGAAGACTGAGGTTAAGAACGACCAAGCAACCTGTTGGGATTCACAAGGCAAGTAAGTGCAGATAAAGAAGAGGAATTGGTGCAGGCAGCCTAGGGGTCCTACCCGCTCCAGCAGATACCGGGACACTTCAAAAAGTTCATGGAAAATGCACATTATGAAAAAAAAAAAACTATGCATGGGTTCCAAAAGATGTTTGTACCAAAATAAACTTTTCTTTTTTAAAAGTTTTTTTTTTAAAACTTTTAAATTCATTTTCATTTATCTTAGAGAAGCAGACAACAATCCACCTGCTGGTTCACTCCCCTAAAGCCCACAACAGCCAGGGCTGGGCCAGACCGAGGCCAGTGGCCTGGAACTCCATCTGGGTCTCCCCCCATGGGCAGCAAAGACCCCAGTACTTGAACCATCACCACTGCTTCCCAGGGTGCCCGTTAGCAGGAGGCTGGGTCAGAAGTGGAGTAGCTGGGCCTTGGAGCAGACGTCACAAGTGGATTCTTAACCTCTGTGCCAAATACCACCCTCCCCCGCGCACACCACACAAATACCACCCTCCCCCGCGCACACCATGCAAATACCACCCTCCCCCGCGCACACCACGCAAATACCACCCTCCCCGCTTAGCAAGAGCAGGAAGCTGCTGGAAGTGCTGGTGCTGAAAGGACAGGCAGTGTCACTGATGCCCAGAGCTGGGCGGCCCAGAAGGGGTTAGACCACTGAGAAGGTTGCTGCTCCGAGGTCGGCCGTCGCACGTCGAGGGCAAAGCCTGGCTCCTCCCTTTGTCCCACTATGCAGTCCCCGGCCAGGGCCTCTTTGGGCCACATGTTATCTGGCAGCCGTCTGACCATCAGTCAAGCCTAGGAAGTGCAGCTTGCAGGAGAAGGGGGATGAAAGGAAGACGAGCAAAGAGGGCGGCACTTGGCAGGCACTTCCCAAACAGGAAGGAAAGATGGGAGGCAGAGGGAAGGTGGCCGACACCAAAGTCTGCGTTCTTAACCCAGAAACGGCGACCTCGAATGCCGACACAGATCACACAAAGCCATGAAGGGAACCGGTTATAGGGAGTGGTGAGGATTGTGTCAGCCCGGGGAGACTCCTGCTCTCTGACCCAGCCAGCCCTGCTAAGCCGCAGTGAGGCTCTGCCAGGCAGGAATGCGAGCTCAGATCTGGGGACTTCTCAGAGGACGCTGAAAACCCTGGTTTCCAAGTTAAATCGACTGCCGCTTTTTCAGTGTTGGCCAAGTGGTGGGTTTCACTGGAAAAACCTGGAGATCAAATCCAAAGGAGCTCGAGGCGTCCTATTGGGCAAGAAGGTAAAGAAGCTTGGGGTTGTGGTCGTGGGGAGAGGACACGGAAGGGCAGGCGTTTGGCCACATCCCCCATCAGGGTGCTGACTGGTCCCAGCTCCTCCACTGACGCACACCCTTGGGGGCAGCCATATGGCTCCAGTACCTGGGTCTCCGCCACTCACATGGGAGACTTGGACTGGGTTCCAGGTTCCTGGATTTGCCTGGTCCAGCCCTGGCTGTAGTAGGCATTTGGGAAGTGAATCAGTAGATAAAAGATCCACCTCCCCTCCCCTTCCCAACAACAGCACAATGGATGTTAATGGAGAAACTCATCACATCTGACAAAATCCAGAATGTGGTAATGTTGGCTTCTCTGTTTTGTCAAAGGTAAAGTAAGAAGTTAACATCAGAGCCACTGGATGAGGCATTTGGAACTCTCTGTACCGGCTTTGCAACCAAAGTTGTTCCCCAAAACAGTTTAAGAAACAATCAGGGATGGCACTACAGCGTAGCGGGTAAGCTGCCTCCTGCAGCACCAGCATCCTATATGGGCGCCGGTTCGAGTCCCTGCTGCACCTCTTCTAATCCAGCTCCCTGCTAATGTGCCTGGGAAAGCAGAGGAGGACGGCCCTGCACTTGTGTGGGAGACATAGAAAAATCTCCTGCCTCCTGGCTTCGATCTGGCCCAGCTCTGGCTATGCCTATTTGGGAAGTAAACTAGCTGATGGACGATCTCCCTTTCCCCAACCACCCATAAAGCCACCGCCTGCAGTTCCGGCATCCCATATGGGCAATGGTTTGGGTCTGGCTGCTCCACTTCTGTTCTGGCTCTCTGCTGTGGCCTGGGAAAGCAGTAGAAGATGGCCCAAGGCCTTGGGCCCCTGCACCCACGTGGCAGACCTAGAAGAAGCTCCTGGCTCCTGGCTTCGGATCAGCGCAGCTCTGGCCATTGTGGCCAAGTGGGGAGTGAACCAGCAGACGGAAGACCTCTCTCTCTCCCTCTCCCTCTTCATAACTCTGACTTTTTTTTTTTTTTTTTTGACAGGCAGAGTGGACAGTGAGAGAGAGACAGAGAGAAAGGTCTTCCTTTTTTGCCGTTGGTTCACCCTCCAATGGCCGCAGTGGCAGGAGCACCACAGCCGGCACACCGCGCTGATCCGAAGCCAGGAGCCAGGTGCTTCCTCCTGGTCTCCCATGGGGTGCAGGGCCCAAGCACTTGGGCCATCCTCCACTGCACTCCCAGGCCATAGCAGAGAGCTGGCCTGGAAGAGGGGCAACTGGGACAGAATCCGGCGCCCCGACCGGGACTAGAACCCGGTGTGCCGGAGCCGCTAGGTGGAGGATTAGCCTGTTGAGCCGCGGCGCCGGCCTAACTCTGACTTTCAAATAAATAAATAAATAAATCTTTTTTAAAAAGTAATGAATATCTTTGAATGAAATAAATCTATTTTTGGCCCCTGTTTATTTTTGTATTTACTTGAAAGGCAGAGCAACAGAGAGACAGAGATCTCCTACCTGCTGGTTCACTCCCCAAATACCCACAATAGCTGCGCCAGGCCAAAGCCAAGAGCTTCATCCAGGTCTTCCACAGGGGTGGTAGGAACTCAAGTACTTGAGCCTCCCCCGGTGCACATTAGCAGGCAGCTGGCTCAGAAGCAGAGTGGGGACTCAAACCCAGGCACTTCCAGGTGGCATGTGGGCATCCCAACTGGGGTCTTAACCACTGTGCCAAATGCTTGCCTCCCCCCAATCAATTTTTAGATTTATTTATTTGAAAGGCAGAGAGAGAGAGAGAACTAATTCATCATCATTGGAGGCTGTTATTACATCAAATCCTCACTCTAAAAATAACAGTAATTCAAGGGAAACATTTATTCTGCTCGTGTCAGTAAGGGACAGAATTCCTTGTTTGCAGAAGAATGGCAGCTCATAAAGGCTGATGAAGGGGAGCAGGGGAATTTTGCAAGTGCGAATGAAATCATTGACTCAGGCAGTGATCATCAGCGGGTACTGAAACTCGGAGGTGTGGGGTTCAGGGGAGCTGGATAGTCCCAGGTTGCCCAATCCTCAGCCCATAGAGAACTTACCATGGGGAGGAGAAGAAGCGACTTTCCCAAGGAGGCGTCAGCGTGTCACTACCCAGCAGTCTCAGCTTCACGGATGAGATAACCTGTCACTCTGGGCCTTCCGCTGTGATGCAATGGCACGCTGCCACCCCACCTGGGAGGAATTATTGCTGACAATGTATAGCCCAAATCTGCTCAGACCACAGATCCAACTTCCAGTGGTTGAACACACCCCAAAGAAGAAATCAAACAAAGCCAAGAAGGTAGATCCTTCCGCTAGGGAGGCAACGGGCCTAGGGGCTCCGATGACAATCGATGGTGTGGAAAACAGGGACAGAGAGTGAGAGGGGAAGCCAAAGAGAAAGGACCAAAGACAGGTGTGATTGGGTGGTGGCTTGAACCAATGCCAAATGATATTTTGGGGCTCTTAGATAAAGCTGACTATGGAAGAATTAATTAGATCTTGAAGATTTGGTGTTCGTTTAGTTAGGTATTGTGGCTGTTGGGAAGGTTCAGTCCTTTGGGACCAGTTCTTACAGGCTGCTGCATCAAAGCCATTGTCAGCTCTTTGCCACGTGAGCCTTCCAAAATGACGACTTGCTTCAGCAAAGCCGACAGAGAGAGAACGGGAGCCAGATGCCATCACAGGCTGGTGCAGCCTCATCACCGAGCTGCTCTCCCATCACCTTGGCCATCTTCAGTGATTAGAAGCAGGCCACCTTAGAGGGGCAGTCACACGAGGCGTCTGCACGAGCAGGTGGCATCACCGGGACCATCCGAGAGTCTGCCTGCCACACCTGGCGTTGCAAAGATGACGAACGAGTTTCAATTTTCCTTTCTTTAATATGGTGTGGATCACAAAGGCAGGTATGGTGGCGCAGAAGGGTGAGCCACCACTTGGAACGCCTGTATCCCACATCAGGTGCCCAGAATCAAGTCCCACCTCTGCTTCTGATCAGCCTCCTGCCGGTACAGACCCTGGGAACCAGCAGATGCTGGCTCAAGAACTTGAGTCCTGCAGCTTCTGGATCCTGGCTTCAGCCTGGCCCAGCCCCAGCTGTTGTGGACATTTAGGGAGTAAACCAATGAGCAGAAGATCTCTCGCTGTATGTGTGTGTGTGTGTGTGTCACTCTGCCTTTCAAATACATAAAAAATGTTTTCAAAAGAATACATCTGGCTGCTGTGTGGAGCTCATAAACCAGGGGAGCAAGGGTGAGAGCGAACCAACTGGCTGTGAGCATCCTCAGGCCGCTTCAGCATTGAACTTGACCACGGGTCGGGGAAGTAAAAAGGAAGTTTAAAGACGAGTAACAGGCCAGGCAAAACAACAGCAATGGCCATGGCTATGAGCAGCAGATGAGATCGTCTGTGTAAAATGTTTCCAGCAGCAGCCTGCCCAGTAAGTGCGACATACACGTGGGCAGTGGCCTCTGCATTACCGTTATTGGAATTGGCAGTAGCACCCACGTGATCAAACTCCAATTTTGAAAGCCCATACCCGTTGGCTTCTTTAAGACAGCCTGGTCCATTGTCAGCCGTGAGCCCTCACTGCTTACAAAGGTTTTTTATTTTTATTTTTTTTTCATCTTTTGGTAGAGGAGCCAAATGAAGTGTTCCCTATCATCTCTCCCAGCAGGAAGCCATGATCTCAGGCCACTTACGTTGCAATTAAATAGCTTCAAATGTCAGTGTGGTCCATTAAACACCCAGTGTTAGGAGGACTTGGTCATAAATTAAATCAAGCCCTTCTTTTTCTTTTTAAAAGCATAAACACAGTTTATTGGGGGTTTTAATTATATAAGCAATATCTGAACATACTCCTTTCAAAATAAGTCACACATTAAAGAGAATATTTTCCTTAATCACACCCCCTTCCTGGTTCCCTCCCTTTCTTTTTTCTTTTATTTATTTGAAAGGCAGAGAGAAAGGGGGGAGGGGAGAGAGAGAGAGAGAGAGAGGGAGAGACTGATTTAGCAACCTCTGGTTCACTTCCCAAATGCCTGCAACAGTCAGTTCTGGGTCAGGCCAAAGCCAGGAGCCAGGAACTCAACCCAGGTCTCGTCCATGGGTTTCAGGGACCCAAGTACTTGAGCCATCACCGCTGTATCCCGTTGGCAGGAAGCTGGAGTCAGGAGCATCAAACCCAGGTACCTCAGTGTGGGCCCTGGACACCTTAACTCCCGGGTCAAGGGCCCACTCCCAGGGTGAATCTCCCAAACTTTCAGTCAGATGAACCCAACAGAATTGAAAGTAGCAACTCAAACAGTGAGTGCTCACGTATATATGGCATCACTCCGCAAACAGCCTGGCAAGGAAAACATCCAAACCCCTGCATGGAGATACGGACGCAGGTGTCCCAACACTCAGAGCCACGCACTCAGATACAGACGCAGGTGTCCCTATTCCAAACACCTGCCTCTCACTCTCTTTAACCCCCCCCCCTTCTCCTGGGACCTGCATCCACTTCTCTCTGTAGCAGCTATCCTACTGATTGGCGTTCTGTCTCCCATAGAGCATGCGAATCCCACAAGCGCAAGACATTGTGTCTTGCTTATATCCAGGGTTTAGGATATGCAGCCGGTGCTCGATGCCATTTGTTGAATGACTGAGAGAGTGTCTCATGGTATTTGCAGTTGAAAAATGACAGAATATGTATTATTGTTATCACTCATTGCACACTTCTGGGCAGTGCAGGGCGTTGTTAGGGCCTTTTAATTCCCTGGCTTTGACCTGCTCTTTCCCGGGGTTCAAGGGCGGAAGTAAAAGCCTCCACAGCAAAACTGCAGTGTCTTCTCCCCGTCCTCCTCTCTCCCAGGTCGAGACCTTGGGAGCTGATTAAATTCTTCCTCCAGGTCAGTGGGAAGAGAAAAACGGGAAGGTATGTGCTCGGAGTGGCCGGGCGAGTCTTCGCGCCAGCCTGGCTGCACTCTGGGTGATCCAGGGCTCTGCGGTAGGAGTTCTGGGAACAGAAGGCAAATGGCCAGCCTTGGCAGGGGCCAGACGCTTTCATGACCACTGGCGGGGTGGAGGGGACAGCCCGGGGTGGGGGCGGGGTGGGTGGGTGGTGGCCGGATGCACTGAGAACAGGGGCACGGGGCAGAAACAAGAGACGCAGCCTGGGCATTCGGGCACTGCCCACAGGTCCAGTGGGCGGCCCAGAGCCCCATCAACCGCCACCAGCTCCAGGCCACCCAGGCCAGGCAGGAACAGAAGCCGCTGCTGGCCAGATCCCCTGACCGCTGCTTTTCCAGAGAATTAGGGGCGTGACTTTTGCATGATATTTTCTGATTTTTAAACCTTGGTTCAAAAAAAAATCTTTTTTTAATGCCAGGTGATCTGACAACGCTTGTTTGAAAACTGGATCTCCCCCTTCCGCCTCCACACTGGCTCCAGGACTGCCAGTCCACAGCTCTGTGGTTCAGCAAAGCTGTGTTTGAGAACACAGACTGTGGACCTGTTTCTTGCATGCTGATGCCCTTCAGTCAGCAAAAGCCTGCCCTCCAGGCATATTTTTTTAATCTGAAAAATGAAAATAAAAACAGAACCTGTCTCCAAAGATGACTGGGGGGGGGGGTAAAGAAGTGGTAGCAAATAGGACTGTAATTCATTAGCAGAAGCACTAATGGGGAAATTGGAGAGAGAAACAGGGGATAACAAAAGGCCACACGGGGTGTGTTGTGGTCGGAGGCAGAGGAACCCTGACGGGTGATGTGATGGAAGATCCATGAACTCACCTTGGATCAATGGTTGCTGGTTAAGGACTCTGCCATCCAAGCCAGAGACCCGGTGTCTGGGGCCTCCGCACCTGCAGGTGGCGCTGCACCGCAGAGCGGCTCTTCAGTGCTCTGTCTCAGGAAGTGGCATATAGCGCAAGCCAGGACTTCCATTCTGTCCTGACACGCACACAGTTGTCAAGTTGAGTCTAACTGTAAGATTTCACGTTTGTGCTCGCTAACTTTAACTTCTGAGTTTGGAGCTGGATATTCCAGTCTGTCTAGATTCTGTCGATGTGTTAGCTGTCCCTCTGACTTCCTTCTGCAGTTTGGATACAGCGTTCACCAGAATCAGCCAGGAGTCTTTGGGTTGCAAGCAACAGAAACCCCAGAAGGGCTTAGCAAGAAGACAGCATAACCTGGTGCACCTGACACCTCCAGGGGGCGGGGCTAGCTTCAGGTCTGACTTCAGGTGAGTCAATGATGAGAGCAGGGCCCGGTTTCTCTCCTTCCTCTTTCTGAGTGGGATTCATTATGAGGCAGCTTCCGTGCTCCAGCTCCTGGCGTGAGCAATCCCACGCCAAGGGCACTCCCTTGACAGCTCAAAGGAAAAAGACCTTGTGTGATGAACCTGATCTGGGTCGTGTTCCCTCATGGGAACAAATCACTATCCTAAGAGGAAAACAATGTGCTGCCAGCTAAGCCAAGGCCATCTCGATCCTGAGTGGGGTGATGACAAAGGAAGTCAGCTGAATACACACGAGGGGTGGAGGCCCCAGAGCTAAAGCAGGTACAGGTGAAGGAATGGCTCAGTGTCCCCTCACTCATGAAAAAATAAAAATAATATTCACATTATTGTCCTTGCAAAGTGTTATTTAAGTGGTTATCCCAAAGGGCAACATGGCTTCACCATCTAACACGCCCCCAGGGCCACCACCACGGGCACTGCTGATCTTGGACCCTCTTTTCTGTCTTCAATGTCTCCTAAAATGGCATTGACGTCATTAAAGAAAGCAGGAGAACTAGCCTTCCACAGTGGTACAAAAAGACGAAGTGGGACCCCGAGACCCCTTCCCCCCATCCAGCCGTGAGTCCAGCCAGACATGAATTTGTCTGACTTTGCCATATTCAGCACTCATTTAGAAAAATACGCACAGCACACGCACACGCACACACACACACACACACACTTGGCCAAATGAGCCACAGTTCAACACGCTTGGCTAAAGTCCATGTGGATGCTTTGATGCCTACTAGAAAAGGAGGAAAGCTGGTTTGCTCTTGAGGAGCCCGGGTGGCTGTAAGAGAGAACACGATGCTCTATGTTTGCAGCTGTTTAGAGGTTGTCAGCCTGGAGCCGGTGCTGTGGCGCAGTGGGTTAAAGCCCGGCCTGCAGCACCACCATCCCATGTAGGCACTGGTTCCAGTCCCGGCTGCTCCTCTTCCGATCCAGCTCCCTGCTGATGCACCTGCGGAAAGCAGTGGAGGATGATCCAAGTCCTTGGGCCCCTGCACTCATGGGGAAACTTCTGGCTCCTAGCTTTGGGTCATTTCAGCTCTGGCCGTTGCAGCCATTTGGGGAGTGAACCAGCAGATGGAAGACCTCTACCTCTCTCTAACTCTCTCAAATAAATAAATCTTAAAAAAAAAAAAAAAAAAACTCAGCCTACCATCAGCCGCTCTGGAGTTCCCAGACACCCCAACACTCCAGCTCTCCCACATGGGAAATCACGGCACCAGGAAGCCCTCAGCTGTTCGAAGCTGCTCACGGCAACTGGATTCCTCGGGAGACTCGTTCTGATTGCATGCAGCTGGGAAAACCGTGTGTCTCATAAGGAAAGTCCTCAATCCTAACAAGTATGGGATTGAAGGGCCGGCACTGTGGTGCAGTGGGTTAACACCCGGGCCTGAAGTGCCGGCATCCCATATGGGCGCCGGCTCTAGTCCCAGCTGCTCCACTTCCGATCCAGTTCTCTGCTATGGCCTGGAAAAGCAGTAGAAGATGGTCCAAGTCCTTGGGCCTCTGCACCCACGTGGGGGACCTGGAAGAAGCTCCTGGCTCCCGGCTTCGGATCAGCGCAGCTCCAGCCATTGCGGCCAACTGGGGAGTGAGCCATCGGATGGAAGACCTCTCTCTCTGCCTCTCCTCTCTCTGTGTAACTCTGAATTTCAAATAAACTAAATTTTTAAAAATATTTTAAAAAACAAGTGTGGGATTGAAGCACACAAAATTGCCACTTTGGGAGACCAACAACAGTCAAATATCAACAATTTCATAGAGCTATCACGGAATATACTAGGGTAGCAACAGTTGAATTGTGGTTCACAGACTCCTGGAAGTCTTTCAAAAGGAATAGGAAATTGAAATTATTTTATTTTTTAAGTATTTATTTGTGGTTTTTGTTTTGTTTTGTTTTTTTGACAGGCAGAGTGGATAATGAGAGAGAGAGAGAGACAGAGAGAAAGGTCTTCCTTTTTGCCATTGGTTCACCCTCCAATGGCCACTGCGGCCGGCGCATCTCGCTGATCCGAAGCCAGGAGCCAGGTGCTTCTCCTGGTCTCCCATGCGAGTGCAGGGCCCAAGCACTTGGGCCATCCTTCACTGCCTTCCCGGGCCATAGCAGAGAGCTGGCCTGGAAGAGGGGCAACCGGGATAGAATCTGGCACCCCAACCAGGACTAGAACCCGGTGTGCCAGGACGGCAAGGTGGAGGATTAGCCTGTTAAGCCACGGCGCCGGCCTTTATTTGTTTATTTTAAAAGCAGAGTTATAGAGAGTGGAAGAGAGACAGAAAGATATCTTTCATTCGCTGGCTTACTCCCCAAATGGCCACAATGACCAGGGCTGGACCAGGTCAAAGCCAGGAGCTTGGACCTCCATCTGGGTCTCCTACCTGGATGCAGGGGCCCAAGGACTGGGACTATCCTCCACTGCTTTCCAGGTGCACTAAGCAAGGAGCTGGATCTGAAGTGGAGCAGCCGGGACTCCAACCAGGGTCCATATGGGATGCTGGCATCACAGGCTGTGACCTAACCCGCTACATCACAACACCGATACCCAAAATTATTTTCAAAATAATACTAAGAGGGGTGGGCGTTTGCCCAGCGGTTAAGTTGCCTGCATTGAGTCCTGGCTCCTCCCCTTGCAATGCAGCTTCCTGCTAGTGCGCACTCTGAGTGGCAGCAGACGATGACTCCAGGACTTGGGTCTCTGCCACGCATGTGGGAGACCCAGCTTGGGTTCTGAGCCCCTGGCTTCAGCGTGGCCCAGTCCTGGCTGTGGGGGATGTATGAGGAATGAAGCAGCAGATGGAAGATTTGTCTGTCTGCCTTTTAAATAAAAATGTAAATAAAGGGATTTTTTAAAACAGACTTTAAAAATAATCATACTACGGAGACATTATTTGTGTTTTCACCATGTTGACGTTTGCTCTGACAGTGCAAAATCAGTGATGGTCAAGTTGCAGGAGGCTGGATTTCCTCCGTGTACTTCAACTGGACAGCAGATTGGATGTGGGAGTGCAAGTGAGAAACCCAGCTGTCTTTAATTAAGCTGGGCATTAAAGAGATTCACAGAAATGCCAAACGGTGCCCTTCTCACTAATCTTTTTTTGTTTTTGGAAAATATTTTTCATAAAAGCATTTTGTGTATGTCAACGTGTCTAATTATTGTTCAAGTGTGATGAATTAATACACTTTTTTAAAAAAAGATTTATTTGAGATGCAGAGTTACAGAGAGGAGGAGAGAGAGAGAGAGAGAGAGAGGTCTTCCATCCGCTGGTTCACTCCCCAAATGGCCACAATGGCCAGAGCTGCACTGATCTGAAGCCAGGAGCCAGGCACTTCTTCCAGGTCTCCCACGCGGGTGCAGGGGCCTAAGGACTTGGGCCATCTTCTACTGCTTTCCCAGGCCATAGCAGAGAGCTGGATCAGAAGAGGAGCAGCTGGGACTTGAACCTGCATCCATATGGGATGCCAGCACTGCAAGTGGTAGCTTTACTCATTATGCCACAGCGCCAGCCCCAATACACATTTTTAAATATCAGTTTTAAGTTCTCTTAAGATAATTATCAATAGATAAAACTAACCCACTTAAGCAAAAAAAAAAAAAATTCCTCTGAGGCCTTCAATAATTTTTAATATTTATTTTCATTTATTTGAAAGACGCAAAGAAAAGCCAGGAGCCTGGAACTAAATCCAGGTCAAGCTTAGTAGGAAGCTGGAATGGGAAACAGAGTCAGGGCTCGAGCCCAGGAACTTGCATATGGGACGCCCGTGTACCGAAAGGCACCCCGGCTGCGGCACCACACGCCTGCTCCTTTTACTAGTGTTTCAAAGTACAAAGGGTTCCTGCGACCTAAAACTTTGAGAACGCCTTATATCAGGGCGATCTATGGAGACAGATACAAGAAATGGAATGTCAGCCTTACGGTTATTGGCAGGAATGCGATTGAAATGACAGCGCTTAGCACCTTGACCGGCAGGGGAAGGATTGCAGACTGGAGGAAGCCACGTCTTTGTCCAGTTTTCTGAGGCTAAGAGCCCAACTCCGCGGGCTGGGGAGGTTGGAAAGAGAAGAGGTTTATTCGGGGTCCCGGCTCCGGTCCAGTGCTGAGGGCCACACTTAGCGGTGGTCTGGCTGGCGGAGTATGTCCTGGTGAAGAGGCAGGGCGCGCTGAGCCCTCGCTGTCGGCGTCCCGGGCAGACCTCCCAAAATAACCCGCTACTCCATCAATTGCATGTGTGGCTTTAGCCGTTTTTAAAGAGCGCAGAGCCCTAGTCATCGCTCGTAGGCCCACCTGGTCCCACCTCTTCGTGCCTTTATAATGAGCTTACATTTCAACACCAGTGCCAGAGGGGATGAGCCCTATTCGAACCATAGCCTGGGAAGCCGGCAGGGCGCTGAGGGCTCGGCGCAGGTGCAGAGGATGCCTTCCCCAGGTGCGCCGTGCGCCTCGCTCATGCCCCACTGGAAGCTTTGGACCCGGACGTGACCTTGGAGGGCTGAAACCGCGGAGGTAAGGTGTTCTGAGCTGGCCAGCTGGAAGCAGAGACGTTCCCGGGGAGATGAGCTCCACGGGCCTCGCGACAGCCCCCAACCTGCCCAGGGGACACCGTGTGCCTGCAGGGGAGCGGGCGTACGCACAGGTGTGCGGTGCGTGCCGGGGGGGCCCCCGGGTGGTGGGGTCCCTGCCCTTCGTGGGCCGTGGGGCGAGGGTGGGTACCGCAGGTGTCCTGACACCGGGAGTGCCGGGCTCCGAAAAAGCTGGACGACGCCGATGGCCCGGGCGGCGGCGCCCGGCTGGCTCCTCCCCTCGGCCGCTCCCTCCCCTCTGCTCGCCGCGCTCGCCCGGTGTCCCGGCGCCACCTGCACTCGGCCGCCGCCGCCGCCGCCGCCCTCCCAGCGCGGGCAGCCGTCGCGGTCGCTGCCCTCAGCGCGCGTCCGAGCCGTCCCGGAGCCGCCGCCGCGCGACCAGGTAGGTACGACGGCGACCCCCGCGCAGCCCCGCGCGCCCGGCCGTGCGGGCTTCAGTTTCCCACCGGGGGGCGCTTGAGTGCCCGTCCTCGGCGCCGCACGGCCGGGACCTGAGCCCCGCGGGGTGCGGAGGGCTGGCCCGCGCGCGTCCGTCCGGGACCGCAGGGTGCGCACCTGCCGGAGGGGCCGGGGTGAGCCGCTCCCGAGGGGTGACAGCCGGGAGACTGGGGAGCGCCACCCAAGCAGGGCGCCTTCCTCGAAGGAGCCGACTTCACCCACGCAGCGAGGTGCGCTTTCTGGGTGTTCCCATTGTACAGTGGGGAAGACTGAGGGCCGAGGGGTGGAGCGCGGCCCGTGGGGGGGCGTGGCCTTCCCCGCCTGGAGTTCCCCCCCGAGGCCCCTCGGCGTGGCTTAGGTGTGCTGGGCTGGGAGACGGAGGTGTGCAGACCGCAGAGGCACCGCAGCTCCCGCACCGCCAGCTGCGCCGGGGAGCTGGGGCAGAACAAGGCAGGCCGGCGCTGGTCCCCGCCGCCCTGCCCTCCACTGGGGGCCCCGGCCTCCCGCAGGGACCTGCGGAGCTGCACACTTCCCAGGGGTCCGAGGGTCCCTGGTCTTCCCTCCCCTTGGGAAGGTAGGATGGGGCCCGGTGCTGGACTGAGCCCGGAGCTGCAGCGCGGGAAATGCGAATTTTCAAATAACAGATGCATGGATTTCATTTTTTTTTTTTTTGCACCAAAACAGACATATCTTGTAGATTCCATTTTCCAGGAACTTTGTGAAGTCCCTGTGTGCAGTCATTGGGTGCCTGCAGCAAATGTTTGCCTCCTTTGATAGTGTTGTGGGCAGATGTGTCCTAGAAATGGGTAATCCACCCACATCCTGCACCTTGCCTCTCTTCTGCGGCTATCATAGCCAACCGCTGCAGATCTGTCTGGCTTGTTTATTTAAATAGCGCTGTGTGGCTCTCTACCATAAATATGCCTACTGATGCACATTTAGGATTTTTTATTTTATTTTTTAAAAAGACTTATTTATTTGAAAAGCAGAGGCAGAGAGAGAGAGAGAGGTCTTCCATCTGCTGGTTCACTCCCCAAATGGCCACAAAGGCCAGAACTGGGCTGGTCCAAAGCCAGGAGCTTCTTCCAGGTCTCTAAGTGCGAGCAGGGGTCCAAGCACTTGGGCCATCTTCTGCTACTTTCTCAGGCGCATTAGCAGGAGCTGGATTGGAAGTGGAGCAGCCTGGACTCAAACTTGCACCACCCACTACATCGCAGCATCAGCTCCCAGATTGGTTTTTATGTCAGCCTCTTCTATTAACTGACTTCCCTGGGTTAAGTTCAATTTCATGTTCTTTGTCCTAAGCTCACTTCATAGACTCCTGTTTTTCCATTGCACACACACAAGCCCGCAGATGCACATACCCATGTGCGTGCATACTCCCAGGCACGCACACACACACACACACACACAGGTCTCACGCATTCTATTTTGTCACCCAGGGCCAAGCACGAGGTGTGTGCATGTTGAGAGCCACAGCTCACGGTGGAGCCTAGACACTTACAAAGAGCTGCTGTGTGCCTGGGCCTGAGCTGACACACAGGAGGTACTGAGCAGAGGAGCGATGGCATGTGGCCAGCATTGTAGCTTACTCTCGAGGATTTGAACCGTAGGAGATGGCACATCCAGCTCCCTAAATCTGGATCCTCTTGAGAAATCAGGGAAGCCGGCGCCTCCGGGCCCAACAGTCAGCTGCCCCCTTAGGGCAGCCGCCCCCCACGAATTCAGCATCTTCCAAAAGTGCACCTCCAGTCTTCCCTCCCGCTCCCTCCTCCCCCCAGCTCTGCCATGGAGTAGTCGTGTGAGCTCAGGCAGAGTAGTTAGCATTATTGTGACTGCATTTCCTCACGTCTTAAGCAAGGACCCTGAACAGCACCTGCTCAAGCCAGCGTTTTAGGCTTTAGAGGAGTCCACACGACACAAACGTCTCAGCGCAGGGCCTGGGTCGAGGCAAACACTCTGAGTGTTGCTGATGGTGGAGGCGCTAACCGCTGCTCCCTGGAACGTGCACTCGTACTCTCCTTTGTCCTCTGTGTCACACGCGGTAGAAAGAGGTGAGAAAGGAAGGGAAGAAGGGAGAAAGGGAAGCAACGCTGTGGAATCCTTCTTCCAGGATTTGACAACCCTAGACAGGAAGTGAGCGTGTTGCAGAGGGAGGAAGATACAAAGGGCAGAGGATTTCTAGGTTGGGTGTTGAAGGATGGATAGGAGTTCTTCTGGGACAGGGAGTGAGAAAGACATCCACACAGAGGAAACAGCCTTTTTTTTTTTTTAATATTTTTTTTAGATTTTTTTTTATTTTTTTATTATTTTTATTTTTTTATTTTTTTTTATTTTTGACAGGCAGAGAGGACAGTGAGAGAGAGAGACAGAGAGAGAGAGAAAGAGAGAGAGAGAGAGAGAGAGAGAGAGAGAGAGAGAGAGAGAAAGGTCTTCTTTTCCGTTGATTCACCCCCCAAGTGGCCGCTACAGCCAGCGCGCTACGCCGATCTGAAGCCAGGAGCCAGGTGCTTCTCCTGGTCTCCCATGGGGTGCAGGGCCCAAGCACTTGGGCCATCCTCCACTGCACTCCCTGGCCACAGCAGAGAGCTGGCCTGGAAGAGGGGCAACCGGGACAGGATCGGTGCCCCGACCGGGACTAGAACCCGGTGTGCCGGCGCCGCAAGGCGGAGGATTAGCCTAGTGAGCCGAGGCGCCGGCCGGAAACAGCCTTTACAAAAGCCTGGAAGCCTGACCAAGTATGTGAAGTTTAGGAAGTGACAAGTAGCTCAAAGTCCCTTTGCAGCAAGGGGAGGGGGAGGCAAGGGATAAGAAATGGGGGAGCTTGAGGCCAGGACAGGGCTTGAGAGGAGGGCGGGACTGAGCATGTGTTGAGCACCTACTGTGTGCAGGTGCTTTTGTTGTCGCCACCCCATAGTCCTTGTAACACCCGTGGGAATTCGGCTGTTGTCGCCCCCTTTGACCCATGAGTGAGATGGAGGCTGGGGGAGGGGAGGCTTCCCCTCCCAACATCTCGCAGTGGCCACAGCAGAGCTGGGGTCAGAGCCCAGAGCCGTCTGATTCAAAGCCCACACCCCCGTCCAAGCCCCAGCTTTCTCATTGCAGAGTGGAAGTGGTGCTGGCAAAACCTGCCGCGCAGGCGTGGCGGGAGCAGGAGTGCCCAGTGCACGGCTCACGGCCGAGATGCTGCTGGGCGGACGCTGTGGTGCCTGCCTTCGAGTCCCGGCTCCTCCTCTGATCCCAGCTTCCTGCTGGAGGAGGCAGCAGACCGCGGCTCATATGGTTGGGTCCCTGCCACCCACATAAGAGACCCGGATGGAGTTTTGTCCTGGCTTCACCTGGTCCAGCTATAGCTGTTATGGCCATCTGGGCAGTGAACCAGTAGATGGAAGACTCTCTCTCTCTCTCTCTCTCTCTCTCTCTCTCTCTCTGTGTGTGTGTGTGTGTGTGTGTTTCTGCCTAAAAAGAAAAGATTTATTTACTTGAAAGGCAAAGTTATAGAGGGGCAGAGGCTGAGGCGGAGAGAGGGAGAGAGGGAGAGAGGTCTTCTATCTGCTGGCTCACTCCCCAATTGGCTGCAATGGCTGGAGCTGCGCCGATCCGAAGCCAGGAGCCAGGAGCTTCTTCTGGGTCTCCCACGCAGGTGCAGAGGCCTAAGGACTTGGGCCATCTTCTACTGCTTTCCCAGGCCGTAGAGGAGCTGGATCAGAAGAGGAGCAGCCTGGAATTGAACCTGTGCCCACATGAGATGCCAGCACCGCAGGCGGTGGCTTTACCTGCAACGCCACAGCGCCGGCCCCTCTGCCTTGCACATCAATATACAGATACATTTTTAACAAATGAAGCCCTGAGCATGGTACCCAGCACCCTCCACGTAGCAATTGCTGCTGTGACTGTGATCCGAGCGAGGCCTGTGTCCCTCCGGGATCACCCGGCTGTCCCGGCTGTGAATGAGTACAGCCTCCGAGGCAGCAGCACGGCACAGACGACGCCTGGAGCTCATTAAAATGCTCGTTCTCAGGCCCACCCCCAGCCTCCCAAAGGTGCTGGCGAGGCCGCGCCAGCTGTATCTAGGTGGTCCTCTGGGTGGTCCCCACGCCTGCTCCAGGGTGAGTGGCTCCGGCCCAGAGCACAGCTTCAGATGAGGGCCCCTGTGTCTCCCCTCACCTGGAGGGAGGGGCAGTGGTAAGAACCGGACCCTCAGTTGAGGACCACCCCCCACCAGGCCAGGTCTGAGAAAAGACCACGGGGGTCCCACCAGCCCTGGCGCCTGGCTAGAACCTGGTCTACAGGCAGGGCAGCCACCAAGGGGCGTAGTGGAGTGCCAGGCCAGGACTCGCTCTCCTCCCTAGTCTCGAAGCTTCCAGTTTGCCTGCCTTGAGGGTCTTCGACAGGAGCCGTTTCCTAGTGAGCAAAGGCCCAGGTGCCTGAGGACCCGCCCCCCCCCCCCCCACCGCCTCAGAGAGACCCCTCTGTGCCTGAGGGTCTCGTGTGCGGGAAGTCCTGATGCTCCCAAAACTCTGCGGGAGATGCACCAAGAGGCAGCCAGGTCAAGGGACAAGGCAGTAAGCCACGGGCAGTGGCGACAGTCACGTCCCACGGGGCCCTTCAGCCAAGTGCCAGGACCCTGCACAGTCCTGGATGGTCTTCCATCCGATGGTTCACTCCCCAGATGGTCGCAACGGCCAGAGCTGCGCCAATCCGAAGCCAGGAGCCAGGAGCTCCTTCCGGGTCTCCCACGTGGGTGCAGGGGCCCAAGCACTTGGGCCATCTTCTACTGCTTTCCCAGGCCACAGCAGAGAGCTGGATCAGAAATGGAGCAGCCGGGACTAGAGCCGGCGCCCATATGGGATGCCGGCGCATCTCTCACTGAGAGGAGCAATGTGCAGAAATACCGCCCTGCCCGCCACTCGGAGCTAGCCAGCCGTGCCTGCAGAAGAAGGAGTGTGTGCTGCACGCCCAACAGGAGCCAGGCACCTGGAAGCCCGGGCTTGCTGGGACAGCGAGTTCATCTCATGCATAAACACATCTCCCAGATCAGACACACCACCTCCCCCAAGACGGGAAGAGAGAGAGGCAGAGAGTGGAGAAAAGCAAAGGAGATGAGAGCACGCCTCACGGGGAAAGAAATGCAAGCTGAGCCCCAGCAAATGGAAACACGCCCACCTGTTCTCTGGAAGAAAGCAAGCCAGGGGCAGGGGCTGGACTGAGCAGCTAAGATGCCGCGTGGGATGGTGGGATGCGCACAGGTGCTGTGGGAGTGCCTGCGTCCCCTCCCGATTCCAGCTTCCTGCTCACGCACACCATGGGAGGCAGGAGTGGTGCCCCAAATATTTGGGTCCTTGCCACCCACATGGAAGAACTGGCTTGAGTTCCTGTCTCCCAGCATTGGCCTGGACCAGGAGTAGTGAACCAGTGGATGGGAGATTCTCTCTCTCTCTCTCTCTCTCTCTCTCTCCCTCTCTCCCTCTCTCCCTCTCTCCCTCTCTCCCTCTCTCCCTCTCTCCCTCTCCCCCTCCCTCCTTCCCTCCCTCCCTCCCTCCCTCCTCTAAATTGATCACAATAAATAAATGCATTCTAAAGCCAGAAATGCAGAATAAAACCCAGTATTCTGCATTTCACTTTGCACCTGCCGGGCTGTTGGGTAACACTCAGTGATGGGTGAAATATGAGGAAGCCGTCTCCGGCCCCGTTGGGGGCAGCCCGAGTGGGCGCAGGCGGCGTGGGGAGTTAGGCAGGCCTGGCCGTGCTCACGAGGCGCATTCCTGCATCGCTACCACTTCCCCTCTAGGAGGTTACCCAATGGGTCTCGCTTTGCCTGGGGCACAGCACGTTAGAACAGAGCTGCTCGGCGCTTGGTGCAAGAGCCAGCACTTGGAAGCTATCTAATCGCCCATCGGAAGGGAATTAAGTACTGGGGATGCGGAAAGCACCCCGCGTGTGCGAGAATACAATCCAGCCATTAAAAAGAAAGCAGCTGCACTTTGTACAGTGGATGCGGGCATCCAGCCTAGCGATTCCGGTGCCCGCATCCCACACTGATGCTGGATTTAGCCCCGATCCCAGCTTCCTGCCAACGCAGACCTTGGGAGGCAGCTGGTGATGGCTCAAGGACTTGGGTCCCTGCCATTCCTGTGGGCGACCTCCAGTGGGCTCCCAGCTCTGGCCTGACCCGGCCTCAGCTCTTGCATGCATTTGGGAGCAGATAGGAGATCTCTGGCTTCTCTCTCTCTCTCTCTCTCTCTCTCTCTCTCTCTCTCTGTCTTTCAAATAATTGAAACACTTGGTCCCTGCAAAGTACTCTCTCCACGTGCCTGGGATGGTGATGGGAGGCGAGAATCGGCAGTGGACCGAGTCCTGGGAGCGGCGTGTTCAGAGGTGGCTGCCTAGGGAGTCCGTGAAAGCACAAGTCTCTATGTTTATTTCGTTCTGTTTGCACAATTTAAATTTATATATATATATATATATATATATCCATATGCGCCACAATGCAAACAACAAAACGTACAGCCAGACAAAATCATGGCTGTTGGGAATACATCAGAGATGCAATAATTCTTTTTTTTTTTAAAAAAAAAGATTTTTTTTTATTTGACAGGTAGAGTCATAGACAGTGAGATTAGAGACAGAGAGAAAGGTCTTCCTTCCGTTGGTTCACCCCCTGCAAATGGCCACTATGGCTGGTGCACTGCACCGATCTGAAGCCAGGAGCCAGGTGCTTCCTCCTGGTCTCCCATGAGGGTGCAGGGCCCAAGCACTTGGGCCATCCTCCACTGCCTTCCCAGGCCACAGCAGAGAGCTGGACTGGAAGAGGAGCAACCAGGACTAGAACCTGGTACCCATATGGGATGCCAGCGCCACAGGTGGAGGGTTAACCAAGTGAGCCACAGCGCCGCCCCCCCACCAAAAAATTTCTTTATTCTAAAGGCAGAGAGACCCTCTAACTGCAAGTTCACCCCTAAATGCCCCCAGTAGCCAAGGCTGGGCCAGGATGAAGCCAGGAGCCTGGAACTTCATACTGGTCTCCCACGTAGGTGGCAGAGACCCCAGGACTTGCCATCTTCTGCTACTTTCCCAGGCAAAGTTAGCAGGGAGCCGGGTTGGAAGTGGAGCAGCCGGGGCCTGCTGTGCCACCACACCTGCCCAGATTCAGTGATTCTTAACCTGGGCCTGCAAACCGACAGCGATTCAATTCCTATCTCTGTGGCAAATTAGCTGTGTGACCTCAGGCAAATTACTCAACCTCTCTGTACTTCCGTTTTCTCACCTGTAAACCAGAGATGATAGTAATTCTCCCCTCATTCAGGATGTTACAAGGGTTAAAGGTGTCAAGAGCTTAGAGCAGTGCCTGGCGCGCAGTAGACTCTGCAAAGGGTTTGGGACGGTAACAGCAGAGGCCAAATTCAAGTTCAAGGGCACATTCTCTTCCTCCCCAGGGCAGCTCTGACTGTGACTCTCCAGAGGGTTGGGGTATGGGAGGGGCGACCCCTGGCCAACCTGGCACTGTCCTTGCCGGCCTTGGGGACAAAGCCGGGTCTTGTTTCCCCTCCTAGTGCAGGTCTGGAAGGAAGCTAAGGTCTGGGGGATGTGCCACACCGCCTCCCAGGAGCCCCCTCCCCCCAAATTGGGCCCCCTGAGTCAGGGGCTGGGTGGCAGCCTTGCTGCCCCACCTGCCTGCGCATTCCTGGCATTCCTCTGTGGAGGCCAGGCCTGAGTGTCCAGGGTGTTGATTTCTCTGATTGGCGCTCAGGGCTTTGAAGTGGGGCTGAGAGGGGCAACTCTACCTGCCGGCCCCCCAGCCCGGAGCCATCTCCCCTTTGTCCTTAGCAGCCCTGACAAGGAAGTGGCCAGAGGCACCGCTGACCACTGGGCCAGCAGGAGAGGCCCCTTTCGGGCTGAGTGTCAAGGTCAGGGGCACAGGATCAAATGAGGGGAGCAGTGGTTGGGGGAGGCCAAGGAGAGACTGAAGCCACAGGAGGCACCTGTGCCTCAGCCCCCTGCCTCCCGCACCCAACACCCAGCCTTTGCCAGGTGGGGACGGAGGCTGAGGGCTGACCCTAAGTAGGAGGGGCCTTGTCCTCTCTGGGGAAGGGGGTCCAAGGGTTCCTGCTCTACCCCAGCTACCTGGGGAGCCCATTTCCATCCCCAGATCGTCAAGGCCAAGGTTTAGGCGTTAAAGGATCCCAGGCAAGGGGCAGTGTTTGACCAAGTGGTTAAGACACGGGATTTGAGTCTCAGCGTTGCTTCCAATTCCAGCCTCCTGCTGATGTGCACCCTTGGGAGGCAGCAGGTGACGGCTCAAGGACTTGGGTCCCCCCAACCCATGTGGGAGACCCAGATGGGGTTCCTGGCTCCCAGCTTCAGTACAGCCCAGCCCTGGCTGTTACAGATACTTGGAGTAAGCAAGCAAATGGAAGATCTCTCTCTGTCTCTCTCTGTCTCTCTCTGTCTCTCTCTCTCTCTCTCTCTAACTCTTCCTCAGATATGCAGCTTGTATAACAGTCTGGAAGACAGACAGACAGGCTGGAGTTGGAGCCCACCAACCTCAAGCCCCCAAGCCTGCACCGTGGACAGGACGCCAGCATCCCCCGTGGATGCACCTGGCGCTCAGCTCCACCAGGGTGGCCGAGCCAGTCCGGCCCTGCAGGGAGAGGGGATAAGGGTGGGGTTGGGGGAGGAGAAACACCTTTACCTGGAGAATCCAGGGAAAGTTGAAGGTCAGAATGAGGGCCTGGAGTGTGTGCAGGGAGCAGCTGGGGAGGTCGCCCCTCCCTGGCACCTTGCTGACACCCTGGCACCAGACAAGGCACCCCCACCACGACCGTCATCCTACCCCATCACCATCATCCTCACCCCCAGCGGTGACAGGGTGGTCAGCAAGGTGCAGGCTGTGGATGGGAGGCAGACACAGAGGATACCACGCGTGCACCCCCACAAAGGTGGTGAAGAATTGAGCAGGGCTCTAAAGTCTCCAAAATCCAAATCTGGTCCCGAGCTCTGCCACTTCCCAGCTGTGTGACTTCAGGCGATTGGCCCAACCTCTCTGAACCCCGGAGGTCTCCCCCATAAAGCGGAGGATGCCTGTGGTTCCTGTCTGCTGAGCTTGTGCGTGTGAAAGCCCTGGCACCGATCCGGGCTCCGATCATAAAAGCAAAACAAACACAGGGAGACTCTCTGGCAGGGGAGCCACAGTTAAGGGAAGGGCTGGGGGCACCTGTGGCCAGTTCCCAGCAACCCTGGGGTTTGAGAAGCAGGTGTTGCCCGGCGTGAGAACGTGCCCTGAAGGGCCGGCGTGGGGCCCGGGCTGAACTGCAGCGAGCGCTGGAGCACCCTTGTTTCTTTCCAGGGTGCTGGGGTGCAGAGGGCTGAGGGCTCAGAGCTGGAGGTACAATCAGTCCGGCCTGAGGCAGACCAAGCAGCAGGCTCCTTTATAAGGGAGGCGGCCCCGGGAAGAACCAGCTACTTCCTGCTTCCGACCCAAAGGGTTCCCGAAGCTCCCCATCATGCGTGGCGGCATTTCCTTCCCGGCCCTTCTTCCTTTATGGTCTTTCATTGCTGGACAGCAGGTAGCAGGGGGAGCACCCAAGATCAGCTCCATGTCAGGCAGCCCCAAACACCTTGTCTCCATCCCCCAGGGCCGCCATGGACAGCTCTGCAGGTTGCACACTATACAACCCCAGAGAGGTCAGTGTCATTCGCACAGACTACTTGATGAATGATGGCCCCTGCATAGCCAAGGGAGCTCGGACAGTTTCTTTCTTCCCAGAGAGGGTACAGAGCTCTCTAGGGTGTCCCAGCTTCAGCTGCAGAGAAAGACTGGCGCCTGGAGTTGCGAATCGCAATGCACTTGCTCCCAAGTCCCTGAGAAGGCTGTGTCTGGGCACTGTGGTGAGCGGTGATGAGCACGGATTGCTGATTGTCCGTGACATGCGCCATCGGGAAGCGAGGTAGAAAAGTGGCTGTGAAGGCAGCCTTTGGAGCCAGGCAGGGCTGTGGTCAGGCCTGCTCTGCTCCACTCGCCTCCCTTAGCCTCATCTGAGAAATGGGTCTGTAATACTCCACATGGATCTGGGCCAGCTCTCCCCCTCTTGCAGAGTCGCCAGGAGCACCGGGCACAGTGGGCTCTGTGTGCTGAGGGTCATTCATGGAAGGCAGCTGCCAGGGAGGCGGGTGCAGAAGGCAGTTCCCAGAAGCCCTCAGGCTGCTGGAGGCTTTAGGGAAGGCTCTGGCTCAGAGCCAGGCCAGGTCAGCACTTGACTGGGCCTCCTCAATGTGCTCTCTCCCTGATCACTGCTGCTAAGGTTTCTGCGGCTGTGTGCGAGCGACTGCACAGGGGCATTCCGGAAAGGAAAAGGCGGCTCCAGACCCAGCCCCCAGTCCTGCAGCTCACTCCTCTAGCCTGGGGGTCTGCAAACAGCGGCCCCAGGGTCAAGTCCATCTGCTTAGGTGCAGCCCAGGAGCAAGGAATTTTTTTGTTGTTGTTTTTCTTTTTCTTTCCTTTTTTTTTTTTTTTTTTTTTCATGATCGAAAAGAATCAAGCCAGCGCTGCGGCTCACTAGGCTCATCCTCCGCCTGCAGCGCCGGCACACCGGGTTCTAGTCCCTGTCGGGGCGCTGGATTCTGTCCTGGTTGCCCCTCTTCCAGGCCAGCTCTCTGCTGTGGCCCAGGAGTGCAGTGGAGGATGGCCCAAGTGCTTGGGCCCTGCACCCCATGGGAGACCAGGATAAGCACCTGGCTCCTGCCATCGGAACAGCGCGGTGCGCCGGCCGCAACAGCCATTGCGGGGTGAACCAACAGAAGAAAGACCTTTCTCTCTGTCTCTCTCTCTCACTGTCCACTCTGCCTGTCAAAAAAAAAAAAAAAAAGAGAAAAGAATCAAGAGAAAACTCAACTTTCATGACATATGCGACGTTACATAAAATTCAACATTCTAGTTTCATCAGCAAAGTGTTGAAACACAGTCATTGATACAGTTCCTCTGGCTGCTTTTTCTTTTTTAAGATTTAATTACATTTATTTATTTGAAAGGCAGAGAGAGAGAGAGAGAATCTTCCATCCACTGGTCCACTCCTCGAGTGGGGGCAACAGCGAGGGCTGGGCCAGGCCAAAGCCAGAAGCCAGGAACTCCATCCGGGTCTCCCACGTGGGTTCAGGACCCAAACATCTGGATCATCCTCCACTGCTTTCCCAGGTGCATTAGCAGGGAACTGGACCAGAAGTGGAGAAGCTGGGACTCGAACTGGCGCCCATATGAGATGCTGGCGTCACAGCAGCAGCTTAACCCGCTGCGCCACAGGGCGGGCTCCCCACGGCTGCTTTCACACGACAATGGCGGTGCTGAGTAGCCTCAACGGAGACCTCAGGGCTCACAAAGCCAGAAATATAGCCGTCGGCCCTGTACTGAAGAAGTGTGCTTCCCAGGATTCTCGGAACCCCGCCACGTGTTTTAGACACTGGGTGCTGAGGTCACATCCTAAGACCCAGTACATCCGAGCATCTGCGGTGGGAACCGGGCGTCAGAATGTTCTTAAGACCTGCAGGCGACTCAGTTACACAGCCACACTGGGGACCTTGGGCCAGACCTTCTTGAATCCGTGCTGCGTGTCTCTTGGCCGAGCTGTGCACCCCTTCCGTGGCTCAGCAAGCTTGCCCTGAGTTTCCGGGTTTCTTGACACACCGTCATTCTCAGCCGACACACAGTAGTGGTGCATATTGAGGGGGCACGCGTGACAGCACACGCGTGTAACATGCAACTGGCATGTTCATCGTCTCAGACAATTGCCGTTTCTCGGTGTTGGGCACTGCGCAGGGTCTTGGGCACCTCTTCTGCCCCAAGGTCTGTGGGCAGGGTTCTACATCCTCCCTGTGCACCACCAGTGGAGAACACCGGATGCTGTGTCCATTGCAAAAGAGGAGAGGGAGGTATCCCTCAGCCTGTGAGCTGACAGCAGGGGAGCAGATGCCCCAAAACCCAACCCCATCAGCAAACCTTTGGGAATGTATGGATTTCAGTAAATGGGACATAGCTGGGCCAAACTAAGAAAACCTGACAGCTACAGAGAAAAGAAGTGGGGGGACGTTCTTCTGCCCAGGGCCATTTGGATATTTATATAGCATCATTCCCAGGCCAGACAGGATTGTCAACTTACAAATGAGCCTGCTGTAGATCTGTGGGATTTCGGATCCTGCCTGAAGTTGCCTTGGCACAGTCGGACCGCATGATTTCATGGCCCTTATATGGCCTGTGGGCCGGACCCTTCCCGTCCCTGAAGGGGGGGTGAGTGTTTTGCAGAGAGGTTAAGCCCCTGCTTGGGACCCCACAGCTCATGTGGGAGGGCCTGGCTTTGAGTTCTGGTTCCGCTCTTGCTCCCAGCTGTCTCCTAATGCATGCTCTGGGAGGTAGCCAGTGCTGCCTGCATACTTGGGTCTCTGCCACCCACCTGGGAGATGTGTACTGGAATCCTGGCTCCTGGCTTTGGCCTGGCCCAGCCCTTAGCTCTTGTAGGCATTTGGAGAGTGAACCAGCACATGAGAAATCTCTGTCACTTTGAGTCTCTCTCTCTCCTCTCTCTCTCTCTGCCTTTCAAATAAATTAATAGATGAAAAACAAAAAAAGAAAAAGTCCCGTATAAACACCAGTTGAACTCCCAGCTGCTCCACTTCTGATCCAGTTCCCTGCTAATGGCTGGGGAAAGCAGCAGAAGATGGCCCAAGTGCTTGGGTCCCTGCCAGCCACATGGGAGACCCAGATGGAGTTCCAGGCTCCTGGCTTTTGCATGGCCCAGCCCTGACCATTGTGGCCAGTTGGAGAGTGAACCAGTCGATGGAAGATCTCTCTTTGTCTCTCTCTAACTCTGCCTTCCAATAAATAAGAAGAATAGCCCAGTCACGCACTGTAGGTTCACAGAGGGCTGTGGGCTCCCCATGGGAGGTGCGTGGCTTATCATCCCAGCGAACTCTCCAGCTCCTGGGAGTTGCTCTAGGCAGACCAGGGACGCGATTTCGGCTGCAGCTGGTTCTGGCCGGTTTCATCAGGAAGCCTACACAGACAGCTCAGCAGCTTTTTAGTCAAGACAACCCCTGGGCAAGAGCAAGTGACTCTGCCCCAGGCAGGCCCGTGACTGTCACAGTTGCTTGCACGCTGGGCAGCGAGGGGAAGCTTGCTGTTAAGCAAGGGGAGGGCCCGCCTCCGTTGCCATGGTTTCAAGGATGAAGATTCCGATGGCAGTGGTCATGTGGCTCCTGAATATCACGATGCTTGCTGGTCCTGGCGCCCTACTTTGAGGAGCAAGAGGGTAGGGGCTCGGGCGAGGGGGGCCTCCCGTTTTAGCATTTAGCCCAGACTCTCCTAGAAGGCTGCTACAACCCAGAGTTTCTGATTCAGAAGGCCTGGGTGGGGCCTATGGATTTGCCTTTCTTCACATTTATTTATTTTCTTTATTGGAAAGGAGGAGACACAGACATACAAAGAGAGATCTCTCACCCACTAATCCTTTCCCCCAAATGCCCACAAGAGCTGGGACTGGGCCAGGCTGATGCCAGGAGCTGGGAACTCCATCCGGGTCTCCTGTGTGGGTGGCAGGGACCCAAGTACTTGAGCCGTCACCTGCTGCCTCCCAGGATGTGCGATGGCAGGAAGCGGGGGTTGGAGCAGAGCTGGGAGTGGAACCCAGGGACTCCCATATGCAGGCATCCCAGAGGGGGTCTTAACCCCCTGCACGGAACACCTGCCTCAAAGATTAGGCTTTCTGGAAATTTCCCCTCTGAAGCCGCTGCAGCCGCCGTGGGGACCAGGCCTTGGGAAGTGCTGCTGTCGGTTGTACTTGTGTGTTTAGCTCTAACCTGTGGGGGCTCCCGGAGGTCCCCACCCTGAAGGTGGGACTTTCCTCCTGGCTCCAGACAGACTCCTGGGCACCTGGGGCTCACTGAGGGAACCAGGCCTTGATTGGCTTCTTCAGCGCAGTGCCTGTGACCCTCCCCCCTAGCGGTCATCTCAAGGTCAAAGCCACAGTGTAAGGGCATGGAGAGGGGAGGCAGAGACACAGAACGTGGCGTCCATTTGTGGCAGCCTCTTCTGCATTCCAAGGGGTTCCAAGCTGCGCACCTGTCACCGCAGACCTGCAGGGGGTCCCCAGGGACAGGGTCCTGGGCAGACCCACCCCTGAGGCTGAAGCCACTGGGGTAGAGGAAAGAGGCCCCGCCCCACAGCCCGGGGAACTCAACAGGCCCAGATGCTGGATCTGGATGGGTGAGCTGGAGGAGATGGGAGATTGTGAACTTGTTGAGTGTTGTTTGTGAGGGGCCGTGGGCAGCCAGAAGCGGCAGCCCCTAGTGGGGCGCGGGGCGCAGGCAAGCAGACCGGTGCGCACCCCGGCTCCCCGCTCTCCAGCTGGGTGACCTTGGGCGGACACCTGTGCCGTGGAGGCCCCGGCTCCTTCCAGGGTTGACTCAAGGATTAAACGCGATGATGTTCTTAAAGGGCCGTGACAGCTCCTGGCAGACTCGCGCTCAACCCTCGGCGGCTGCTCCGACCAGCACGGTGGTAGATACTAATTATGATTATTTAGTTAAGTCAACCGCCGTGGCACAGCCTCGCTCCCGCGCCCTCCCGTGCAGAAGTCTGCTTGTGCTCAAAAAGCACTGTTTGGCAACAGCTGTGTTCATCCTGATAGGCAGCCCGTATTTAAGTGGCTGCTGTGTGCTGGCCCTTGTTCCAGGTCCAATATAAATAGTTCTAGTGCTGTCCAGGATAAATATCACCTATCTGGAGCGCATACGCAATTTGAACTATTTAAAAAATCACATTGAAAAAGAAAGTAAAAAGAAACAGGTGAAATTCATTGTAAGAACAGAATTGGTTGGAGATCTCAAAAATTTCACAGAAAATGGGATTACAACGTGTCTATTTTGGTATACAATAAAAAGTTGAACTCCACGCATCATTTTTTAATGGTAAAGCCATTTCTGTGAACTTTTTGAAGATCCTTTGTATGTCCAAAGAATGGTCTCTCCACAATAGCCAGTGTTTTTAATTAAGGAGCTTTTTATGTTCAGCATATCTTTTTACATTTTAAAATTGTTTTTAATTTGTTTATTTGAAAGGCAGAGTTACAAAGAGAGAGAGAGAGAGAGAGATCTTCTATCCGCTGGTTCACTCCCTAAATGGCCACAATGGCCAGTGTTGGGCCAGGCTGAAGTCAGGAGGCAGGAGCTTCGTCCAGGTCTCCCACATGGGTGGCAGGGGCCCAAGCCGTCTTCTGCTGCTCTCCCAGGGGTGTGAGCAGGGGAGCTGGATCTGAAGCAGATCAGCCAGGATCGATGCTGCTGCCGGCTTAACTCGCTGTGCCACAACACTGGCCCCTTGTTTTAAAGTTTGAGTTGTGGCAAAGTGGACGGACCACACAATTGTCAACTGTCGCCGCTTCTGCAATGTTGTGTCATTCAAATCCAAAATGCTTGCCATCTTGTGAAATGGTAATAAGATACGTTGTTGCTGCCTTTCTTCTTGATGCATTTCTTTGAGATCCTGATGGAATCCTACACTTCAGCACATCTCAGTTCCACCAGGGACGCTTCTGGCACCCAGCAGTTGCCACACAGGGATTGTGGCTACCCAGCTGCTGCTGGGGCCAGCTGGGGATGAGAGAGGCCCCGTGTGTTCTTCCCAGGCAGTTAGAACCCGAGTGGAGGGAGACAGGCAGTGAAGAGGTGGAAAGATGCGCTGGGCGCAGACAGGGTTAGTTTCCACGAGGCCAGAAGTTGGGGTGCAGGTCTGAAAGACCGCATTCTGGGCAAGTGGGGGCCGGGGGGGCCTCTGGAAGAGGTGGCCGGTGAGCCGAGGCCTCACAGAGAAGCCAGCCCTGACTCTCACCCCCGAGTGCCTCAGAGCCCGGGTGCTTACCAGGCAAGTGCAGGTGCCAAATGCTGCCTGCGGGCACTGCGACCCAGGCAGGTGGATGTTGTTTCTTTTTTCTCTCTAAGAACATGCACTGTGATCTGGATGCATGGGACCAGTGACCTAAGCAATGCAGTTCACCCTGCAGAGGGAGCAGCAGGTGCAAGGGCCCTGGGGTGGAATGACCTTGGTACCTTGGGTCTGGAGGGTAGACGGGGCTCAGAGACCATGGTAAGAGGACTGGGTGAAATGACCTTGGTACCTAGGGTCTGGAGGGTAGACGGGGCTCAGAGACCATGGTAAGAGGACTGGGTGAAATGACCTTGGTACCTAGGGTCTGGAGGGTAGACGGGGCTCAGAGACCATGGTAAGAGGACTGGGGTTTATTCTTTGTGCAGTGGAAAACCACCACTGGCCAAGTCTCAGACCCTTACCTCTCATCTCTGCCTAATGATTAAGAGATGTTGTGAATGTACAGGTTTTAGGTGACAGGACTTCCACAACAGATGGGTGAGTGGGGGAGTGTTTTATGGAATCCTTTTACTACGGGGAAAAAACAGATTCACCTCCAAGCCAAAGTCATTGCCACCCGGAGGCAGAGGGATGGACTCATTGACCTCTGTCCCAGCCCTGTCTCTCTCCACCCATTGTCCTGCCTCTCGGCCCCTTCCCTCTGGCTCCTGCAGCCATAGCAAAATGCCACATCAGATGACAGTTCTTTCTCTGTGCTGGAGGCTGGGAGTCCAAGGTCAAGGTGTGGGTGGGGCTGGGTGGGTGTGGTGGGGTGTGGGCAGGGCTTTGTGGGCGTGGGCAGGGCTGGGTGGGTGTGGGGGTGTGGGTGGGGCTTTGTGGGCATGGGCGGGGCTGGGTGGGTGTGGTTGGGTGTGGGCCAGGCTGGTGTAGGTGAGGTGGGGTGTGGGCCGGGCTGGCTGCATCCCCCAGAGGCCTCTCTCCTGGGCTTGCAGGAGCCTCCTTTTCTGTCCCCATAGCCTGGCCTCTGCCACTGCGCCCCTCCTGCCCCTTTGTGTGTGCGCATTTTCTCTTTCTGCAAGGACACCTGTCAGAGGGTGCAGGGACCCGTTTGAAATGTAATCACCTCGTTAGAGTCCCTATTTCCAAATGGGCCATGTCCTGAGATCCTGGGGGTGAGGTCCTCGGCTCGGCTTGTGAGGGAGGGAGGGGCACGTAATTCAGCCCACAGCCCGGGGCCCGGCTCACCAGTCCTGAACTCCAGGCGGGCTCACTGCGACTCTGCTGTGTGCCGAGCGTGGATGCTCAGGCATGCCGGGAAAGTGAAGCAGGGGACGCTGGTCTTCAGGGGACCTCCAGAGGTGGAAAGAGGACTTCCATGCATGGAGGACTTCTTGGCAGAGGGGGAAACTTCCGGAGTGGTTGAGTGGTCTGGTGGATAGGAGAAGCAAAAGAGAACGCATTGGCATTGATCTCTCTTGGCACCCTGCTGGGTGCTTCTTAGTTAGGCTGACCCAGTGAGGGGGGTTCTATTTCCTTCCTTGCTTTACAGATGAGACAACCAGGGCACAGAGAGGGCAAGTAAGTTCTGCAAGGTCACATAGCAAGTAGGTGACAGAGCTGGCGTTCAGACCCAAGCTCTTTTATATATACATATGTGTGTGTGTGTTGTGTGTGTATATATATAAGTCAATTACACCAAGAAAGAGAGAGAATCTTCCATCTGCTGGTTCACTCCCCCAAAAGACTGCATGAACCAGGGCTGGGCCAAACCAAAGCCAGGAGCCAGGAGCTTCTTCCGGGTCTCCCACGTGGGTGCAGTGGCCCAAGCACTTGGGCCGTCCTCTGCTGCTTTCCCAGGTGCATTCGCAGGGAGCTGGGTCAGAAGTGGAGCAGCCAGAATTCGAAGCGGTGCCCACATGGGATGCCAGTGCTGCAGACGGCGGCCCAACCTGCTGCACCAGAGCGCAGGCCCGCGAACCCCCAGCTCTTAACCACTGCCCTGTTTTGAAGAGAGATGAGGGGAATAAGAGGAGGTACAGAAGTTAGGGCCAGCGGAGGGTTTGGCTTTTCGCTTGCAAGCACTGGAAGCCATTGGGAGAATGTGACAGTGGGGTGTGACATGGGGACAGCAGAGCCCATGGAAAGTGCAGTCCAAAAACTGAAGCTTTCATTTGTCCAGCTGAGAAACAAACCCTTCCTTCCTGAGCCAGCCTTGCAGGGCGGCCCCTTGTGTGGCACCGCCACAGCCACACTCACCCAACACAGAGCCAAATGCTTTCCACCCGGCACTGCCGTCATCGTCATTGGGAGGGAAAGGTGCCGTGGTCACCCTATGTACAGATGAGACAACTGAGGCTCGGAGCACCCACGCGACTTCTCCAAGGTCACCCAGTCAGGAAGAGCGAGGGCCCTACCGGGGGTGGGGGCAGAATGCTGTCTTCCCCACGTTGCCTCCAGCCTGGGCAGGGAGAGAGAGCGGGAGGGAGTGAAACCGGCCGCATTCTTTGCTGCTGGCACACCACCCGCCCAGGGCAAGTGGCCACTTGCTTGGCCGGTAAGAGCAGGGCCTCCGTGCTCACCGTGGACACCCCCAAGTCATCTGTGCCCTGGGACACGATGACACGGCCGCCGGCGCTGGGACTGGTGGGCGAGGTGTTTTCCCGTGTAATTGGGATCCTGCAGGAGAAAGCCTGGGGGCCTTGGGCCATAAGGAGAGCAAACAGGGCTCTGAGGCTCTGTCAACAAGGGGACTGGAGACAGTGCTGCAGCGGCTGTTTCCCGGAAGCCGTGCTGGGCTCACCCAGTGTCCCCCGAGAAGGAAGGAAGGGGCACAGACAGAACTCGCGGGCCGCGGCACCTGGAGAAAGCTTGTCCTAGCCGATGGAACGCCTCTCCCTCTGGGCTTCTTTTTGAACTGTTCTCAAAGGTATAGAAGTAACAGAAACATTTTGGAAAACGGGTAGGACTATGATCAACAAGCAAGCTGCAGGGTGTATCTTAACTTCTGCAGGCTCTCGCTGTGCCGAATAATAGAAACTTCATCCCAACCTACCCGTGTCTGCCCGGCAGTTGCTTTTAAATTCTAGGGAGCTTCACGTGTTCTTTGTTAAAAGTCTAGAGGCAGGTGTTTGGCTTAGAGATTAAGAGGCCGCTTGGGACACCTGCACCCCATATCAGAGGGCCAGGGTTCAAGTCCTGGCTCTGCTCCTAATGTCAGCCTCCTGTGAATGCGCACCCTGGGAGACAGCAGGCGATGGTCCAAGTACTTGGGTCCCTGGCACCCTTGTGGAAGACCCAGATGAAGTTTCTAGCTCTTGGCTTTGACCAGGCCCAGCCTCAGCTATTGTAGGCATTTGTGGACGGAACCAGCAGATAGAAGATCTCTCCCTCTCTCTGGGTTCATGTGTCTGCCTGTGCCTCTCTCTTTCTCTGTCTCTCTGCCTTGAAATACATTTTTCAACAACTTTTTAGGGCCAGAGTTGCGACACAACAGGCTAAGCTGCTGCCTGCAATGCATATAAGTGCCATATATCCCATATAAGTGCCAGTTTGAGTCCCGGCTGCTCCACTTCCAATCTGGCTTCCTGCTAACGTGCCTGAGAGGAGAGCGGAAGGTGGCCCAAATGCTCAGGTCCCTGCCGCTCCATGGAAGACCGGGATGGAGCTCCAGGCTGCTGGCTTTGGCCTGGCCCACCCCTGGCTATTGTGGCCATTTGGAGAGTGAACCAGCAAATGGAAGATAACTCTCTCTCTCTTTCTGCTTATCTCACTCTCTCTCTCTAATGCTCCCTTTCCAAATAGATAAATAAATCATTTTAAAACACATTTTTAATGCTGAAGAATCATCTAAAACATAAACATTTAAAAATGTAAAAGCCTATATTCCCCTGATGCCCTCCAATGATTTTTTCCTGTCGCTACCCTTTGGAGAGTAGACCAAGGTCTCTCTCTGTCTCTGTCACTCTGCCTTTCAAACAAATAGATAAGTCTTAAAAAAATAACAACCCAAGATCCTGCTACCCAGAGATAGCCCCTGTAAGCGTTCTGGTTAATGCCACCTGGGTGTTTTCATATGCAGGTAGATGCACATAAATACACAGGGTTTTTTTTTTTTTTTTTTTCCCTAAACAAAGGCAAGAACCATACTTCTTCTTAACAGCCCCCAGTATGCCATGTTGTGTCTGTGTGCTAGTAGGTTAGGGCTTTGTGCTCTGTTGTCTGGTTAGGAGACTCCTGTCTGCCCAGAGAAGCCAGGTATGGAGAACTTAGCCCTGGCAAGGTGTGGGGACGTAACCACGCAAAGCCACCTGTGCTACTTGGCCAGCAGGTGAACAAGGAAGTGACAAGACCGGAGCCCACGGACCTCACAGCAAGACAGATTCTCCAAGGCTTCGGCCGCCAGCTGAGGGCCAGACACCAGTTGGTTTCTCCTGCGAGAGGCTGTTCTGGAATATGTGGGAGGACACCTCTGCCCGCTCTGGCTGGCCACATCCGGCATCTTAGCCAGGGGCTTCTGGCTGGCACGGCAGGACACGTGTCTTGCACCACCCCTGGGATGGAGGCCTGTAGGACTCTAGCCCGGGAGTGAGGGGGGTTCGGGGGGAAGGACCCACAGAACAGGTTTTGTAGGGCCGCTGCCAGGCCCTGCAGTTTTGGGGGACTGAGGGGTCATTCTGGGGGTTGTCACAGAGCCCAAGTGGCAGGTGTTTTATCTAACCTGGAGCGTCTACACACCGAGGAGGGCTCTTTGCTGAATCCGTGGCCATGTGTGGAGCGGCCTGGGCAGATGGCTTCCAGATAGGGCTCAGGTGAGTGTCTTTTATCTCAGGAGTCAGCGTGTACGCCAAGGTGTGTCAGCACACCCATGTAATTAGAAACGTGCAACCTGTGATTTGTGCATATTCTTGCTCAGGCCCCGGCGAAAGCAGGTATTCCAGTGAAAACAACGGTGAGTCAACCCGAAGAAAGATATTAAGTCAGCGATGGTATTGTTGGCTCCCAGAGGCAGCCCAGATCCTAAGGGTGGCAAAATCTACCCTAGCACACTAAGGGGCAGGAGGACGGCCAGCGACCCTTAGCCCCAATCTTTGCCTTACCTCTGCTACACGAGGCCTCTGTCTTCACAAACAGCTTCTAGAAGCTTCCTTTAAAAAATTATTGTTTATTTGAAAGGCAGAGTGACAGAGAGAGAAAGGTAGAAAAAGAGGGAGAGAGATCTTCCATCATCAGCTAGTACATACTCCAAATGGCCCCATCAGCCAAGACTGGGCCAGGCCGAAGCCAGGAGCCAGGAGCTCCATCCGGGTCTCCCATGTGGGTGGCAGGGACCCAAGCACTTGGGCCATCACCTGCTGCCTTTGAAGATGCAGTAGCAGGGAGCTGGATCGGAAGTGGAGAAGCCGGGATTTGAACCTGGCACTCTGATACGGGCTGCAGGAGCTAAACCCACTTCGCCACAACCCCTGCCCATATACATTTTTTAAAAATTATATTTATTTACTTGAAAGACAGAGTGACAGAGAAAGATGGAGTAAAAGAGAGAGAGAGAGAATCTTCCATCCTCTGGTTTACTCCTCAAATGGCCACAACAGCCAGCACTGGGCCAGGCTGAAGCCAGGAACTCCATCTGGGTCTGCCACGTGGGTGCAGGGGCCCAAGCACTCAGACCACCTTCCACTGCTTTCCCAGGTGCATTAGCAGGGAGCTGGATCCGAAGTGGAGCAGCCAGGACCATGTGGAATGCCAGCATCACAGGCTGTGGCCTAACCTACAGCTCCATACTTTTTATTTTTAACACACACACACTAGTTGCACAGATTTGAGCTGGCATTTTGGAAGATCGCTCTCTCGCTCCCTCTCTATCACTCTGCCTTTCAAATAAATATGTAAATCTTTTTTAAAAATGAGCTGGGACACAGACCCAGATGCCCTGATACAGGGTACAGGTGTCCCAGGGGCTGCTTAACCCCCTCTACCACAAGGCCTGCCCCTAAACTTACCTTTTAATTCATTTTTTCCACCCACCTTTTGAAGTAGCTTTGTGTCCACATGCACGCACACAGGAAACCCACACACACAAGAAGTAGAACTGTTGGGTCACAGCTGTCACATTTGACCTGTGACAGAGACGGCCAAGTTACACCAGCTTATAACCCCATCAGCACGTAAAGATATTCTTTTCCCCAAAGCACGGCCAATACTCTTACGAAATCTTTACAGATCTAATGAGTGCTGTACAGACTAGTTTTTACCTAACTTGAATCAGCATAAACTTTGCTTCCTGTTTTTTTTTTTTTTTTTTTAATTGGGAGGCATAGAGACAGACAGACAGAGCTCCCATTCACTGGTTCACTCCCCAGATGCCCACAACAGCTGGGGCTGGGCCCCGCTAAAGCCAGGAACTCAGAATTCAAACTGGGTCTCCCGTGTAGTCGGCAGGGACCCAACTACTTGAGCCGCCACCTGCTGCCTCCCAGCGCACCCATTTGCAGGAAGCTGGAATTGGGAGCAGAGCTGAGACCCGAAACCAGGCATCCCCAGCAGCATCTTAACCTCTGTGCCAAATGCCTGCCCCTAGGTTTTACGTATTTTTCTGTCTCCTGGGGGCATGTAAGCTACACAAAGGCCAAAATTTATTTCGTTACTACTGTTTTCACTGACGAATGCCAGGCACCCAGGACAGTGCAGAACACATGTGGGTCCTTAATGCATGTTTGCTGGCTGGATACATGAACAGATTAAACATTGCTAGGATCCAACATGCAAATGGTGCAAAAGGAGTAGCACTTTTTTTTTAAATGTCTCCTCTGGCTGTGTCCAAAGTCTCCCAGTTCTTTCTGTAAACCACTCATGTTAACGCTTGCTTGTGTAGCCCCTTGGAGGCCCACCAGACACACACAAGTTAATACCTCTGCACTTCTCTGTCCTGTGTGTGTGTGGTCTTTTATACAACCATGAACAAACTTTAGATGCTGTTCCACCCTCTACTTTCTCCATCTCTGGTCAGCTGCAATAAGACCTTTGTGTCTCCACTCCTGGAGATGATGCAAGAGGCCACTCCTCCTGTATCTCCCTTAGTCACGCTGCGTGTGGCTTCAAGGGAGGGCCCCCTAACTGCCAGGGAGCCGCCACCGCAGACCCCACGTGCACCCAGAGCAAGCAGCCAGCCCACAGCTGGCATTCCCGACTTCCCCAACACCCACCAGAACAGGTGCAGAGGGCAGGTGCCCTGTGTGAACATGGGGGTGAGAGATGGCTGGAAGCAGGGAACCTGGTTTCTATTTCCAGACCAGCTGTGACTCACGGTGGCCGTGGGCGAGTCCCTCTGTGCTCCGGTGGCCTCCTCTGTGAGATAAGCATGATCACACCTGCCCCAGTGTGCTTAGCAGGGCTTAGAGGATGCCCCAGGAGGTCCTGTGGAAAACCTGCTGTGGCCTTGGACATGCAGGTGCAAAGCAGCTCACAGAGAGTGTCCCGAAGGAGAGGCTAGACTGTCTCATTGCTTCACAGAGGGGCCTTTTGGAATTCACTGGGAAGATGGCTCAGCACATGAAGCTTGGTCTTCCACAGGCGTTAACACTGCCTTGGGTTCACGGTGCGCTTCTGCTGAAGCTGACTTTATTTCAGCCAAAAAGCGAGTTGCTACGGCGTTCTGTACCAGGGGGTTTAAAAAGCCATGGAAATGGGTACCACGGAAAAATGCGTGCGAGGATTTCAGACCATTTCTGCGTCCAGAGAAACTCAGTTCCACTTTTACACATCGTAAAGTCCTCTGAGTGCGAAATAACTCGGGACGCAACTGTTACGAGGAGCCAGCAAAAATTGTGCCGATGGCATACAAGGGACTGGTGTTTGGGAAAACATGGGAAGAGCAGGTATTTAGGGACTACGACAAAATCAGGCTTACAAATACGGATGAGAAATTCCTTCTAAAGATGTATTTTGGGGGAATGTCTAGGGCACAGTAAATCAGGAGTCAGCAAGCTCATGCTGCAAAAGGCCAGATATTTAGCACCTGTGCATATGTCGTTGCCACGTATTTCTTTTTTACAACCTTAAAAAATGTGAAAACCACTCTTAGCTGGAGGGCAGTACAGCAACAGCTCGCCCTGGGTGTCGAGCTGTCATTTGCTGATGCTGGCTCTGAGGGCTACAGTTTCCTGCACCTCCTGACTGCTGGGGCCCCCAGCCAGATAACGGTAACCTATAGCAACACATTGGTTAATAACACTGATGCTGGAAATTTATATTCATTAAATAAAAAGTTAAAAAAAATAAAGAAAGCTATTGAATGCAAAAAATAATAATAATAGTAACACTGATGCTTCCCTGGCTCTCCCCCACTCATGGAGGTTTCTAGGTGTTTAATTTGTTTTTTTTTTTTTTTTTTTTTTTTTTTTTTTTTTTGGACAGGCAGAGTGGATAGTGAGAGAGAGAGAGAGAGACAGAGAGACAGAGAGCAAGGTCTTCCTTTTTGCCGTTGGTTCACCCTCCGATGGCTGCTGTGGCCGGCGCATCTCGCTGATCCGAAGCCAGGAGCCAGGTACTTCCCCCTGGTCTCCCATGGGGTGCAGGGCCCAAGGACTTGGGCCATCCTCCACTGCCTTCCCGGGCCATAGCAGAGAGCTGGCCTGGAAGGGGAGCAACCGGGATAGAATCTGGCGCCCCAACCGGGACTAGAACCCGGTGTGCCGGTGCCGCAAGGCGGAGGATTAGCCTGTTAAGCCACGGCACCGGCCTAGGTGTTTAATTTGTTTCAGTTCATTGCAGGGTTCCTGGTTGGTTGATTGGTTGGCCTTTTCAGGGGTTGGTTTGGTTGCTTTTTGTTTTTTTCACCCAAGTTTGACAAAACTGTATTTGCAGCAGTGTTGATGCACAAGGCATCTCTTTTTGTTTTTGTACTTTTTCTTTTTTTTTAAGATTTATTTATTTATTTGAAAGTCAGAGTTACACAGAGAGAGGAGAGGCAGAGAGAGAGGTTTTCCATCCGCTGGTTCACTCCCCAGATGGCCGCAACCGCTAGAGCTGTGCCGATCTGAAGCCAGGAGCCAGGAGCTTATTCCAGGTCTCCCACATGGATGCAGGGACCCAAGGACTTGGGCCATCTTCTACTGCTTTCCCAGGCCACAGCAGAGAGCTGGATTGGAAGTGGAGCAGCCAGGACTTGAACTGGCACCCATATGGGATGGTAGCACTTCAGGCCAGGGCTTTAACCCACTGCACCACAGTGCTGGCCCCATATTTTTTTTTTCTTTTTTAGTTTTAGCTCCCACATGTAAGGGAGAATATGCGGTTTTTGTCTTTCTGGGATTGGCTTATTTCGCTTAACATGATGTCTGACGCTCAGGTTGTCCGATTGTTGCCAGTGAGGACCTTTCGGGGCCAGCACCATGGCTCACTTGGTTAGTCCTCTGCCTGCGGCGCCAGCATCCCATATGGGTGCCGGTTGCTCCTCTTCCAGTCCAGCTCTCTGCTGTGGCCCGGGAAGGCAGTGGAGGATTACCCAAGTGCTTGGGCTCCTGCACCCCATGGGAGACCAGGAGGAAGCACCTGGCTCCTGGCTTCGGATCGGCGCAGTTCCAGCCGTAGCGGCCACTTGAGGGGTAAACCAATGAAAGGAAGACCTTTCTCTCTGTCTCTCTCTCTCTCTCACTATCTAACGCTATCTGTCAAATAAATTTAAAAAAAAAAAAAAAAGGAGCCTATTTGACCCCAGTTCTCTTTAATATGGTCCTTTGCTTTCTGGGCTACAAAAATTAACCCAGGCTCATCTTGTATATTTCCTGCCCCAGAGTTGATGTCAGCTAGTTTTCTAAGAGGCCCTAGTTCATTTACAAGAATGGGATTTAGAGACCAAAATTGGGGCATTGAGTATTCACATAATGCTTGAACTTACAAAGAAAGAAAGAAAGAAAAAGATGAAAGAAAGAAAGGAAGGAAGAAAGAAAGAAAGGTGAAAGAGAGAGAGAGAGAAAGAAAGAAAGGAAGAAAGAAAGGAAAAAAGAAAGAAAGAAAGATCATATCCAAAGGTACGCACATAACACTTCCACGGATAAACAGAAATGTGTCCAACGTACAACCTTGTCCCAGGGCGACTCCGACGGCATCACTACCCCCCCCCCCCCCCCCCGCCGTCTATAGCCTGGGACAATAAACCCCACCTCCGGCTCTGACACCTGGCCAGGTACTTGAACACAAAGAGTCAGTCTCATTCAAGATTCTTCAATAACCAGAGGCAAATCCATTTGCAGGTTAACCTTCAATTACCGATAAAAAATCCAGCAGCCCAGAGCTCATATTCCCTGATAGCCTGCAGTAATTGAGGTTTTGCTACAGAAAGAGAGCAGGGGATTTAATGAAAACAGCTGGACTCCAACTTCCAGGGGTCACAAAGTCAGGTGTCATGGAAGCCGCAGCAGTTTATAGCAGTAATAATGATGAGATGAGTCCAGTGGGCTGGGTATCAGAAGACAGGGAGTGGCAAGACCTGGGGTGAACCAGGGAGCACACAACCATCCAGAGGGGACAGCCGCCACTCAACTCTAGCAGAATGTCGCCAGGCAGCGACACTTGTCCGGCCTTTCTGATTTTCCAATAGATACAGAAAGCTGAGGGCCAGCACCACGGCTCACTAGGCTAATCCTCCGCCTGCAGCGCCGGCACACCGGGTTCTAGTCCCGGTCGGGGCGCCGGATTCTGTCCCGCTTGCTCCTCTTCCAGGCCAGCTCTCTGCTGTTGCCCGGGAAGGCAGTGGAGGATGGCCCAAGTGCTTGGGCCCTGCACCCGCATGGGAGACCAGGAGGAAGCACCTGGCTCCTGGCTTTGGATCGGCGCAGCGCGCTGGCCGTAGCGGCCACTTGGGGGGTGAATCAATGGAAAAGAAGACCTTTCTCTCTCTCTGTCTCTCTCTCTCTCTCTCTCTCTCACTGTCCTCTCTGCCTGTCAAAAAGAAAACCTGAGAGCCTGACCCGCGGTTCGGCTGCTCCTGGGGACACCACTTTTCATATCGGCGTGCCTGGCGCTAGTGTGGGCGCCTCTGTTTCCAACCCAGCTTTTTGCTAATCAGCTCGCCGGGAAGCAGCAGGTGATACCCCAAGTACCTGGGTCCCTGCCTTTGGGTCTCTGCTACCCCCGTGGGAGACCCAGGTAGAGTTCCCAGCTCCTGCCTCCGTTCTGGCCCAGACCTGGCTGTTACAAGCATCTGGGGAGAGAACCAGCAGATGGTAAATCTCTGTCTCCCTTTCTCTCTCTTTCAAATAGCATAATTTTCTTTTTAAATAAAAAAAGCCAGACTTTTGTTCAAACTTTGAGATACAATTTACACATGATAAAATACATCCATTATAAGCATAGAATTTGATGAGTTTTTTATCAAAATTAAAAAATGTTTGTGCTTCAAAGACTCCATCAAGAAAGTGAACATACAGGGCAGGAATCAGACCCAGCAGTTAAGATGCCGGTTAAGAGGCCGGTGTCCCACACCAGAGAGCCTGGCTTTCACTCCTGGGTCCAGCTTCCTACCCCGGGAGGCAGCAGCTGAGGGCTCAGGGAGCCGTGACCTTGGATTGGATTCCCAGCTCCTGGTTCTGGTGCAGCCTCAGCCCCAGGCATGTGGGGAGTGAACTAGCAGATGGGAGCCCTCCGTGTCTCTCTGTCTCTCAAATTAAACAAGGGAAGGCAGTGAACAAACAACACATAGAAAGGGGGGGCTATTTCTGCTAAAAGACTTGTGTATAGAAAATATAAATAACTCTATGACTCGTTAAGAAAAAGACAACCTAAATTTAAAATGTGCAAAGGATCCCAGTAGCTGCTTCTCCAAAGAGCACGCACCGACCACATACGGAGATGAGGTCCACTAAGCACGGCCAGCATCGCAGCCATCGGCAGAGTGAGAATCAGAATAGACACTCTCCCACATCCACCACGATGGCTGAATAACTTATCTTTTTTAAAGATTTGAGAGGCACAGAGACAGCGACAGAGACAGAGACAGAGAGAGAACTTTTCCATTCACTGGTTCACTCCCCAAATGGCTGCAATGGCCGGAGCTGGACTGATCCAAAGGAAGCCAGGAGCCAGGAGCTTCTTCCAGGTCTCCAGGCCCCCCATGCAGGTACAGGGGCCCAAGCAGTTGGTCCATCCTCCACTGCTTTCCCAGGTGCAACAGCAGGGAGCCAAATCAGAAGTGGAGCAGCCCGGACTCAAACCGGAGCCCATATGGGATTCCCGCATTGCAGACGGTGGCTTTATCCGCTATACCACAGCGCTGGTCCCTAGCTATAATAATTTTTTAAAAACAAATAACAGGAGCCAGAACAGTGGTGTTCTGGGTAAAGCTGCCACCTGCAGTGCCAGCATCCCATATGGTCACCGGTTTGAGTCTCGGCTGCTCTACTTCCAATCCAGCTCTCTGCTACGGCCTGGGAAAGCAGTAGAAGATGGCCCAAGTCCTTGGGCCCCTGCACCCGCATGGGAGACCTGGAAGAAGCTCCTGGCTCCTGGCTTCAGATCAGCACAGCCGGCCGTTCACTCTGGGGAGTGAACCATCAGATGGAAGACCTCTCCCTCTCTCTTTCTCTGCCTCTCCTTCTCTCTCTGTGTAACTCTGACTTTCAAATAAATAAATAAATCTTTAAAAAAAAATACCAGCAAATATTACAGAGGATGTAGAATTGGAACCCTTATCCACCACCAGTAAAATAGTAAATTCGGGTGGCTGTTTTGCAAAAGTCTGGCAGATTTTATTTCCTTTTATCATAAACTTTAAAAAAAAAAAAGATTTAATTATTTATTTGAAAAGGAAAGTAACTAAGAGAGAGATCTTCCACCTGCTGGTTCATTCCCCTAAAAAGCCACAAAGACCAGGGCTGGGCCAGGCTGAAGTCAGAAGCCTGGGACTCCATCCAGGTCTCCCTGAGGGTGGCAGGAGCCCAAGGACGTGGGCCATCTTCCACTGCTTTCCCAGGTGCCTTAGCAAGGAGCTGGATGGGAAGTGGAGCAGCTGGGACTCGAACCGGTGTTTCAGTATGGGATGCCAGTGCTGCAGGCAGCGGCTTAGCTTGTGGCACTGCAACACTGCCCCATCTGACAGGTTTTCAAAAGGTTGACGCCGAATTACCGTCTGATCCATTGGGTAAATCAACCCCTAAATCCATACCCAAGAGAAATGAAAACCTGCCTTTACAAAAACACACACATGATTGTTACAACTGAGTAAAAACAGCCCACATGGTCGTCAGCAGCTGAGTGGGTAAGTAAAATGTAGACTGTGCACAATAAGGAATTTTGTAGGACACAGGCTGCGACAGGCATGAACCTTGAGGACGTCACGCGCAGTAGAGCAAGCCAGGCACTAAAGACCCCAGGTAGCACGATTCCATGTAGAGGAAGTGCCACATGGGCAGCTCTGTAGACACGGAGAACGGATTAACGGATGCCAGGGTGAGAGGGTGAAGGCCGGATTAGTGACTGCTCACGGCCTGGGGTTTTTGAGAGGAGACAAACTGTTTTAAAATTGATTGAGGCGGCCGGCGCCGTGGCTTAACAGGCTAATCCTCCGCCTTGCGGCGCCGGCACACCGGGTTCTAGTCCCGGTTGGGGCGCCGGATTCTATCCCGGTTGCCCCTCTTCCAGGCCAGCTCTCTACTATGGCCCGGGAAGGCAGTGGAGGATGGCCCAAGTGCTTGGGCCCCTGCACCCGCATGGGAGACCAGGAGAGGCGCCTGGCTCCTGGCTTCGATCAGTGCGATGAGCCGGCCGCAGCGGCCATTGGAGGGTGAACCAACGGCAAAAAGGAAGACCTTTCTCTCTGTCTCTCTCTCTCTCTCTCTCACTATCCACTCTGCCTGTCAAAAAAAAAAAAAAAAATTGATTGAGGCAATGGTGAATACACCAGAATCCACTGACTTTGCGCTGTACCTGGATGGATTACGTGGTGCAGGAATTATATCTCAATGAAGCTGTTATTTAAAAAGAGGGGCTGCTGTCGTAGTGCAGTGGGGTAAGCTGCCACTTGGGATGCCAGCATCCCGTATCCGTGTGCCAGCCCGAGTCCTGGCTGCTCCACTTCCAACCCAGCTCCCTGCTAATGTGCACGGGAAGGCAGTGGAGGATGGTCCAAGCGCTTGGGCATCTGCCATCCATGCGAGAGACCAGCATGAAGTTCCAGACTCTTGGCTTCAGCCTGGCCCAGCCCTGGCCGTTGTAGACCTTTGAAAAGTGAAACAGCAGAAGGAAGATCTCTCTCTTTCTCTCTCTCTCTCTGTCACTCTTTCAAATGAATAAATAAATCTTTAAAAAGAATTAAAACACCACAAAGCAGTACCGTACAGCTACAACAACAACAAACTCTTCTGCGAACCCAGTGTAGCTCATTCACCGGTAACCTCTCCTTCAGAAGGGGGGAGCTAAGAACCCACCCTGAACGGTATTTCTGTGCCTTTTGTCAAAACAGGGAGACACAGGCTCGGCCGCCAGTTAGGCCTCCTCCGAGCCCGAGCGCGTAGGCTAGGAGAGTCGAACCTGGGGCGGGGCGGGCGGATGCCTCTGGAAGGGAACAGGTGGTTTCCGCTGTAAGAAAACAGAGAGAGTCCTATGCAAACTTACTGTTTCTGCATTTCCTGCAGGAACAGGCCGCAGGAGCTCAGGGCCAGGACTAGATAGTGATCTGTGACTCTCTGAAGCGTGACCATGTCTGCTGTGCCAGTGGCCACACCGGGGCCTCCATCTCCTCCTTGCTTGTTTGGGTCGGTTTAAGCCGTAAGCTGAGTCAAACCCCTCTATAAAAGCTGTGTACACATCCCAAACACGGGCCATTCATCATCGTCGGAGAACTCCAGCCTCAACCACGTCAGGTCGTTTATAGCATTCGCCAATGTTTCTTTTGGCTCATGAGAAAAAGGACCAAACGGGTCAGGGCTCAGCCTCTGCTCAGAAAACATCTGTTACTCACCCAGCTACCTTCATCATAGCTCTTGCTAGAGGAATATACAGGTCTTCGAGAAGTTAATAGAGGGGCTGATGCTGCAGTTAATCCTCTGCCTGCAGTGCCAGCATCCCTTATGGGCACCAGTTCTAGTCTTGGCTGCTCCACTTCCAATCCAGCTCTCTGCTGTGGCCTGGGAAAGCAGTAGAAGATGGCCCAAGTCCTTGGGCTCCTGCACCCGCGTGGGGGACCCGGAAGAAGCTCCTGGCTCCTGGCTTCAGATCGGCGCAGCTCCGGCTGTTACAGCTGTTTGGAGAGTGATCCAGCGAATGGAGAACCTTTCTCTCCATCTCTGCTTCTCACTGTCTGTAACTCTACCTCTCAAATAAATAAATAAAATCTAAAAAAAAAAAAAAAGAAGAAGTTGATAGAGAATGTGTGTTGTGAAAAACTAGGCATGGATTTCCTCCCCATCCCCCCAGATTTTGTCTGGCTGTTTTGCTCTCTTTTTTTATTGTTCATTCTGTTTATTCTCTGAGAGGCAGACAGTACTCCCTTGGACTGGTTCACTCTGCCAATGCCTGCAACAGCTGGAGCTGGGCCAGGGCCAAAGCCAGGAGCCCGGAGCTCCATCCAGGTCTCTCATGTGGGTGTCAGGACCCAGCTATCTGAGCCATGGTCATGGCCGCCTCCCAGGGTCTGTATGAGTAGGAAGCTGGAATCAGGAGCCGGAGCTGGGACTTGAACGAACCCAGGCGCCGTGATTTGGGACGGAGCACACTAACCACCAGGCTAAACGTTTAACTTGCTCCTGGAGTTCCCTCTTCCTCCTTACCTGCCTTCATGGGCACAATGCAAACGTCTGTGACTCCAATGAAGACAGACTGCTGGTTGTTCAAACTCAACATTGATTCGGAACCTGAAGCCTCATTGATTCACAGGGAGATCAGCGAGGCTCAGAGGGACGTGAAGGACCTGTCAGTACCACGCTGGGCCTGCTCCTTAACTGAATCAAATGATTACGCGATGTTTTAAGTGGGGAGGCTCTTGCAGATGCTCTCTGTTTATTTCTCCCGTGACTACTTACCGGACCTGCCGGGCCTCGGGGTGCTGGACCGTACTGGATGGATGGAGCCTTCTTTGCGTGTTTGTAGTTGTGGAAGGTACTGTGTGAGACTGGTATGGCACGTGAAGCCCCCTGCACAGTGCCTGGGGCTGCTGCCGTGGTTGTTAGCATGACTTCATGATTTCAGGGCAGGAAGTGGGTCCCCTGAGGACGGCTGACTCTGAAGTCTGCCTGACCCCCATGATGGTGTGGGCAGGTGCGTGGGGGCTTGGTTTGAGAACAGAGGGGAAAGCCCATGAGGCTTCGCTGTGTCAGGAAATTAGGCCAGGGACGAGCACGCGTGGCTACGTTGACAGCCTCTGTTTAGATACACAGGTCTGGCGTTACACAGTCGGCTCTTTGGCTGGCGTGCCAGGCACTGTGCCGGCCATTGGCAAGAATACAGAGCCACTACCCACATGGAACCATGGAGAAGCCACGCACACAAGCAACTGCGCTACAGGGTACCACAAGAGAATTTCTTTTCCTGTTAAAATGCTACTGACTGGGGAAGATAAAGACGTCACTTGGACACCCATGTCCAGATGGGGGTGCCTGGTTCCCATGACGGCGTCTTGATTTCTGAGCCAGCTTCCTGCTCATGTTCACCCTGGCAGGTGGCAGGTGATGGTTCAAGCACTTGGACCCTGCACCCACATGGGAGGCCTGGACTGAGTTTCAGCCTCCTGGATTTGACTTGACCCAGCCATGGACGTTATGAGCTGTTGGGGAGTGAATTAGTAGATAAGAGAATCTCTCTCTCTCTCTTTCTCTCTCTCTTTCTCTCTCTCTCCCTTTCAAACAAAATGAAAATAAATTGAAGAATTATTAAAACTAGATATTTTAAGCCGGCGCCGCGGCTCACTAGGCTAATCCTCTGCCTTGCGGCGCCGGCACACCGAGTTCTAGTCCCAGTTGGGGCACCGATCCTGTCCCGGTTGCCCCTCTTCCAGGCCAGCTCTCTGCTGTGGCCAGGGAGTGCAGTGGAGGATGGCCCAAGTGCTTGGGCCCTGCACCCGCATGGGAGACCAGGAGAAGCACCTGGCTCCTGCCATTGGATCAGCGCGGTGCGCCGGCCGCAGTACACCTACCATGGCAGCCATTGGAGAGCGAACCAACGGCAAAGGAAGACCTTTCTCTCTGTCTCTCTCTCACTGTCCACTCTGCCTGTCTAAAAATAAAAAAAATAAAATAAAAATAAAAAAAATTTTTAAAAACTAGATATTTTAAAAATGTTAATGACTGCAAATGATAGACACCAGTTTGAGTCAGCGTAAGTAGAGAAAAGGTACTGATTCCTCTAGCTAATGACTCCAGGAAGGAGCTGGATGAATAACATGTTGTTGCATTCTGACACATTATTCCCCACAACTGTCAAACCGGGAAGATTACGTCTGTCTTGTACAGTCCAGCACCCCAAGGCCTAACTGGTGGGTAGCAATGACATCCTAGAAAGAGAGACAGAGACACATACCCAGAAAGACACAGAGAAAGAGACATAGGTCTTCCATCCACTGACTCACTCCCCAAATGTCTGCAACAGCCAGAGCTGGGCCAGGCCAAAGCCAAGAGCCTGAAACTCTATCCAGGTCTCCCCCATGGGTGGCAGGGGCACAAACACTTGAGCCACCCCCCACTGCCTCCTGGGAGGCGTTCACAGGGAGGATCAGAAGTGGAGTAGCCAGGACCTGAACCAGTACTCTGAAGTGAGATACCAGGGTTGCAAGTGGTGGCTTAACCCACCTGACCACAGCATTCACTCCCCAAAGTCCTCATTCTTAACCACCGCCGTTTTGTGCCACCAGGATGCCAGGGCACAAGGTTCTAATCCTGCCTGTCATGGTTTGAAGCTATGCGGTTATCCATGTATTTATTCTAAGTTTTTGTTTTGTTTTGTTTTGTTTTTTAACAGGCAGAGTGGACAGTGAGAGAGACAGAGAGAAAGGTCTTCCTTTGTCATTGGTTCACCCTCCAATGGCCGCCACGGCCGGCACGCTGCAGCCGGCACACCGTGCTGATCCGAAGGCAGGAGCCAGGTGCTTCTCCTGGTCTCCCATGCGGGTGCAGGGCCCAAGCACTTGGGCCATCCTCCACTGCACTCCCGGGCCACAGCAGAGAGCTGGCCTGGAAGAGGGGCAACCGGGACAGAATCCGGTGCCCCGACCGGGACTAGAACCCGGTGTGCCAGCGCCGCAAGGCGAAGGATTAGCCAAGTGAGCTGCGACGCTGGCAGTCTAAGTTTATTTTTAATTGATACACAATAACGGTACATGTTCATGGAGTATGGGATATTTTTCATTTCACATATGTAATGTGTAGGGAACTGACCAGGGTAGCAGGCATATCCATCCTCACATGTTTATCATTTTTGTGTGTGTGTTGGGAAAGTTCAAAATCCTCTCTCCCTATTATTTTGAAATATATAATGAATTATTGTCAACCATGGCTGCCCTAATGTGCAATAGAACATTAGAAGGTTTTTTTTTTAAAGATTTATTTATTTTCTTGAAGGTCAGAGTTACACAGAAAGAGGAGAGGCAGAGAGAGAGAGAGAGAGATCTTCCATCCACTGGTTCACTCCCCAGTTGGCCTCAACGACCAGAGCTGAGCTGATTTGAAACAAGGAGCCAGGAGCTTCTTCTGGTCTCCCATGTGGGAGCAGGGGCCCAAGGACTCAGGCCATCTATCACTGCTTTCCCCAGGCTGTAGCAGAGAGCTGGATAGGAAGTGGAGCAACTGGGACTAGAACCAGCACCCATAGGGGATGCCGGCACTGCAGGCGGTGGCTTTACCCACTATGCCACAGCACCAGCCCCAGAACATTAGGAGTTACTCCTTCTTTTTTCCATTCAGTTATTATTTATAGCTGTTGTCTATATTCCCACTGAACCAGGGTCTTTTTGCTTTTTACTTGTTAAACTTCTTATTTGGTGAAGTATTAAGCCTTTTGGCTGCAATGTAAATTTAAAATATGTTATCTCAAAAACTAAAAACAAAAAAAAAGAGAGAGAGAGAAGGAAAGTGGGAGGAAGGGTGGGAGGAAGGGAATGCCATTATGTCCTTAGCCTTGTGTCTACAAATCATATATATATTTTTTTTTGACAGGCAGAGTGGATAGTGAGAGAGAGAGAGAGACAGAGAGAAAGGTCTTCCTTTTTGCCGTTGGTTCACCCTCCAATGGCCGCTGTGGCCGGCGCATCTCGCTGATCTGAAGCCAGGAGCCAGGTGCTTCCTCCTGGTCTCCCATGCGGGTGCAGGGCCCAAGGACTTGGGCCATCCTCCACTGCCTTCCCGGGCCATAGCAGAGAGCTGGCCTGGAAGAGGGGCAACCGGGACAGAATCTGGCGATCTGACCGGGACTAGAACCCGGTGTGCCGGCGTCACAAGGTGGAGGATTAGCCTGTTAAGCCACGGCGCCGGCCTTACAAATCATATTGAATCTGTTAAAATGAATTAAAATTAGAAATAAGCTAAAACATAAAAACAAGAGGTTATTCCTCATGTGACCACGTCTGTACCTGTCAACACCCTCTCTTCACGCCTCCCCACACCCTTCCAGCCCCTCCGCTCTCCACTTCCGTGGTATCAGTGCTCTTGGCGTCCACGTGTAAGTGAGAATGGGCAGCGTGTGTCTTTCTGTGACTTGTTGCTCTTAGCATAATGACGTCTGGTGCCAGCCCGATTGTTGCAGATGGCAGGACTCCGTTCTTTTTGACGGCTGAGTAGTATTCCACTGTGGATCTGGGCCAACTTTTGCCCAGCCATTGGTCTGTTGATAGACACTTACACTGCTTCCTTTCTCGGATGTTGTGAATTGTGCCGAAATCAACACCAGCGTGCAGGTATCTCTCCAGCATACCAATGCTGGTTCCTTTGGATACTTTCCCAGTGGTGGGATTGCTGGATCTAGTTTTTTGAGGAACTTCCAGAAGGCAGGGTTAACTCATGGTCTCACCAGGGGTGCCCAAGAGCCCCCTTTTCCACACTTTCGCCAGCGTTTGTTATTGTTGTCTTTTTGACATAGCTCTCCCGCTGGGGTGAGATGATACCGCATTGCGGCTTCGGTTTGCATTTCCTGGATGATCAGTTGTCTGGGGCATCTTGTCCTGTCCCCGCCTTCTTTGGAAGATCATTTGCTCTTGTTTTAAGCAGATTATTTGTTTTTGCTGCTGCTGCGTTGTTTGACTTCCTTGTATTCTGGATATTAATCCCTTGTCGGATGAATAGTTGGCAAATACTCTCTCCCATTCTGTCGGCTGTTTCTTTCGCTATGCAGAAGCCTTTTAGCTTGCTGTAATCTCATCTGTGCGTGGAGACTACGCATTTTGAGCGGCTGATCGGTTTAGCATCCAGCGTACCCACTCAGAGCTGGCAGTGATGGCAACCGGCATGTTGAGCTGTGGTCTGTGCTAGCCACTGGGCTCCATACTTTCTGTGCATGACCTGGTTTCACCCCTATAGCAATCATAGGAATCAGGCATGATTATCACCCTCACTTTCCCCGGGGAGACCCTGAGGAGCAAATAGTTTAAGTCCCTTGTCCACTGGGTTGTGGATTCTCGGAGGGTAAGATACCTTGTCCGTTTCACACAGCCCTGAGTGCACAGGCAGCACCAGCTCAGTGCCTGACGGCAGGCGCTCAGTGAATGCTTCCATCAGGTGGGCACTGGGCAGCAGTTAGATCGCCACGCGGGATGCCTGCATCCGGTATCAAAATGCCTGGATCCGGGTCCCAGCTCTGCTCCCAAGTCCAGCTTCCTGCTGATGCCACACCCTGGGAGGCTGCAGGGCTTGGCTGGAATCCTTGTGTCCCCGCCACCCATGTGGGAGACCCAGAGGGAGTTCCTGGCTCCTGACTTCAGCCTGGTCCAGCCCCAGTTGTTATGGCATCTGGGATGTGATCCAGTGTCTGTCTGTCTGTCTGTCTGTCTCTCTCTCTCTCTCTACCTTTCAAATAAATCTTTAAAAAAGTTTTTAGAAATTTTATTTTATTGGCCAGCGCCGTGGCTCAACAGGCTAATCCTCCGCCTTGCGGCGCCGGCACACCGGGTTCTAGTCCCCGTTGGGGCGCCAGATTCTATCCCGGTTGCCCCTCTTCCAGGCCAGCTCTCTGCTATGGCCCGGGAAGGCAGTGAAGGATGGCCCAAGTGCTTGGGCCCTGCACCCCATGGGAGACCAGGAGAAGCACCTGGCTCCTGGCTTCGGATCAGCACGATGCGCCAGCCGCAGTGGCCATTGGAGGGTGAACCAACGGCAAAAGGAAGACCTTTCTCTCTGTCTCTCTCTCTCACTGTCCACTCTGTCTGTCAAAAATTAAAAAATTTTTAAAAAAAGAAATTTTATTTTATTTATTTGAATGACAGTTACAGAGAGAGAGAGAGAGAGAGAGAGAGAGAGATGTTTTCTCTCCACTGGTTCACTCCCCAAATGGCCACAATGGCCAGAGCCGAGCTGATCTGAAGCCAGGAGCCAGGAGCTTTTTTCTGGGTCTCCCACGTGGGTGCAGGGGCCTAAGCACTTGGACCATCCTCCGCTGCTTTCCTAGGTGCACCAGCAGGGAGCCAGATCCCAAGTGTTGCAGCCAGGACTCAAACCGGCACCCATATGGAATGCCAGCACCACAGGCTGGGGCTTTAACCCACTGTGCCACAATGCTGGCCCCTTTAAATATTTAATAAATGCTTTTTGGCTGGCTGGCTGGCTGGCTGGCTGGATGCGGGAGTGAGTAACTGGCTGGCTGGATGAGTGGATGGGCAGATGGATGGATGGTCATAGAAGGCAGAAGGAAGGGTGGGGGTGGGTGAGCTGGGATACGCTGCCCCATCTCTGGCCATGACCATGACTGGGGCATCCACGCGGTGGAGGCCGGTGTCCTGTCTGACGTGACCTCGCCGGGTCTCTCTCTGTAGGCACCACAATGTACGTGAAAAAGTACCTGCTGAAGTGCCTGCACCGGCTGCAGAAGGGCCCCGGCTACACCTATAAGGAGCTGCTGGTGTGGTACTGCGACAACACCAACACCCACGGCCCCAAGCGCATCATCCGCGAGGGGCCCAAGAAGAAGGCCATGTGGTTCCTGATCACGCTGCTCTTCGCCTCGCTCGTCTGCTGGCAGTGGGGCGTCTTCATCAAGACCTACCTGAGCTGGGAGGTCAGTGTCTCCCTCTCCATGGGCTTCAAGGCCATGGACTTCCCCGCCGTCACCATCTGCAATGCCAGCCCCTTCCGGTAGGTGGTCCTGGGAGTGCACAGCTGGCCTCGGGGCTGGCTTTTCGCTGTCTCTCCTTTCTCCTTCTTTCCTGTTTCCCCCCACCTCTCTCTCTCTCTCTCTCTCTCTCTCTCTCTCTCTCTCTCTCTCTCCCCTTCTTTTTTTTCTTCCTTCTTTGCTTTCACCCCTTTGCAACAGGATCCCAAATTCATAAGCTTCCTAGGCTTAAAGAGAACCTCAAACACCTCTCTGGGGTCCCCGTTCACGGAGCACCTGCTGTGTATGCCAGGCTCTGAAAATGCAGTAGCGAACACTCTCCACGAGGAGAAAGCCACAAGAGACCTGGCCTGTCTTGTTTGCTCCTGAGCTGCCTGTGCCTGGTGCACAGTGGGTGCTCATTGAACACTGGGTGCTGAATGAGTGATTGCATGATGGAAGGCCAGAGGGATGCACGGTGGCTGGCTGGCTGGCTGGCTGGCTTGACGCCGTGTAGGACATTCCTAGGCGTAGAGGAGCAAAAGGGCTCCCACTTTCCAGTGGCTGCTCCTGATGAGCCTCTCCCCCTCCAGGTATTCCAAAGTCAGACATTTGCTCAAGGACTTGGATGAGCTGATGGAGGCGGTCCTGGCGAGGATCCTGGCTCCCGAGTCACGCCAGGCCAACACCACCGCGGCCATGAACCTCTCCACGTGGAACTACACACCCCTGGTCCTCATCGATGAGCGCGACCCCCACCACCCAGTGGTCCTCGACCTCTTTGCCAACGACCCCACCGGTTCGGCAAGCAGCGGCCCGGCGCCACGAGGGGCCTGCAATGCCCAGGGGTGTAAAGTGGCCATGAGATTAGTAAGTGGTCCTCGGCGCACTTCCAGCAATGGGCTCCATCCAGCGAGGCTGGCGGGAGTTTCTTTGCTTTAACGATGCAAGTCTTGCTGGAGGAAGCCAGTGCCTACTTTGTGCATTTGCAAAGCTTTTTCAAAAATAGACACGGTCAGTGTGGATGCAGGTGATGACCCAGCTCATCTAGCTTAAACAAGACAGGGAGTTCACTGGGTCACAGAACTGAGAAGTCCAGAGGTCTGTTGGGTTCAGGTGTGGCTGGATCCAGGTGTTCCAGCACTGTCATCAGGACGGCATCTCTGCCCATCTTGCTCCAGCTTTCCTCTCCATCGATTTCAGCCTCTGGCAGGCTCTGTCCACATGGACGGCCCTTGTCAGGGCCAGGCCCGCATCCCAGCAGCTCAGCAGTCTCTCCAGAAAACAAACCTCCTCTGTGTCCATAGCTACAGCAACAGTCCTCGGCACGGACCCCTCAGGTCACGTGCTCACCTCCCAACCAATCACTGTGGACCGGAGGGCAGACAGGCTCCCACGATTGGCCAGCCCTGGGTCACGTGCTCTGGAGCTTGGGGCGGGGTCAGGGGCTGAGACAGGGGGAAGGGTGGGAGGAGGACCCAGGTTTGTTTGTCACAAGGCAGGGGCACGAATTGCCGGGCGGATGAGCGGCCATAGCTGTGTGTCACCGTCCCTTGTCAAGGGACAACTGTGTCTCAGGACCCCCGGGGCCTCACTCCAGGGGGGTCTGAGTGTGCAGTTCTGGGCCTGGGCCTAGGAATCTGCATTGTCGGTAGGCTCCCTTGTGATTCTGAGGATCAGCGTCGGGTGAGGCCCCTTAGTGAGCGGGAGTGTTGGCTGGCCGGTTTCCCAGTGCCCAGGTGGGCAGCCCAGAGCACTCCTCTTTGCCCTGCTGGGTACCTGGGGGAGGAGGGACAGGCGGATGCTGGGGCCCTGCCAGCAGCCCCCGCACCCACGGGAGCCCCCATTGACCCCTGCAGTGCAGCCTCAACGGGACCTCGTGCACATTCCGGAACTTCACCAGCGCTACCCAGGCCGTGACCGAGTGGTACGCCCTGCAGGCCACCAACATCTTCTCGCAAGTGCCGCAGCGGGAGCTGGTGGAGATGGGCTACTCCGCGGAACGGCTCATCCTGGCCTGCCTGTTCGGGGCAGAGCCCTGTAGCTACCGGTGAGCGCCCTCCGCCCCAGGCCCGCCCGGCCTGCCCCGGGGCAGCTGTGTGTCAGGTCACCTCCGTGTGTCAGCTTGCATGGAGGCAGCACCGCAGCGTGTGCCCGGGAGCTCAGGGGGCTGTGCTGTGTGCTGGCCCCCTCCTCTCCCTCTCCGACATGCCCAAGAGGCGGCAGCTGCAGCATTGGGGAAAGGGGAACCGTCTTCGGACCCCGGCCCCGACTGCCTGGGTTTGAATGCCAGCTCTCTGTGATGTTGGCCACCCTGCTTAGCCTCTCTGCACCTCAGTTTTCTCATCTGGAAAATGGGAACAGCGCTGGTGCAGTGGTTAAATGAGTTAATGTACATCCAGTGCTTAGAGCATTGTCTGGGGCACAGTAAACATTGTATGAGATTAAAATTCACTCATTCGTTTTGCAATGCAGAGAGAGAGAGAAAAAAAGAGTTTCCAATTGCTGGTGCACCTCCCAAATGCCCAGAGGCCAGGCTGAAGCTAGCCCAGAACTCAGCTGGGGATCTCCTACATGAGTGGCAGGGACCCAACTACTTGAGCCATCACCTCTGCCTCCCGGGTGGGGCGTGAGCAAGAAGCTGGCATCAGGAGTCCAGGCGCTCAGACATGGAATGTGGGCGTCCTAATCGCCAGCTTACCTGCTAAGCCAATGCCCACCACTGTAGGAGCTTCTGAACAAAGATACTGCTTATCGTGGGGGTACCTGTAGATTTACAGGAACGTTGCCAAGGCAAAGTCCCCTAAGACCCCCACCCAGCTTCCTCCGTTGCTAACACCTGCTGTCGCCATGGTAACTTGTCCAGCACCGGCCCTTCCCTGTGAACTGAACTCAGCACTTTACCCGGATTTCCTCAGCTCTTCCCAGTGGGCACTTCCTGTCCCAGCCTGGAAAGGCAGAGTTACAGAGAGAAGGAGAGACAGAGAGAGAGAGGTCTTCCACCCGCTGGTTCGATCCCCAAATGGCTGCAATGGCCAGAGCTGGGCTGATTCAAAACCAGGAACCAGCTTCTTCTGGGTCTCCCACGTGGGTGAGACTTGGGCCATCCTCCACTGCTTTCCCAGGTGCATTAGCAGGGAGCTGGATCGGAAGAGGAGCAGCCAGGACTGGAACTGGTGCCCACAGGGGATGCCGGTGCCGTACGCCACAGCGCCAGCCCCTGCATTGGCTTTTGTGCCTCCTTAGTCTGGCAATTTCTCAGCCTTCCTGTGTGCGTGACCTTGACAGTGGAGGAGCACCGCTCAGGTGTTTCACAGGAAGTGCTCTCACCTGGGCTTGGGGTTGATGGGAAGAATGCCGCAGAGGGGTGAACGGACAGCAGCGGCTGGGAGTTCTGGGGAGTGGGCGGGTGCTAGGCGTGGAGCCCTCATCTCGGTGCTGGGGGGCGGGAGCTGTCATTAGCCCGCGTTGCACACGGAGACGGCGAGCGCGGAGCGGCGATGAGCAAGCAGCTGAGCTGGAATTCAGCTTCCAACAGGCTCCTGGAGCTGTGCTCGTGACCTCTGAGCCCTTCTCCTCCGGGGGACGAGGTCACATGCCCTCCGTGAGCTTGCACTCGACAGGGGGAGGCAGCTGACACACCTGACGTTCATCAGGAGGATGCCATTACACTGCAACGGGTAGGAACCGTGACATACACACACACACACACACACTTCTCTACCATTAAGAACGGTCAAAGCACTTTGTAGGCAATCAAGGGAATGAGCAAGTAGCCATGGAGGGGTTCAGGAGGGAAGCCTGTCCCCTTTCCCTTGTCATTCTCCTTTGCTAGAACCGAACACCTGAGGCCAGGTGCTTCATAAGGAAAAGGAGGTTATTTTTAGCTCACCGAGTTGGCAGCTGGAAGTCCAGACAACACGGTGCCAGCACAGTGGTTGGCATCTCTGTGGGAGAGGGAGGGATCCTATGGCAGGATGGGAGGTCAGAGAGCAGGCACGGGCTGCGCTTGCCAACTGGTGTCCCCTAAAGGCCTGCATCGGTTCCCTCTGAGGGCAGTGACCTCACCTCTTAAAGGTGCCACCACCTTGGCCACCACCACGGCTCACTAGGCTAATCCTCTGCCTGCAGCGCCGGCACCCCAGGTTCTAGTCCCTCTTGGGGTGCCAGATTCTGTCCCAGTTGCTCCTCTTCCAGGCCAGCTCTCTGCTGTGGCCCGGGAGTGCAGTGGAGGATGGCCCAAGTCCTTGGGCCCTGTACTCACATGGGAGACCAGGAGGAAGCACCTGGCTCCTGGCTTTGGATCGGTGCAGCACGCCGGCCGTAGCAGTCATTTGGGAGTGAACCAATGGAAGGAAGACCTTTGTCTCTCTCTTTCACTGTCTAACTCTGCCTGTCAAAAAAAAAAAAAAAAAATGCCAACAACTTCCAAGTCACCACCCTAGGGGCCAGCCTTCCAGCTCAATACCCTTCGGGGGCCACCCTCAAACCATATGCAAGCCACAACCTTACCAGTAGGAACCGAGTACTGCGAACCAGCAGAGAGTATAGCACTTCACATGGGGGGGATGGGCACTCACAGGAGGCCTCAGAGCAGATGACACCCGAAGGGTGAGGCCGATGAGAGAATATTCCAGACACAAGAGCAGCAGGTGCAAAGGCCTTGAGGCTGGAAACATGTTGAATGAGCAGACGAAAGCCAAGGTAAGGAGACTGCCAGTGCTCTGTGAGCCACAGGAGCCCTGGGGGCGCTCAGAGCAAGGGCGAGCACCGTGTGGCTCCCGAATGTGGCCATCGCCCTGGCCACTGGCCACGGGGAAGCAGTTGGGGAGGCAGAGGCTCCTGCAGGAATCGGGGTGTGAGGCCCTGGTGGCTCGGGCCAAGGTGGGAGTTTCGGGGATGGAGCGAGGGGTCAGGCTGGAGCTCCACGCTGAAAGGAGGCATTTGCTGGGGCTCTGTGTCCAGCACAGAGCAGGCCGGAAGGACAGCCCTGTCTTGTCTTCCGTGTCTCCGGCCGGCTGCCCGCCTCAGCAGGTGTTTGTTGGGTGAAGAAGTGTGTTTTCTTCCTGATTCCTCTTCCGCCTTGGAGGAAACCCAAGCTCCGAGCTTGAGTAAGCGTCTCAGACCCATCAGGCAGCGGCAGAGCTGGGGTCAGCTCCCTGATTGGCCGTCACAGCCTGTGCTGGGCCCTGAGGGTGTGACACAGGAATTTGTTTCCTTATGGGAAAATTGGGAAACTCACACCTCATTCCTGGGGTGACTTTGAGGCATAAGGGGGTTTAAGGTAGTCCAGTCCAGAATATTCAGCCCGGGCTGGCCCATCAAATGGCTCAGTGAACGCTTGTTGAATATAAGGCCTAATGGGGTGGGGAACCCCCTTTTTTTTCTGCCAGAGGCTAAATGGAGATTTATAGCATCATTTGCAGGCCACATAAAATGGGCAGCTTGAAAGGAGTCTGCTATAGAATTTCAAGTGCCAGACCAAGTGATCTCCCAGGGCTGGCCGTTCCCCGCCCCTGGAAAAGATGAGCCCGTGTGTGGTTGACTTTTTTGCACCATTTGATGTTCTTGTTCCCATTGCTTTCTGCTTTGAGTAAATAAAAAAAGAACAATAAACGAAAAACACCAAAGGATGTTTTTTTCAAAGCTGTTTTATTATGGAGACTTGAGAACACACGCATAGACCGGAATTGGGTGCACCTACCTGGGTCCACCACCAACCCCAGCAACTGGGACCCGTTTCCCTATTCTGCTGCGTGTCCCAGACACCAGTGTCTCTGTCTATAAATAATTCAGGTTGTACCTGCGAAAGATAAAGAGCATTAAAACATATTTTTAATATATTTTATTAGTTGAAAGGGAGAGAAAGATCTCCCATTGGCTGGTTCGCTCCCCAAATACTGGCAATAACCAAGACTAGGCCAGGCAGGAGTCCGGGACCCAAACCAGGTCTCCCACGTGGGTGGCAGGGGCCCAAGCACTTGAGCCATCACCTGCTGCCTCTCAGGGTGCACGCTAGCAGGGAGCAGGAATTGAGGGCACAGCCAGGGCTTGAACCCAGGCACAATGATAAGGAGGTGCATGTGTCCCACGCAGGGTCAAAACCACTAGGCATGGAGCCAGTGTTGTGATAAAGTGGGTAACGCCACCGCTGCGACACTGGCATCCCACATGGGTGCTGGTTCGATTCCAGCTGCTCCACTTCGGACCCAGATCCTTGCCAATGCACCTGGGAGAGCAGCAGAAGATGGCCTAAGGGTCTGGGCCCCTGCCCCAACATGGCAGATCCAGAAGGCTCCTGGCTCCTGGCTCCTGGCTTCAGCCTGGCCCAGCCCTAGCTGTTGTGGCCATTTGGGGAGTGAACCAGCAGATGGAAAAGATCTCTGTCTCTCCCTCCCTCTCTGTAACTCTGCCTTTCATATAAATAAAATATTTTGAAAACCAAATTAAAACACACACACAAGGCCCAACGCCTGCCCCAGTGGACAGCTTTACAGAGCACTTGGTGGTGATGGTGTTAAATGAACTTCTTAGGAACAGTTCCAGGACATAAGCTGGGAGCTGTGTGGAGTTCTTCAGCCTCTCACTGGCCTTGGCCGCCTCCGCCCCGGCCCATGCCTCTCCGTGCCTGCGTCCCCACCTCTCTGTACCCCAGCGGCTCCTTGAGCAAACACTGGCGCTGCCCTTTTTGCTCTTAGGGCCTGCGTGAGCTTCCTGTGGCGGCCACAGCTCACGAACACCAAGAGTAGACACCTATGGTCCCACAGGGGCCAGGGTGCAGCAGGAAGACATGGGGTGGGGCGGGGCTCCCTCGGAGGGCACCAGGGCACTGTCCTTCGCCTCGTCCAGCCCATGGTGGCCTCCCCGCTCGCACCTGTGCACCTCAGCTCTCGTCTGCACGTGGGCCTCTCAGCATCTCTGTCTTTTCCCCTTCTGCTCCTACAAGGACACCTGCCTTGGATTTAGGGCCCCCTGGGTAATCCAAGATGATCGCATTTCGAGATCCCGAGTTAGATCTGCAAACACCTTTGTTCCAGAGAAGGCCACATACAGTGGGTTTTGGGGTTCGGACAAGGACAGGGACATCGTTGGGAGCTGGGGGACACGAGGCAGATCACAGTTCTCACAGCTGGGGCTGGCACTGGGGCACAGCGGATTAAACCACTGCCTGGGATGCCAGCCTCCCAGCTGGGTGCCGCCCTCAGTTCCATCTGCTCCTCTTCCGATCCAGCTCCCTGCTACAGCACCTGGGAAAGCAGCAGAAGATGGCCCGAGTGCTTGGGCCCCTGTCACCCATGTGGGAGGCCAGGATGGAGATCCCAGCTCCTGGCTTCAGCCTGGCAGAGTCCCAGCCTCTGCAGCCATTTGGGGAGTGAACCAGCAGCTAAAGGTCTCTGTCTCTCTTGAATTCTGCCTTTGAAATAAATAAATAAAATATGTAATTTTAAAACAACAGCTCATTCAGAGAGCAGAGCCGTTACCCCAAAAAGACCCCCTTCTGGTCTCTCTGGCTGCTGCCGCCTCCCCCTTCCTGGGCCTGGGAGCAGTCACAGAGGGCAGGTGGCGGCTGACCGCTCCGGTCTGTGACCACCCTGTCTGCTCACGGCCACGGTGTTTCTTTCAGGAACTTCACGTCCATCTTCTATCCGGATTACGGCAACTGTTACGTCTTCAACTGGGGCATGACGGAGAAGGCGCTGCCCTCGGCCAACCCGGGGACCGAATTTGGTGAGTCTGGGGCTGGAGCATCTGTGGGGGCGGGGCCGAGGGGAGCTCGGAGAGGCGTGGCCAAGACAGAGGCTCTGCGGTGAGGGGTGGGGCCAGGCGCTGGCTCCGCCTTTCCCTTCCTCGAATCCCTGGGCAGGCCCTGAGGTTCCCGATTTGCTGACCAATGCAGTGTCATGGCCAAGGGCTCCAGCTGCTATGCCCAGGCCACATCCCACCCCCACCACGGACACACTAGGTCATTCTGAGCTTGGGATTTCTTCTCTCAAAGTCAGATCCCCCACGCGGGGAGTAGCACACCTGGCCTTTTTACCCAGGGATTCCACACCTGCTAGACCCAACCTGCTGCAGATAGAAGACATTCAGGAAGAAAAAGTGCGCCCCGGGACCGACCTTTTTCTTACTGTTACTCCCTAAACAGCACATATAACAACTGTGCACCTGCCATGTACACTGTATTAGGTATGCTGAGTAGCCAGGAGGTGATTCAAAGTATCTGGGAATGTTGAGTAAGTTCTATGCAAACACTACACTGTTTTACATAAGGGACTTGAGCATCACCACCTTTGACGGGGGTCCTGAAATCAACCCCCTGCAGAGGCGTATACAGTCACACATCATAGTGCACACACACACAGCACACACACACAGCACAGCACATAGTATCTGCCTGGAATATTCTGAGAAACACTGCTACAAACGGAGTACTGTGCCCAAGGTCCCCAGTACTGAAGTGGCACTGGACCTCACTCTTCTCTTAGCCCCTCTGCTGCACAGTTCTTAAAAAAAAATTTATTTATTTGAAAGGCAGACTGACAGCTAGAGGGAGAGAAGGAGAGAGAGAGAGAGAGAGAGAGAGAGAGAGAGAAATATCTTCCACCTGCTGGCTGGCTCACTCCCCAAATGCCTGCAACGCCCAGAGCTGAACCAAGCCAAAGCCAGGAGCCAGGAGCTCCATCCAAGTCTCCCAAGCACCTGGCCCATTCTCTGGTGGCCCTCCCTGTCCCATTAGCAGGAGCTAGATTGGAAGTGAAGTAGCCAGGACTCCAATGGGTGCTCACACAGGCTCTGGGGTCCCAGGTGGCTGCTTAACTCACTGACACCAGCCCCTGCTGCGCAGTTCTTGAAGAGAGAGAGTCACAGAGAAGTAGAAGCGAGGGGGTGGGGAGTGGTGGGTGACAGCCCCCTTCGCTCCAGGCTGGTGTCTCCTGCGGCTGTGGCTGGCGAGGCTGGGCGCTGGGCAGGGGCCAGGAAGCCTTCCCCGGTCAGCTCCTGACCTCCCCCGCCCACCAAGGGGCCACTGCCCTTCCCCCCAGCCTTGGGCTCCCCCAGCCCTGTGCCCAGGTGCTGGCCCCGCCCTCTTCACCGAGGCAATGCCGGTACCAGAGTCCAGCAGAGGAGTCACACGCCGAGCTTAGCTCTTGGGAAGGCCCTCATAGTTGAACCCCGGCACTCTGCTTCCCTACTGAGCGGCCTCGGACGAAGTCCCGCCCTGTGCCTCAGTGTCCTCAGCTGTCAAAGGGGGGTAGCAACCGCCCCGACCTCCTGCGGCTCTCACTGCAGGAGAGCACCCAGAAAAAGGCGCTCTGCGCCGTAGCCCGCAGGCGGCAAACGCTCAGCAGCCGTCAGCCCGCATCGGCCTGGCCACGGGGTGCAGCTCGGGACCCCGGGAAAGTAGCCCTGTGGACCAGCTCGTGGGAGGAGCGTTGCAGGATGGAGGCCCAGCTCAGAAGGAAGCGCCCCAGGCTAGGCGGGGGTTCAGTGAGGGCCCTGGGCTGGGGTCTGCAGAAAGCGCGGGAGATTCCAGGTGAAGGGAGGGGGCAGGGAACAGCATTCCAGGTGGAGGAACACCACTGGTGGAGGCCCCGAGGCAGGAAGGAACCAGGCAGCCCTGCGGTTGCTGAGGGCAGAGGTGGGCAGGGCAGGGCTGTGCCTCTCGGCTCTACGTGCTGGACAGCACCGAGACCATGGGGGGCGACAGGACACCGGGGAGGAGCGGGCCCAGGCCTGGGTTCTCCCCAGGTGGTGTCAGCTTTCTTGGCAGGCCCTCCCTTTGGTTAGAGGGAGTAGACATCTGGGTGGGGGTCTCCCCCGCAGCCTGGGGGAGCGAGTCCCTGACCCTCCTTCCCCCCCACAGGCCTGAAGCTGATCCTGGACATCGGCCAGGAAGACTACGTCCCCTTCCTGGCGTCCACGGCCGGCGTCCGGCTCATGCTGCACGAGCAGCGCTCCTACCCCTTCATCCGCGAGGAGGGCGTCGACGCTATGTCGGGGACGGAGACGTCCATCGGGGTGCTGGTGGTACGGACCCGGCTCCGGCGGGAGGCAGGCGGGCGAGCTCTCTGGCGCCCCCTCTGGCGCGCGTGGGGCCTGCAGCTCTCCCTCCCCTCTCACGTCCTCTGGGCCAATATTTGCTGGGAGGCAAGGGAGGGAGGGGGCGTCCCAGGTCACCCACGAGCAACCCTTCGGGACACAGGACAAGCTGCAGCGCAAGGGCGAGCCCTACAGCCCGTGCACGGTAAACGGCTCTGACGTCCCGGTGCAGAACCTCTACAGCGGCTACAACACCACCTACTCCATCCAGGTAGGTTTGCTGCAGGCCCCGTGGCCCCCAGGGTCCCTGTCCTCATCCTGAGCCACAGGGCCTGGGGTGCCTGGGAGGCTGGCTCTGCTGGGCTCCTGTAGGTGGCCTCAGGATGCTCTGGGGGCTGTGGGCCCAGTACTGTCCTTGCTCTCAGCAGGCCTGGGGCTGGTCACATCTCATCCCCACTGCGACAGGTGTGCCCCTGGGGACACCCAAGATTATAGGGATCTCACTCTGGGGTCTCCCAGAAGAAGACAAACATCTAACATGCGACCTTCACTTTATCCCTTCAACTACCCCCGTGAAGCTGCAGTATGCTAATATTGGTGGCATTTATGGGCCTGCTAATGAGAGTAGATTATGCAAGCACTTTGAAAGTGTAGAGCCGTTATCATGCCCATCTCAGGAACCAGACCCCAGTGTGAATGCCTTGCCAGTCCCCCTGAGATCTGCCCTCAATCCCTTTTGCCGGAGCTGCCAGCTGCGCTCTTGTCCTGAGCCCCCACGGTGAGCCCAGCCCTGGCTCAGATCTGACCTCTCTGGACAGGGACAGGGCATGAGCTGACTCCGGGCAGAGATGGCCGCTCACTGCCATGGCTCCCCCAGCCTGATGTGCCTTGGTAGATAAGGACCCTGAGACATAATGAAGGGACAGCATCCGGGAACCCTGAGCCTGGTGTGGTTTTCCATCCCAGCTGCATGCCTGCCCCGTCCAGCTGCCCTACCCTGCTCTCTGGCTGCCACAGAGCTTTCTGAGAGACCTCCCAGGGATGGGCAGGGATGGACAGCCAGCCAGCTGGCCGGCTGGCCGGGGCAGCACAGGGGGACGGGGACCATGGAGAAGGAGGCCCCAGCCCAGGAAAACTCAGTTCTTGTTCCCGGTTGTCCACATCAAAGACCAAGGCCTTGCTTAGGAGCTGTCCCCACCCGTACGCCCACTCCTGGCCAGGAGCAGGCCTGGGCCGGCCCCCGTGTCAGTCCAGGGCCTGTCCCCTGCCTGCCCCAGCTCCGGGCCCTCCTGGCCAGGCTGTTGAATCTGACAGTGGCCCCGGTTTCCTGGCCTCGGGGAGCCCACCAGACCAGGGAAAGGAGCAGAATGTGTCAGCTTGGGACGAAGCCACGGGTGGGGCAGGGTCAGAGACGGAGGGCGGCCAGCCAGGGTTGTCGCAAGGCGGCCACCATCGTCAGCGCTTGGGAAACTGGGCGGGCAGAGAACCGTGAGTGACAGCTGCTTCTGTTGATGGGCTTTGGGCTGAATCCTCCTGGCCCTGGGGGCAGGCAGGTGTGGTTGCCACTCTGCCTGCTTTGCGGGAGTCAACCGAGGCTCAGGGCTAAGAACTGGCCCCTAGGACACATAGCTGGGCAGAACCACCTGGAAACCTGGGAGGCTGGGGCTTAGGGAGGGGATGCTCATCACAGCCCACCCCGGGGCTGGGGGGGGTGCCGGTGTCCCCTCTTCCCCCTCCCCCGCCAGGAGACATTCTGGTGCCTCAAGAAAAGAGCCCCTCTCTGCGCCACCTGGGGGTCCCACCTCTGCCTGGGGAGACCTGGGCTGCCAGGGTCCTGGCCGGAGGGCCCCTGCAGAATCCCAACACCTGCTACACAGCGCCAGAGGGAAAGACTGGAGTCCATTTCCCCTGGGCCTCTCGTCCATGGAGGCTCCTCTTCTGCCCCGCCCCCCTCCCTAGCTCCCTTGGCCTGGACCTCATCTTCTCTGGACCCCTTCTCCTAGGCACAGGGGGTGAGGTCATCCCTGGTCATGGTTGTGCTCTCTCTCGCCCACCTCAGGCCTGTCTTCACTCCTGCTTCCAAACCCAGATGATCGCCAGCTGCCAATGCGGCCATTATCTGTACCCGCTGCCCCGCGGGCAGGAATACTGCAACAGCCGGGACTTCCCGGACTGGGGTGAGTGCAGGCTCTGAGCAGGTGCAGCGTCGGGGGCGTCCCCTAAGCGGCACGCCATCTGGCCACACCCCACCCCAGACCTCTGACTGCAGGAACCCAGTCTTCTCTCTCCTGAGTTCTCCGCGGCGCGTGCTTGGCACGTGCAGGCGTGGGAGTGACTGTCCCTGTGGGTGCACGTCTGTGTGCAGCAGACCAGCCGTGTGTATGTGTGAGTTTGGCACATGACTGCCATGCACGCAGACGTGTGCGTGTGTCCCTGTCTTCCAGCGTGCCTGTGTGTGTCTAAATGCACAGGCGCTCCGTGGGTCCTCGTGGAAGTGGCTGCTGGTGTCTGTGCACCCTAGTGCATGAGCGCGTGTGTGTGTGTATGCGCGTGCACGGGGCAGTGTGTCCATCCTTGGCATGAGCATCCATGTGTGTGTGGGCTCCCAGGGTCTCTGGGGCGGACTGCAGGAGAGAGTGAGGAAGCTGCTGTCACCATCACCTCGGGGATCTGCCAGGGTTTGAGGCTGGAGTCACAGGAGGAGGAGCCCCACTGGGAGTGGGGGCGGAGCTGGAGCCCGGGGCGTGGCCAGCAGGTGTTCCTGGTGGAGACGCAGGGGGAGAGGGGCGCCTGTCTTCCTTCCAGCTCTTGTTCCCTCACACACGCCATAACCCTCAGACCTCACCGAGCTGGGTCTCGGCTGTTTGGGATGAGCATCCCCAGGCCAGGCTGGGGAGGGGGGCGCTGATTCTCCATGGCGAGGAATCTTGGAGACGCCCCCCCATCTTAACCACAGGCCTCAGGGGGCCCAGAGGGAGCCGGGCGGAGGGCCCCTAAACACCACCTTCCAGGTCTTGAGCCCTCCCTGTCTCCCTCAGCCCCTTGCTACTTGGCTCTGCGGATGAGCGAGGCCGAGAGAGAGACGTGCATCCGCATGTGCAAGGAGTCCTGCAAGTGAGTGTGGGGGCGGGGCCTGCGGGCATGGGGGCGGGGCCGGCGGCCCAGCAACGGGGCTTCTCTCTTCTAGTGACACCCAGTACAAGATGACCATCTCCATGGCCGACTGGCCTTCCGAGGCCTCTGAGGTGAGATGGACAAGCGCCCAAGCTCCTGGCACTGGGGACATGGCTGGGCCAGAACTGCAGGCTGTTTGGGACCTTAGGGGTGGCGGGGGTTTTCCCTCTCCCTCCCTTCCTCCCTCCCTCTCTCTCTCTCCCCTCCCTTTCTCTACCAACACCCCCACAGACACGTGCTCCGGACAGTAGTGAGTGAGACAGACACAGTCCTTGCCTTACAGAGCCCACACGGTAGTCAGAGAGATGATATAGAGGGGACTTGAGAATGTACATGGAAAAACCGGTATTCAAAGATAAGTTTATTTTTGGTGAGAATTTTTTTGAAATCCTTGCATCGTTTTTTTCCACAAGATGTATTTCACAAGACCCCCCTTTTATTTTTTCCAAAAAAAAAAAATAAAGAAATTTATTAAAGGCAGATTTACAGAGAGAGGGGAAGAGACAGATTTTCCATCCACTGATTCACTCCCCAAATGGCCTCAATGGCCAGATCTGAGGCGATCCGAAGCCAGGAGCCAGGAACTTCTTCTGAGATTCCCACGTGGGTGCAGAGGCTCAAGCACTTGGGCCATCCTCCATTGCTTTCCCAGGTGCGTTAGTAGGGAGCTGGATCAGAAGTGGAGCAGCAGGGACTCGAACCTGTGCCCACATGGGATGCCAGCAGCGCAGATGCTGACTTTATCTGCTATGCCACAGTGCTGGCCCCTCTGAGAGCCCTTTGAAGACCCCTTGTTCATACACAGAAACTAGGTCATTTCAAGGTGTGGCCACTGCTGCATGTGTGCCCACGCAGGGCCGGGTGTGTGTGCCCCAGTCTGCGTGGGTTCCCTGGGTCTGTGGGGTGCTGGCTGGGAGCGGAGAGTGCAGAGGCTGCGATCCTGAGGGAGAGACGGTGATGGTGACGGCAGAGAGGAAGGGGAAACGTTAGACGGAGTGGTTAGGGAAGGCCGGCCTCCCCAAGACAGGTGGCCTCTGAGCCCAAACCTGGAGGCTGAGGCCTAGCCAGCGGGGGCAGAGCTGAGGAGGCTTCCGGGCTGGGGAACAGCAGGTGCAGGGCCCAAGGTGGGACAGGACGGCTGGTCTGGGGGGAAGAGGCTGGGCACCTGAGTCCCCTCTCCCCTCTCACAGCAGCCATGCTTCCATCGTCCCTCCCGCCTGCTCCCTGTCCTAGCCTGTCCCCCCCAGGGGCTTCAGGGAGTGCAGGGCAGCAATCCAGCCCCCTCGTGGGTGCCAGGGGCCATGACTGGGAGGCGGGTGCAGGTGCCGCGTGTTTCAGCTGCCTTCTGGATTGGGTTCCAGGACTGGATCTTCCATGTGTTATCTCAGGAGCGGGACCAGAGCACCAACGTCACTTTGAGCAGGTGAGCCTGGGCGGGGCTAGGGCAGGCAGAAAAGGGGAGGAGCTAGATATCGGACAGAGGCCAGCTAACCCAGCCAGTATCCCACACTGGACAGAGCCAGGGCAGGCCTGGAGGAGGTGGCCTGGGGCGTGACAGCCAGAAAGGACAGCCCAGGGGTCAGTGCAGCACCCCCTCAAGGAGGTCCCTGTTCTCCTATCCACACACCCACCTGTCCACTCATCCCCCACCCCGCATCATACATCCGCCCACCCCTCTGTCCCACACAAACTCAGGCTTGGTGGCTAAGACACGAGGTCCATACATTCTGTCAGTCTGGAGGAGCCACAGCCATAGCAGAGCTCAAGGTGCTGTTTGTCCAAGCCCCACCCCAGGAGCATGGTGGGGGAGGAGCCTCACTCTGCTTGAGGGAAAAGGAGGGAGATGACATCTGAGTTAATGGGGGAGAGGAGGAAGAGGAGGGGGATGAACCGCTCAGTGCCGTTAGAGGCCAAAGTGTCCAGGCAGAGGGTGTGGCTTGGGCAGCAGCCTGAGGAGTGAGACAGCACGGTCTTTCTGCAGACCACAGGTGCAAAGGCAGAAGGGTGGGGGTGGGGGCGCTTGGCCAGGAGGTGCCCTGGTGCTGGTGCAAGGCTTCAGGACCCTGCACTGGGTCACTGCACATGGGCTGGGCAGAGGAAACAGGATGAGTGTGGAGTACATTGGCTGCAAAGGGTAGCCTGTGCAGTTCTTGTGTGGACGTCAGCCCTCCCCAAGGTGGGCGTGAGAGGGCTGGGGAGGCCCCTGGCTGTGGCCGGGGCAGGGAGGGGGAGATAGTGGGGCGCAACCCCAGCCCTTCTTGCTGCCCCCTGCAGGAAGGGAGTTGTCAAACTCAACATCTACTTCCAAGAATTCAACTACCGCACCATCGAGGAATCGGCCGCCAACAACGTGAGTCTGGGTGGCTCTGGACCCCGCAGCCGCGGCCGTTACCCCTGTGCCCTGAGAGTAGGAGTGTCTTGAGCCCCTGTGTGGGGATGGGGAGGGTCCCCACAGCAGTCCCGAGTGACTTCCCGGGGCTGAGATGGTCCCCCATTCGCCCACCTGCCCACCCAGGGAGCCCTGGCGCTGGTGTCCTGAGACCGGGCTGGGAGGCAAGGGAGCACTGCACCTCCACACAGGCCCTCGTCTCCCCCCCACCCCCGCTGTCCCCCACAGATCGTCTGGCTGCTCTCCAATCTGGGTGGCCAGTTTGGCTTCTGGATGGGGGGCTCCGTGCTGTGTCTCATCGAGTTTGCCGAGATCATCATTGACTTCGTGTGGATCACCATCATCAAGCTGGTGGCCCTGGCCAAGGGCCTGCGGCAGAGGCAAGCCCAGGCTCGCTACGCCGGCCCCCCGCCCACCGTAGCCGAGCTGGTGGAGGCGCACACCAACTTCGGCTTCCAGCCGGATGCAGGCCACCGCAGCCCCGACGCTGAGGCCTACCCCGACGAGCAGGCCCTACCTATCCCAGGCACCCCGCCCCCCAACTACGACTCCCTGCGCCTGCAACCGCTGGATGTGGTTGAGTCTGACAGCGAGGGTGATGCCGTCTAGACCCCGCCCCCGCCTACCTTGAGAAGTTCTCAGACCCTGAGAACTCAAAGCTAAGAAGCCAAGGCCAGTCGTCGTCCTTAGTCTCATTTTGTGATGCCTTCTCCCTGCGCCAGGACTGGAGGTGTCTAAGCTCAGAGCCCCTTTCTCTCTACAGGGAAGCCAGCGGCAACTGGCCAATCCCAGGCAGAGGGCTTCTTCCTAGAGTTGCCGGGCTGGCATAGTATGGAGCCACTGTGTTCTCCCCTGGTTCCTGCCCATGCACAGACCCCCGGCACGCCCTGTCCTGGTGGCCGGCCACCACACTCCCCGTGCCAGTCGCCCTCTGCCTCAGAGATGAGCACATGGGCACGCCCCACCGTCTGCTCCCGGTACTCAGCCACCCTTTTCCTTCCTGGCCTTGGCTGACCCCTGCCAACAGTGAGGGCGGCCGTGACAGGCACCAGGAGAGATCAGCAGGTGTGGGCCCCTGCCGGGTGACACCTACTTTGTTCTAGAAAATAAAAGTAAAAGAAGCTGAGTCAGGCCTTGTCCTTTGCCCCGCTGCGTATCTGGGGACGGAAGGGCGTCCCCCCTGGCTCTAGAGCAAAAGTCAGGCCAAGGAAGGGTCTCAGAGGCCGGTCAAGCAGCCGCTCTTCCTCCTGGTTCTTGAAGTTCCTTTCGCATTGTCCCTGAAGCAGTGGCCTCGTGACTTTGCCAGTGCCACCAACCTACTTCTCTGCGTTGCATGGACAGAGCTGGGGTGGGGGGTCTCAATTGCCCAAAGATTCTGCCTCCCTGCTCCCCTGGGGAGCTTCTCCTTATACTCCAGCTCCCAGGGGGACACTCATCGGTCCCTAACTGGGTCACATGCCTGTCTCTGAACCAATCAGTGTGGCTGGCTGAACAGGTTGCTGGGATTTGAATCTGGCTGCCTGGACCTGAGCCGCTGTGGTCCCTGCAGAATCGCACCTGAGGGTGGCAGTGGCCTGGCTTCTGGGGATGCGAGATACCAGGCTGCTGCTCACATGCACATGAATTTCGGAGACATAACAAATGCTTTTCATATAAGCACTTCTATGCAGTACTTGGGACATGATATACTAATAAATCATTTGTTGTTTTTTCTGAAATTCAGATTTACATGAGTTTGTGTGTGCATTTGTGTTTAAGTCAAGAGAGAATTTCCAACTGCTGGTTCACTCCCTAAATGCTCACAAGGATCCCTGGCTGAGGCGGAAGCCAGGAACTAAGAACTCGACCCCTCAATCCAGGTCTCCCAGGTGGGCAGCAGGAACCCAATTACTTGAGCCATTGCCTGCTGCCTCCTGGGGTCAGCTGGAATCAGGAGTACAGCCGTGTAGTAAACCCCGATATGGGAGGTGGGCATCCCACGCAGTGTCTCAAATGCTGCACCAAACACCCACCCGTCGTGTATTCTTCATTGCCAAACACGGTGACCCTAATTGCTCCCCAAGAGATCAGGAAGCTGTTATCCAACAATGGGGTCTGGCAGGTGCCAGATCTCCCCTCCAGCTCCCAGAGACAAAGGAGCTCTGGGTTGAGAATGTGGCCTCTGGGGCCCCGCCCTCCTGGTCCAATCTCCTGGGTTCCTTGGTCTGCAAGGTGAAAAACCTGGCCTCCCTTCGGGTACCCATGGTGGTGCAGCCACTGAGTCCAGGGCAAGTAGGGAGGGCCTGGAGGAAGCCGGGTTTCCCAGTTCAGAGCCAGGTTCCTGTGCAGGCTGGAGCTGCAACTTTTTATGATTACCACACTGACTGCTCTGACTGTGGCTGTCACCACACTATTAGCATTTGTTGTTATTAAACAATGGCTACATTGTATCAAGCGTTTGCCACATGCCAGGCACCAGGCCAAGTCTTATTTCTTTCTTTCTCATAACCACTGAGAAAGGGTAGCATCCCACTTTACAGGTAAGCAAATTAAAGTTCAGAGGGGGAAAGTCACTTTTCTAGTAAGTGTCAATGCTGCGACCCTGGTCTTACGTTCTTGGTGTCAATACCAGTTCCTTATAAGGGCTCAGGCTCGAAAGCAGTGTCCAAGTCGTTGAGCCCCTGCACCCGCATGGGAGACCCGGAAGAAGCTCCTGGCTCCTGGCTTCAGGTCGATACAGCTCTGGCCATTGAGGCCAACTGGGGAGTGAACCAGCAGAGGGAAGACCTCTCTTTCTCTCTCTCTGCCTCTCCTTCTCTCTGTGTGTAACTCTGACTTTCAAATAAATAAATAAGTCTTTAAAAAAAAAAAAAAAAAAGAGCCCAGGGCTTTCTCGAGTACTGCATCCTGTCTGATGCCATGGGGCGGACGGCTCCATCAGCTCCTTAAGCTGGCGTAAGCTGCAAGGGAACGGATGAGCTCCTGCCCAGGAGTTCAGGCCTGGTCGTGTGCAGAGCACCCTCGGGCCTGCTGTTTCTGCGTTGAGGACTCTCTTGAACAAGTTCTCTCTGTGGGCAGCTCGTTGCAGACACTGCTTTCCACCCGCAGTTCCAGATCCATGCCCTTGGCCCAGCAGCTCCCCCCCCCCCGGGGGGGAGGGGAGGGTGAGGGACATCTTCCTTCATGGTCCTGGGAGAAGCCCAAAGGTGAGGCTCCTGTGGGTCAGGCTGGGACACACTGAGCGCATCACTGTGCTGGGAGCAGGAGATGGGGAGTCTGTGGAGGGAGGACCCCTGGCCCCAGGAGAGGCGCTGTGGCCCCGCTGGGGGATTCCATGGAGGGCGGCCCCCCTGGCCCCAGGAGAGGCGCTGCAGCCCCGCTGGGGGAGTCCACAGAGGGCGGCCCCTCCTGCCCCTGCTCGCAGATGCTCTGGAGCTGCCCGTATGCAAGTGAGGTGGGGTCAGGCTGATGGGAAGGGGGCCGGCATCAGCTTTACTTGGGGCAACAGTAAGGGCAGGGGACAGAACGGCCTCACCACACTGAAGACAGGCTCTGTGCTGCCCTGGAACTACTTATGGACCCCTTCAGAGCTTTTGAGGGGTGGCAGGGACCCCAACTGCCCAGAAAATGACATCCGGGTGCTGTTATGACCCTGGTTTTCAGAGTAGGGGAAGGAGGCTCAGAGAGGTGAAGCAACTGTCCCAAAGTCACACAGCAGGGTGTGCATGTGTGTGTGTGTGTGCAGAAGCCCCTGCAGTCCCCACGTGGGAGCTGCCTGCTTCACCTTTGAGGTTTCCGGCTCTCGCTGCTTCAAAGCGGGAGCCAGGCTTGACTCCTGCCAGGGACAGCGTGTGATCGACCACAGGAGAAACCAAAATATTATTCTGAGGGCCAGCACGAGCCGGCTGCCCCACCCCCCCGGGATTAGGTAACCCCCCGCGTGCCTCCCGCGGCCTGCACAAGGAGCGCTGCCTGGCGGTGGGTCAGGCACACGGAGCCACAGCCACCAGGCTCCATCTGAACCACAGCCTGGCCGCGTGGCAGGCGAGTGACCCCAGGCCAAGTCCCTAAAGCTCTCCGAGCCGGGGAGAGTGTCCCCGGCTCCCAAGGCCGTGGCGAGTCCAGGAAGGGGTGCCTGTGACAGATGAGACGCCACCTGCTTCTTTGTGGGTAACAGAAACCCACCTGCGCTCAGGGCTGCAGTCAGCCAGGCCCGGCCGGTCCTGAGCCATCTCAGCCAGGGTTTCTCGACCGGAGTGCACTTTGGCCCTTAGGCAGTAGCTGCAGTCATTTGCTGGGTATCAGAGCTGGGCAGACGGCAGCGGTGTCTGGTGGGCAGAGGCCAGGCACGCCGGGGGCAGCCTCCCTGATCCAAGTGTGTGCAAGGCTGGGGCACACTGCTCCCCGCTCCCCGTGGCCCCCCATGAAGCTGAGGGGCATCCTGTGACCCAGAGATGGCTGGGGGGGCCTCCAGGACAGGTCCCACTTGCTGGCAGAAAGCGCAGGATCGTGGCTCTCGCGTCCCCCCCAGCCGCCAGCTTCTGCCCTGAACGTAGACGAGATGTCTGTGTTACTGAGCGCCCAGCGGGAGGCAAAGCAGCGATGGTCACCAAGGGCTCGGTTCTGCTCCTGACTCCATCAGTGTCCGCAGCCCCTGCCCTCTGACGTCTGCTTACTGAGAAAAATTGATCCAGGCGCTGTGGCGTAGCAGGTAAAGCTGTCGCATGTGATACTAGCATCCCATATGGGCACCGGTTCGTGTCCCAGCTGCTCCACTTCTGATCCAGCTCTCTGCTATGGCCTGGGAAAGCAGTAGAAGATGGCCCAAGTCCTTGGGCCCCTGCACCCACGTGGGAGACCCGGAGGAAGCTCCTGGCTCCTGGCTTCAGATTGGCCCAACTCCAGCTGTTGTGAACTGGAGAGTGAACCAATGGATGGAAGACCTCTCTCTGCCTCTCCTTCTCTCTGTGTGTAACTCTGACTTTCAAATAAATAAATCGATCTTTTAAAAAAATTAATCCATATTCCTTTAAGTCACTCGAGTTATGCCATCTGTTATGCTGTTAACAAAAGTGGGTGAAATTCACATCATCTTATAAATTTTTTACAAAGGGGGATGTGAAAGCTGTAAACCTTACCCTGGCCTGCGAGGCCCCCTAAGACCTGGGCCCCTCTTCCTCTCCCCCCAGGGACCCTGGTCCCCACTGCTCAACTTCCAGGTCTTGGGGTCGCCCACACCCCCTGTCCAATGCCACTTCTTACCCGTGGGAGCGACGGGAGGGCTGTGGGAGTGCTCAAGTGTTCACGCAAGGAGGAAGGGGCTGGACATCTTTCACTTGGCGGTACTCATCCCATTCTTAAGGTCAGATCACTTGGGGGGGAAAAGCTGAAAAGTCTTGCCTAATAAATAGTATACCTCTACTTCACAGTCTTTGTGCAATGATCTACAGGAACCAAGTCTCCCTAGGACACATTCTACCCAGTTCCCGGGAGACGCGTCGGCGGCATCAGCGGCCAAGTGGCTTCCTCAGTAGGTCACGCCCCGCATGGCGGCCACGGTGGCGGCGAGGCGGCGGGGCAGGCCCTTGCTGGCCTGCCTGTAGTCCTCGGGCTTGCTCTTGAGCAGCGTCACGATGTTCTGCAGGGTGCGGGAGGGCTGCAGGCCCAGGGCGTCCATCACGTTGGTCAGGTAGTCTGCAGGCGGCGGGAGGGCACAGACACTGCATCAGGCAGGGCAGAGCCCCAGAGCCGCCCCCCAACCCGGGGAACAAACAGAGAAGTCCCCCGAGACCCCGAGTGCCGGGCGCCCACTCTGCCCTCAGCAGGTGGCCTGCACTCAGAGGGTTCTTCCAACAGGGTCGCCCCAGACCGTGAGCTTGGCCTGAGTGCAGAGATTCAGATAAAGAACTAGCAGCGATGACTACTCCCACCTCTACCAACACACGCATGCACACACATGCACACGTATGCATATGTGAACACACAGAGTTCCCAGGACTTCCCAGTTCCCAGGGGTTCCCAGGACCCCCCTGCCTGACCACGAGGAGAGCAGGAAGCTTCCAAAGGCTCCTCTCAGGTCACGTGGGGCAGTGGCAGCCGGTGTCGCAGGCTTCCCACAGCACCCCTGGGGGACTCACTAAATACAGAGCTCAGAGCCCAGTCCAAGTGGACGAGGGTCTCCAGGGCAGGATCCTGGGTCCTGTCTTTCTAAGAGCAGCCACAGGGATTCTAGCCGCCGGGCAAGCCGGGTGCCACTGGCAGTGTGGCAGAGGAAACCAGCTGCAGCTGGTCAGCCCAGACCCACGAGCTGTACTTGACCGCAGGCCAGGAAGTGGAAACTGGGAGCCCCCGGTGGCCGGGGACATTCTGGTTTGGCCAGTAGTGGTTTCTATTACGTCCATGCTGGTGTCTAATCTGACCATCTTGCAGGTCGGCCACAGACCTCACCACTCTGTGGCCTCCCTCCCACCCTGGTGGTGTCACGCGCCCGCTTCACCTGCCCTGCCCTTCACAAACCCCAGAAGGAAGGCCCTGGCCAGGTCCTTGATCTATCCCATCCCAGCACTACCCCTGGCATACAGCAGACGCTCAATCAGTGCTGAGTGAGGGGAGCTCGCCAGGGAGGGAGGTGCAGCACGGACAACTGCCCCAAGCCACAGGTCACCCCCCAGCCTGGTGGCTTCTCTCCCCAGCGCTCCTGCCTGCCTTAGCTAACAGGAAACACAGATGAGCCTGTGAATGTCCCCATCTCTCGTCTCTGAATGCTGGCCCCCTGCTAACTGCTCAGGGCTGACTATGAAGCTAGCGGGGGTCGAGAAGGCAGGGCAGCAGGCTTCCCCCACCCTCTCTCCTGACCACTGTAAGAGCTGCCTTGGGCTGCACACAGACAAGTCAGTGCAAGAACAGAGTCTGGGAGTCCTCCCTGCCATGTGCCTGCAGCTCCCCCACGCTCCGAGCCCTGCAGCATTGGCGGCAGGCGGAGCAGGGGGCCCAGCCCGCTAAGAGGCAGGACAGCGCTCTGGTGGAGACCGGTGGTGGCTTTTGCTCCATGGCCTTGTCATGCAACGGTTCTGTGCCTCACTTTCTGACCAGCAGGACAGGGACGTAGCAGCTGCCTCCCGGGGGAGTGTGGGCTTGCCCAAGACGACGGGCATGGACAGCGTGTGGTTTCGCGTCTGGCATGCCTGGTATGCCGGTAGTAGCTTAATAAATGTTACTTAGTAATTATTCTATCAATGGAGCAAAAGCCAGGCTGCGTGACTCACTTCACTGAACACTCCTCGATGATCAGAATCCCCTAGGATGGTTTTCAAACGGCACACGTCAGGGCTTCGCTGTGTGCGCTAAGTCAGACGGTGTGGGGGTGGGGCCTGGCGAGTCTGCCTTTCCAACCAGCTTTACAGCCAAACCCAGAGCTGAAGTTCAGAGAGGACTCGGGACAAGAGTCCTGCAGGGCGAGGGGCGGAGGGGAGGACGGAGGGAAGGGACAGCGGCTCCCACCCCGTGGGGACGCACCCATGTCGGTGGCCAGCTGCTTGGTGGAGTGCGGGGTCAGCTCCGGGATCTGCAGGATGGCGTCACAGTAGGTCTCCATGGTGGCCCTGGCGATGGAGCCCAGCCAGTTGTCGGCCATGTTGTCCAGCTCGGGCAGGTCATCGCCTGGAAGGGGAAAGAGGGTCACCCAAGAAACTGCACCTGCTTGGGGAAACGTCAGCCGGCCAGGCAACCCTGCCCACAGCACGCCAGGAAGGAAACGCAGGAAATGGGGAACAGTGCAACCCTGGGTCATCGGGCACTGACGAGTCGGATGAGGATATAGGAAAGGAAGCAATCAGGTGAGGCTGAGTGACTCCAGCCCCCAAGGGCGGGGAAGGATTTCTGCACACAATTCCTGGTGGGGCTGACGCTTCCGCCCGGACACCTGGTGGAGTGTCCCGTGTCCCGCGTGCAGCAGCAGGGTCAGCGCGGGTCTGCCCCCACCCGCCCCTAGCCCAGGCCCACAGTGGGTGGGTGGGCCTCCTCCACGCCACAGCACGTTCCTCCTTGACCCACAATCAGCTCCACGGCAGCTGCTGGCTGCCGTCAAGGGACTCCCGGCCAACTGTGGGTTTCTGCACCCAAGACGAGGACCAGGCCAGGGTCACAGTCAAGAGCTCGCCTGCCAATGGCTCTGCTGTAACTCACTGTGTGTGAAACAGGCCCAGTACATCTGACTTTCCCAAAGTTCTATTTCCTTGTAGTAGAAACACTTGCAAAATTTTTGTTTGGCTTTTTTAAACCTCTATGTAGGAAAAGCCATTTGGGGGTACTATTGCTATGGTGCCAGCACCAGTGCAGTGCTGGCACCCCATATGGATGCCGGTTCAAGTCCTGGCTGCTCCACTTCTGATCTAGCTCCCTGCTAAAAAGCCTGGGAAAGCAGCAGAAGATGGCACAAGACCCTGGGCCCCTGGACCCACGAGGGAGGCCAGGAAGAAGCTCCTGGCTCCTGGCTCCTGATCGGCCCAGCTCTGGCTACTGCAGCCATCTGGGGAGTGAACCAGCAGATGGAAGATCTCTCTCTCTCTGTCTCTCCTTCTCTCTCTGTAACTCTGCCTTTTAAATAAATAAATCTTAGAAAAGGCCATGTGGGGAGGGTGCTGGACTAGCAGTAACACACCACTTGGGACACCCCCATCCCACATCAGAGTGCCTGGGTCTGTCCTGCTTCTAGCTTCCTGCTAACGCTCAGCCTGGGAGGCAGCAGCTCAAGTACTTGGGTCCCTGCCACCTGCTGGGGAAACCCTGACCGAGTTCCTGGCTCCTGCTATTGAAACGGAGAATTTGGGGAGGGAACCAGCGGATGGGAGCGCTGTCTCTCTAATTAATTAATTAAATATTTTCAAACAGAAAAAGGAGCCATTTACCTAAGCCTAAGCGTTCTTACTGGTTGTTCACCATCTGCTTCTTGAGACTTGCAATATTAAAACTCTAGAAATCACCAGATCATATACGGATGTTTGCTGTATAATTCTTTCTAATTTGATGTATGTTTGAAACTTCTCACAAAATGTTGGGGGTGGGAGGAAGGAAACCCCCAGACTGGCCTCCTCTTACTATGCTTTCAACCATGCTTGGGCCTGACTCCGTGGTTGGGCCATCTTAATAATGTCCAACCCAGTGCCTAGCACGTAGTCAGTCACTGGTAATCACAAGTTATGTGAATGCACAAACGCGTAGATGAATGAGTACAAACAATTCCATGTTCCTTGTATCGACGCAGGCTTAGTGGAACAAGAAGCTATCTTCTTCCTGATGTTTTGTAACAGTTTTCTTGCCAAAGAAGTTAAACCAGCATTTCATCTTTCTCATTAAGAAATACGTAGGGGCCGGCATTGTGGTGCATCGGGTTAAGCCATCGCCTGTGATACTGGCATCCCACGAGTGCCTGTTCCAGTCCTGGCTGCTCCACTTCCAATCCAGCTCCCTGCTAATGGCCTGGGAAAGCAGCAAAAGATGGCCCAAGTGCCTGGGCCCTGCGTCCACATGGGAGACCTGGCTGGAGTTCCAGGCTCCTGGTTTTGTCCTGGTCCAGTGCCGATGTTGTAGCCATTTGGAGATCAAACCAGTGGATGGAAGATCTGTGTGTGTGTGTGTGTGTGTGTCCCCTTCTATAACACTGCCTTTCGAATAAATAAATAAATCTTTTTAAAAATGCACAATGAAGTATCTCTGAAGGAAATAACACGATACCTGAGAGTTGATTAAATACTCAGGCAAAAATGGCAAGAGGAATATAAAGAAGCCATTCTTGAAGCTGAGTACCTGGGGTGTGTTCCGGGTGTGTACTAGGTGTGTGCTGGGGGTGTATGTGAAAATTCCTATGAAAAAAGGTTTAAATTTTTTTCCATCTAAAAAGTACACTAGCAAACAGATTAAAATCAAAATCACTCGCATAACCTCACAGCCCTTCAATAACCATGTTCAACCTTTTGGTGTACATATATTTTTGACAGAGGGAGATACATTAGTATTAAAAACATTCGGGCAATATAGAAGTATAATGGAAAGCAGAGCGACTGGCAGGGTGGGCATCTGGCCTGGTGAAGCCCCCAGGGTCCCACACCGAGTGCCCAAGTGCAGTCCTCAGTTCCTGACTGCGGCCGTCTGCCCACGCAGGCCCTGGCAGGCAGTGGTGGTAACTCCAGCCACCCACGTGGGAGACCTGGACAGAGTTCCTGGCTCTGGGCATAGTCCTGGCCAATTTGGGCATCTGAACCAGTGGATGGGATGGGACGTCTCTCTCTCTCTCTAATAAATAAAATTCTAAACATTTTGCCCAGAGCGGACCATTGTGACCAGCTTGGTAAGTATTTTCCCACACATACCAAGTTGGAAAACGTTTCAATGCTTTCACGTGCATATGTACCTAGAGAAGTGTGCAAGTTGGGATTATTCAAAGCATAAAGATTATTGTGTATTGTTTTGCATTCTGCTCTTTTTTCTGAATATTTTTGAAGATCTTAGCTACAAATAAAAATAGTTCTCTTTTCTTATAAAGAAAAGTGATACAGGGCCAGCCCTGTGGCACATCGGGTTAAGCCGCTGCTTTGTAATACCAGCAACCTGCTTCGGACTGCCAGTTCCAGGCCCAGCTGCTCTGCTTCAGATCCAGCTACCTGCTAATGTGCCCGGGAAAGCAGCAGCGGATGGCTCGAGTGCTTGGGCCCCTGCACCCATGAGGGAGACCTGGATGGAGTCCTAGGCTCCTGGCCTTGGCAGATCCCTCTCCTTCTCTCCCTCTTTCAAGTAAGGAAATAAATAAAAACTTTTTTTTGAAAAAAATGAGAAAATTGATGTTACAGATCCATCACAACACGTTTAACTGCTTTCCAAGTAAGTCGATGCTAGCATCTGGCTGGTTCTGAATTCTGTGCTATTACCAAGCCCTCTGCGGTGGGCCCACTCGCTACAGCACGTGGGTGTCTCTAGCAGCGGCTGCTGCATCCAGAAGGGTGGGTGGGCGGAGACAGCTGCGAGACGCTGCCCCTG